>NC_045562.1:48753826-49090076 GCF_009819795.1 Aythya fuligula
CTGGAAATGCAGGTGCCTTGCTTCAGGTTGTGTTTCCACATTTGCAGAGCATTTGTATGTGGCCTCAGCCAGGTGACATTTTGAAACCCAGATCCAGAATTATTTTCCTGTAACACTGACAATATTAAATTTGCTTTCATTTGATCCACAACCATTCACTAGTGAAGCCAAGGGGAGTAGTGTAGCTTTCCTTAGAGCCATTTCAAGTTAAACTTTAGTTGTTCAGATCCAGGTAGCATGTGCTGTAGTTACTGCTGGTCCATCTTCATACTTCCTAGGAAAAATACTGCAACACAGGGATGAACTTACACCACGTTTGCATTGATTGTGTAATGCCAGATGCTGAGCGCTCCTGCGAGGTGCTCATCACACTGAATTAGGGTTAAGTTTGAAAGCTGAGCACCAGAAAGTATGGGGCCCTTTGCAGTGATGTACCTTTTTTCACATGTAAGTCTTCCAAAACATCATATATCAATAACACATTGTATAGTGATAGCAGTAATCATAATACTTTGTTCATATAAGTGGTGTCAAAAATAACTATTGGAGGCTGAGATCAGGTTCATTTTCATGCACCTTCTTCCAAAAAGCACACTTGGAAGCAATTACCATTTGTAATTAGTCTGCAAAGATAATAAGTCAGAGATTTCTGCTCTTGTTTAAACCTGAAAACTAAGACAAGGATACTTGTTGCAGAATTATTTCTGCTTATTTAATCTGAAGCTTGAGGCTGGGAGAGATGTCTTTGTTCCTTGAGCAGTTCAAATATCAAATTGATTCTTCACAGCTAAACCCAGGGTAAGATTTCTTTTGAGTCCAAATGAAATACTAAACAATGTGATGTTGCTGGTGGTTTACGATAATTTCCATCCTAGAAATCTGACATAAATTTAAATTAAAAAAAAAAAAATAACTTCACTTAATTGCAGGACAATAACTGCTTCTAGTACATCTGATTAGAAAAGCTACTCTGTCCGTGATAAAAAACTAAATCTTAGTGTATTATAAGATCCAAATTTTTCTCCGTATTAAAGTAGTTTTAGCTAATCAGAGCAATTACCATACTCTGCACAGCCAGATAAAAGGATTATTTCTTAAAATTTTTCAGGTCAGATTTTTTTTATCGCACTTTATATAATTTCTTGAGACTGTGCTTTTACTGAAGGACAATGAATTATAAAATATACACTTAGTGTTACTGAAAACAGTAGTAGTATTATCATGAAAACAGCTATCTTCTATAGTTAATAAAGACTTGCTAGGTTTCTAACACCTATTATAGACTGTTTTTTATTAATTATTATTATTATTATTATTCCCCTTGCATTAATGGTTAAAAGTAACATGTTTTTTTAGTACCGGTCAGTTTTTTTGTGGTTTCAGACCCTTTTGGTCCAAAAGTGGTTTTTGCATGTTCTTCAATTCACATGATAGTTCAACAGCAGCTGACATTGAGATTGAGGGAGGAAGTACACAAAATTCATGAGCAATCTCTTCTAAAATCCATGGAGTGTGTTCAATGTGCACCTCAGAAGATCCTTGAGTAGACAGTTATTTACATAATTACAATGGTGAAGTATTGCTGCAGTGGAAATTCTATACATCAAAGTCATAGGAATGCCCTTGAAACACGAAACTGGTCTGTTTGTGGCCTTTTCTTTCTCCCTCCTATCAGTTTGAATGGCAAACAACACTGAGATGCTAATGAAGTACTGCAAGAAGCAACACTAAAAAAATCCATCTTCAACACGTCTCTCTCATTCACACTCAGGTTGATTCCCGTGCCCATCACTGGGATTTCTCTGTACAAATCCATCTTCTCTTCACATCCTTGACATTGCAATAAAGTGGTTTTCTCTGTGGAGCAGAAGTCTGTAGACAGCACGGCAAGCTTCCCCATGTGCAGAACTAGAAGGTGTCCGTGGGGTTACAGGAAGCTGTCCTCTACCAGGTCTGAGGAGTCAATCCCGATGTCATCCATCATGTCAATGTCCTCAATGGTTTCATCCTCTCTCTTGATAAAAGTAGAGCTACTGGAACCAGTTTCAATGGCACTTTCTTCAGATGTCTGGGAACTGGAAGAGACAAACATCTCAGAGTTAAAACGTGCAACAAATGTGGCCAGGTAAGTGCCCCAATTTCTAGCAGAATTGAACACTACCTCCCCATGTGCTTTCTGATGCATGACACAATCTTAGGTGGTTCTGACCACCTGTTTCCTAGGTTGTGACACACCTTATATCTCAAGAGTAATGAACCACCTTGGTATTCAATGGAGGAGGTTGTTAGTATGCTCCTCCAAGCACTTTCTCTCTCGTTATGAAAATATCATTATGATGGTGCTGGGACAGTTAGGTAAATCTAGAGAGGCTGAGTGAGAATGAGATAATAATAATAATAAATAGATTAATACAGAGTATAAATGATGGACTTAATAAATCTTAATCTCATTGGCACTTATTAGAGACTTCATTTGCCCTGTTACTGAAAACAGTGCAAAGATGTCTAAAAAATAAGTTTCTAGGTTGCTAATTCTGTATGCAATGCTGCTGAAAAGGCAGTGGTGCATTAAGTTACTGCCATTCACAGTAGGGGTTAGACAATGCTGTGCTTTAGTGGAGTCATTCGTATACATGCGTTAGGAAGCAGTAAAAGGTCCTGGACAGACTGCTGTCAATGAAAAAATATTGTAAAAAAAAAAAAAAAAAAAAGACAAAAAAATCTGAATTTTGGAGTTGGTCTCACAGAGAACTAACCAGTCCCTTGAGACCTGAAAGGCAGCTCCAAAACATTGAGTTGTAAGGACAAAAATGTGCCCACAGAGCACTCAGACAGCTGCTGTGACTTGGCCAAGCTAACAAGAGAGTCCCAGTGACACACAGGAGCACCCTGTGTCCCTGGCAATCACAAAAGCATCAAAATAAGGTATTTCCCATTGAAGATATTGTGGCTAGTCATATTGCCATAGTTACAAGGGACATTCCTAGACAGTAACTCCAACAGAGCCAATGAAACTATTTATGGAACAGGTTGCTAAAAAGCATTAATGCACATCACCAAAGAGGACCCAGAATGGTGACAATGGGCCACCTGATCTGAAAATCACACCCACCTGTGCCGGTTCCTCTTGCCAAGCTCATCTTCAGAAACAGGGTCAATATCAGGCAGGGGGATGATGTACCCGCTGTCAGCACTCAGCCTCTGCTCATCAAATCCACTCTCCCTGTCCTTTAACTTGTCTTCGTTCTTGTAGGTGACACCGATGTAAGCATTGTCACAGTCCCCTCTCATGCGTGTGACAGCTGGGTGATCACTTTTCAGGAAGTCCAGGTGAATCTTCTCATAGCTCTGAAAATATTCATTTCAAACCCCTCATTAGATGTTATTCACTAAGACTGCTTTTCTTCAGCTGGGTAACAGTGATTCATTAACCCATTCATTAATTCATTATTTGCACTTTGAGCCTGCAACACCATATGGAGAAGCCCAGCCTCTTTAAGTGACTGGGATTTTGAAGTGACAATTTGGCTTTAGAAGATGCCGGAGTGAGTGTGGCAGAACAAAGCAGTCAAGTAGGTGTGACAGAGGGGTAGGGAGAGAGGGAACGTTTGGGAAATGAAATTAGGAAATGAAGCACTAAATGATGGAGGAGGAAAAGCTTTTACAGAGGTGTTAGGAGATTGAGAGGAAAACCTGGTGGTGAATGGAGGCAGGGTCCAAAGAGGGAGAGAGTAAGATTGTACATATGAGCCAAGTAATTCCTTTTCTGGAATACTTTCACTGCCTGGAAAATCCCATGAAAATACGTGAAAAAAATCCTCCACTAAAAACCTTGAGTCAGTAGGATTTCATTGGAAATAGAGAGTTCTGCTTCCCACCTAAAACTGTAGAATTGCTTCTTTTGGTAACCTCAGCTTCACGTCCCCAGGACATGCAATGCCCCTGCCTGATTCATGTAATTCGTGCAGGTTAGGATGTGTCAGTCCAGTGGTTCTGATGGCTGAACAACAGTCACAACTCCCTCTAAAAATGTATGCAGAAAAAAAAAAAAAACAAACCTTTTTGTACTCTCCAGGCAACAAGCTCTCCACGATTTCACTCAAGTGGTAAAAAGAGGGTCTTTTCTCTGGTTCACTGTTCCAGCATTTCACCATGATCTCATACCTGCAGATAAGATGGAAAACAAATTAACTGGGAGGGAAAATGAGTTATCAAGTGAAAACTGAAACCAAAACTGTCCAGTCTGTCCAGGCATGGGAAAGCCAAACACACACTTACACTTCATTGGTAGCATGATCTGGTTTTGCCATTCGGTAGCCACTCTTTATCTTATTGTAGAAAGTAGAATCAACCATCATGCCCGGATATGGTGTGCCACCTGCAGATAAAACAGAAGAAACAATACTATTCTACATTGTGCTAATACTTGCAACCTTGCAATAAATCGCAGCTTATGATATTAAAAATGTTCACAAATCCACAAATACCAATTAGCGGGTGTTTGCTGAACTATATAAAGATGCTGACTTGGGGAAAACCACACAATTCATTTGTCTGGTTAATACTCCACTAGGGTGTATTTTAAATTTTAGAGAGTTCTGAGGACACACAAGAGTTTAGATGAGTGAGAGCAGCTTGGTTTTAAAGGCTTTTTAAGAACTGCTCAGAGGCCAATATATCTATTCCAGTTATTGATCATTTTATGTTTTGTGATGTGAGATCAGAACTGTTAATAAAAATTATAGTTAACAAGCCTGGAAGCTGTGTGCAGGCTTGTGTGCCTACATGTGCAAAATATTCTTTCCTCTCTGCAAGGGTGTGATTGCATAGAACTGAAGCTTTTTAATTCATTACTTGCAATGTTAAGTGGCTCTAAAGTGGAACCTGCTTATAGAACTGAAACATTGACCTTTTCTCTAAATACTGACTTGCTGCTCAGGCCAAAAAGTGTTAATGCCATGGTTTGACGTGCCATTAAAATTAATGAAAGTAAACTGAAGTAGACAAAAAAAGAATAACTGAAGTACATTGTGTTGCATCAGCTGCAATTTCTTTCTGAAATGGTCTGATGTGAAACATTGGCTGGGAAATTTTGAAGTGGGAACCACTTTAAAAAAATACCTTTGCAGTGTTTCTAAAGTGTATTGACTGGGCATAGAGTCTGGATGACACCCAGATTGGGTCATCAGCCTGCATTTGACAGACCTAAGGTCACTGCTCTGCTCTGCTGCTGGCTTTCTGTGTGACTTTGGACAAGTCCCTTGCCTGTGACTGTGTTTTGCTTTCCAAGAAAGAACAACTTTCTTGGGTGCAGGCATGCATGCTGTAATATTTCCTCCAAAGACCTCATCCCTTTCAAAAGCAAGGTTTTTACCTCAAACTAGGCTTCAGACCCTACCTTACAAGCAGGACAATGAAGCACAGACAAATGTGCCTCAGTTCCCCATCTATACAGTGGCACTTCTGTGTTTCCTAGGGATGCTGGTGAATGGATAGTACAATGCCCAGAGATTACAGTAATTAATACCATAAGTAGTGGTGCAATTGCTGTGTTGTTTTGTTATTTTTTGTTGGTGGTGTTTGTTTGCTTTTTTTTGAGAAGCAGCTACATGACAGCTTATTCTAGAAAATAGCATTAAGCTTGGGGTTGCCATGGGGCAGTAGTAGATACCATACAGGCATGATTAATTCTGCTCTGAGTAAATCTGGGCAAAGCACACTTGCTGAAGCAGGCCAGCCACCCACCCGGGAGGCTAATTAATCAGCCTGAGTCAAGAGCCAGGCTGTTCCCAGCTGGGAACTGTACATTGTCTCTAACTGCTATATGTTGTCATAACCACTTTACACTGCCATAAACCAACTGTGTGAACAGTGCTGACCTGGAAATGAGAAATCAGTGTCCCAGAAGATTGACATTTGTTTTTGTTCAGTAATGGGGCTAAGACAGGATCTTTTGAAACATATATGAAGAGACTGCTTCAAAACAGCCACTCGGCTGGGATGCAGCCGAGTCTCCCCGACACATGGGGAAAGCTTGTTCCTCTGTGTTTTGGCCGGAAATTTCATCTTGGCCTGGAGACACCAATATTTTTCCACAAAAGCTTTCCAGTCAGTGCTTTCAGTTTTCTAGCAAAAAATGTTAAAATGTATCTTGAAAAAAAAAATAATAGAGAAAGCACTTCTTACTTCACACCTAATTCTGGGACCTGAAACCCCATATAGAAGAATAATTAAAAGTTGATTTCATGCATATATTTCTACTGTAGAATTGGAAGTGTTTTATGTGGAACAGCTTGGACTGAAAAAACTTAATTATGGCACAAAAGAAAGTGTTCACAGTACATACCAAGAGAAAATATTTCCCACAGCAGAATGCCATAAGACCAGACATCACTTAATGTTGTGTACAGATTGTCAAAAATGCTTTCAGGTGCCATCCATTTTACTGGGAGAAAAGTCTGTAGCAAAAAGAAATAGACCCCAAAGCACACAGGTTAGTTATTAAAGAAATACTTCCCATTACAGTTGTTGTTTGATAGCCAGGATTAGTTCATTGTTTTTAAGAAAATTTGTGTTAACATGGCTAGTATTTATTTTTAATTCCATGTCACACAGAGGTGCTAGGATTAGAAGCAATTAGAGCTACTCTTTGCTCCCCAAAAGAACTGATTAAGCTGTAACTGTATTCATGTTACTAGCAAATGACTAGGCTGATTGGAGATACAGTGCATAGGGTGGCACTGATGATCTAGATTTGATATGTCATTGACTGATGTATTACTACTTTACATATCACAGTAACAGTTCCTTAATCTACTCAGTCACAAAACTTGCCAGTTAAAATTTAAGCCTGTGAAGCACTAAGTGTGGCCAAGAGCTTTCCAGCTTTCAAGCAGACTTAGGAAAATTCTGTGAATTAATGAACTGAAGAAAAATTGTTCTCAGGAGTGCTCATCGCAACAGTCAATTAGTGTAACCACCACTGCTAACCAACATTTAAGGCTGACACTTCGCATTGCCATTAAAACAGAGCTCAGGAGATTAAGAAGTACATACGCTGCCCTTGGAGACATAGTTGGAATCATGCATGATGTCTCTAGCCAACCCAAAGTCACAGATCTTCACGATTTTTCCTTGAGCCAGAAGGACATTACGAGCTGCCAAGTCACGGTGTACGCACTGCATGGAGAGAAATTAAGTAGTTGAAGGACGTGATAATTCCAGGAGGGCCACTTCCCCTGCAGAGCCCTCTGAAAACATCCAGTTCTGTTGGCTTTCTGGGCACAGTCTTTACAAGATCTTCTAATGTACAGCCACCAGTCCTGCCCTCTAACAGGGGCATGGAGGCACGAGTCCCCAGAGACAGCAGGGGCTCGAAGTGGGGTTACTGCAGTGAGGAGGATGCCACTGTTTCCCCCTCCACCCATCATGTGCTAGTGATATGTCTGTGCTTCTAAGCATGCTGGCCTGTGGCTGGACGGACCCTCCACCCAGTCTCTACCTAGGTCCCCCACCTTCTCCAGGACTCTGACTCCACAAATGCCACAGGCTACAAAGGAGAAAGAAGATGCTGCTTTGATTTTTCTAACCATGGTGATCTCAATTTCCAGGTGAGTGAGAGAGCTGCCCAGAACCCCAGAAGAATATTATACTGTGTCATGTTTTCAGAATCTAAACTGAAACTCACAGCTGAAGACATTTTGACACTTTCTTACATGTTTTATTTACTTACATTTTTAGAAGCCAAGAATTCCATTCCCCGTGCGACCTGGTAGGTGAAGCTCAGCAAATCCAGTAGGCTGAGGCCCTCCGAACTGTCATCTGAAAGAAGGTTTTTGACTTCTGATTCTATTGAAAAAGAGAGAAAAAAATATGTTTGTGCTGTAGAGTGTGAAAGCAACATTCATTTTCCCCTACCTATCATGATTCTGAGCTGATGACTTTAACAGAGTACCATGACCAAAGGCTTTTTATAATAACTAAACACTTTTAACATCTTCATCAGCCACTCACACACTGCACTGTGTTAAATATAGGGTTTGTTTTTTCTCCTGTCTGCATTTTTTCCACCACAGAATGGCAGAAAAGGGAGAAATTAAAAAGGCCCAACAAAGTGTTATACAAGTTGTTTGCAATACTGAGTGTGTGGTTCAAAAATATTTATTTAGAGGTGGTACCTCTGTCAGGTTTTTGTGTATGCACGTACTTTCTTATCCATGTACTGTCGCTGAACACTGTTATGTTTTCCAGAAAGTATTCACTGGGACAAATCCAATACCAGCAAAATGGGTCAGGAATTTTATGGCAACAAATTTATTTTTTTATGAAAGATGTCAGCAAAAAAAAACAGTCAAAACTTAGTGATTCATTTATCCCTACTGTCCGAGAGCACAATATGAGTGCATTAGTCTGCCCGGTAAATCTGGGACTGGATATGCTTCAGTTCCTAAGGCCTAGGGCCAGAAGTGACTGTGCCTATTTTTAAAGCAAAGCATATTTAGTTTCTGAGAACAGGGACAGGGAATGGGATGCATTCATTATCTTCATTACATAATTCAGGAAAATATTTGGGAGTGTTCTGCATTCAGTAAGTGTCAGCTAATGTGAAATGTAAGTGGAAACAGAGCGATATAAATTACTATTATTATTGTTCATTCCTATTGCTCAAAATCTTTCAGACTAATGAAATCATTGCCTCCAAAGACTGTCTATAGCCCTGCTGCAGAACACGTCCCCTCTGCAATTCAGCACAGAAGGAAATTTGCAGCTCTACCCTTCTGCCCCAGGAGCATGCGCTCCTGCCACCAACACTGACAGTCTTACCACCAGCTTTTAGCTTACAGCTGATACTCACATGCTTACAGAACACAGCTGAGTGCTTTACGTCCATATCATAAATGGCAAAAATAAGACACGTTTATGCAAAAGTTGTTTAACAGTGCATTCAGAAGGAACAATTCTACATTACCTGACAAAGATTTCTTCTTATACGAAGCTGGTCGATCATACACAGATCTCTGAATATCAGAATATTTAGACCCCTCCTTCCTTTCCAGCATTGGCACATACTGGGTAGTATCAGCTTGTTTCATGTCCATGTATTCTCCAGTGTTTTCAAATGATAAAATCACATAACTGAAATTTAAATAATAATAATAATAATAATAATAATAATAATAATAATAATAATAATAATAATAATAATAATACAGTTGTAACAGTTAGTATTGCCCAGTCTTCCCACCAGATCCTATCCATCTGACAGTTCTTATGGCATACACTTTATTGCTGTGAAATACAAGGGTGTAAGAGCTGACTTCTTGATAGATAATACGTAGGGATCCTGTATTACAACACAGCCATGTATTGCCACACATGCATTACCATATATTACTTATCACGTTACCATGGATTACAGTAGTGAAACAAAAGTGCCTCAAACTTATCCTTTTGTCAACAGTCAGGTATGCAAACATATATTGTCTAACTTCCAAAAATCCCACTGAATTCATCTATTACTGCCTCAGTTGTTTAGTTCAAGGATTTCCAAAGGATAGATGTAGTTAATTCACTCAGTTTGCATCAAATCCAATCCAGCTGAGCAACCCCATGCTCAGATTAATGTTTCTGGCTACATTTGGCTACCAAGTCAGTTGGTCTATTTGCCTGCATGATTTTTTGAGGGAATCTTCTACACCTTCTAAATCTTCTACACCTTCTAAATCCTGGCTAATGTTATGACATTGCTTGATTGTTGAAAGTACAATGACAAGCTTCCTCCACCGTCGTCTGGAAAAATCTATTGGAAATTATTGAGACTAGCTGGGCCTTTGGTAGGTAAAGGATAATACCTGGAGAGCAAACTCTGCCAGGTTGTTTGAAGGGAAGGAGTTTTAGACAGTGGAAATTCCACAAACAAGGAAACAAACCAAGTAGTGGTGCTTTACTTCAAAAACTTGGATGTGTAGAGGCAAAAGAACATCTATAGGGAAAGAAGGAACACTGGACCATGCTTTCTTAATGGAGATGTTCTTTGGGACCTCAGGATCAGGTAGGGAAGAGAGAATGGGTCTTGAGGAGACAGGAGACTGACTGCGATACTCCAGAGACAATGCTGTAACAAGGCAGGTATGAGACTGCTGGGGACTTGTAAGGATGTTGGCTGTTTCTCTAGATCCATATATCTCTCACACTACCTTGGGCACAGCAGAACTTGTTTAAAAGGTTTGCAAAATCTGTACGTTGTGCTCTCCCTTGAGTATATGGAAGGCTCTAAGTTGCTGGTGTCTGTGGAGAACCCACAGCAAATATGAATCTCGGATGCATGTCAGGGAAGCCAAAGAAAAGGTGCTGAAACCTTCCCAGATCTATGAAAACTGATAAATGAAAATCCATTGAGAAGAATTAGGGAGAACACTGAGTCATGAAATAAGAGGAAAGGAATAAGGGTTAGTAATCACATTCCCTTATGTTGCAGGTCATACATTTCTCCCCCTTTTTCCTACCTTCTTGTGCTTTCATCAGCTGGATTCATCCCAAAGATATCCAAATCTTTCTTGGGCTTCTCTGGATGGCGGCTCAGGAAGTTGTCCCTGTTCTTGTGCAGATAGTTCACCAAATCACCATAAAAGCAGTATTCAGTGATGATATAAATAGGACCTGATGAAATAAGGCAAATTAATGCATTTGGGGTCTTTCAAAAATGAAAGATTTCAAAGACAGCAAAAAATCCATTTTAACATAAAAAGTACTGGGAGTTAAGGCATTTCAATTTACTAAGTTATGATGTAACTTCTGCCAAATAACAAGTAGGTTTATGAAAATTTTCATTTATTTATATTTTATGTTAAAGTCCTTTACTTGACATTGGTGCATTTTTTTTACAGAGCAGAAAAACCTCTGCTCTGTCAGCCAAACTCACCTGATTTTGTACAAGCTCCAAGCAGGTTCACAATATTCAGGTGGGGCCCGAGATGTGTCATTATCTTCAGTTCAGACATGAGCGCCTGTTTTTCACTGGATCTAGCTGTAGCTGTTGAAAGAGCACACCAACCCCTTAGCAAGAACAGTCACCTTCTTCACAATAACAACCCATCTTTCTTTGCTTGCCTTAGTAGGGCATTTCTCCCATGGTGTCTTGAAGAAGACTGTGTACTTTGCTTGACAAGGAGATCCCTTAAGACTTGGAGAAGAGTCATAAATCACTAATAAAGGATTCATTTGATCCATCTCAAGAGCTGACCCAGTCTGTTTGCCCTTTTCCAGGGGTACAGTGGATTGCCTGGGTGGCACAGAGGCACTTTACAAGCTGCTCTTTTCAACACAAGAAAGCTCCTCCTGGTTCCTGGGCAAGTTATCGAAACCATCTCTACCCACACTGTAGGTAGATTTGCAGCTTCAGATGTGGAGGAACTATTTATATACAAGCAGCGTTTAAATAACCCCATAGGAACATGCACTGCCTAGCATGGGAAATGAAACAGTGATAACTTACGTTTCAGCATTTTCACAGCTACTTTCATCACCGGTTGAGAACGGCTCAATCCATATGCAGTCCCTTCAACCACTTTTCCAAATGCACCGGAACCAAGGATTCGACCTGAACACAAGGGAAACAATTATTTATTCCAGAGCAAAACAGCAATTAGCCTCTTTTCCTGCTGCCGTTCCACTTTGGGCTGTGATTCTTATGTGGAATGAGCACACTCACTTAGCCAGACCACTGGCATTATTATTATCAGCCTTGTTAAGCAGAAAAGGCAAAAGTATTTTTAAAGAAATGTTGTAATTAAGAACAATTCCTAAATGAAAGCAAGCAAGCAAGCATCAGGACCACATCTGTACATGGGCACTTTTAGGAAAGGAACTCTGAGGAATTTCATTTCATTCAAACTTGTCTCCTAACCTGCCCTGCCACCCTCACTTTACCCTTTCTAAACATTGAACTTCCAATGTCTAAGCTGACTTCCTTGCCTCAGTCAGTATCTGACTACAATACAATTGTGCTTTTTACTTCAAATCTGAACTAGACTCTCTAGCTGTAGTTTCAGGCTGCTATATCAGTGCTGAATACATCTAGCAGCAAGACAGGCTGAAGAGAATCAGCAGCACATTTAGGAATAGACATGCAGGGCCATCAGTGATCTGAAAGAAACTGAAATACATGTTGATCACATATGAGGGGAAACTCCTCTGAAGTTTAATGTACAAGTGTGCTTCACATGTTTGAATAAATTTTATTGCAAATTTCCAAATGCTATAATGAAACAGCTAATGTTTATACACACTTTACTCTTCCCGCAAATCATTTTAGACCAAAATTTTGGATTATCATATCCTGTCTTCTGTTATGGATATAGTGTGCAGAAGAATTGTGTACAGATTGAGCAAGATTTTAGAGAAATATAAACTGCACAAACATGATCCAAAATACTATATTTCATAGCTTCCATATTGGACAGCAAGCTCATTAAGGCAACGTTTATTCAGTGAACAAACCCGTATATGAACTCCAGATGACAGGACATTTTAATATTCCCAGTGAGCTTGCTGTTTCATTTCATGTTATTTTTTAACTTCCAACACTGGCAGACTAAGTAGTGGCTTTTACTATGGAGATATATGGCATCTTGTCTTTGACGTTCACTTGCAGTTTGAACTTGCCGCCTTTTACACTTCTGAAGGTGTTATCTGGCATGCAATACCATATGTTTCTGTTATCCTGTGGCTACAGCCCACACTTTTATTGTATACACACTTTTAGAAGAAAGTTTTTGGCCAAAAATAACATTAAATATCAACATCATTAACAAGCAGGAGAAATGGTTAAAGCATGAGTTACCACTGAAGAACTTCTCCAAGATCATGACAGTGTAGTTTGTCATGCACACAAAAACTATCCAATTTCTTTTCAAAATTCCTGTGCTCCAAAGGTTATTTTTCCCAGTCAGGATGTGAGAAAGCTTCCCACTAAATTTCAAACTAATTCAAACAACCTGAGTCTGAAATTTGGCCCCTGAAATTTTTCAGCCCAAAGGTCTGGGAGCCACATGGCAGGATGCAGCCCTTCAGAAAGTGATGGCACTCACTGATGCTCCTTGATCTTCTTGTCTTCACAAGCCAATTCCTCCCCAGACCATATTGTCGACTGAGCACGAGACACACATCTCCCTCCCCTGCACCTCGGCTGAGCCTGAGCACATGTGGAGTCAGTGAGAGCGCTTCTGGAGCGGCAGGGAGCTATTGCTGTTATTTCCCCTTTTCACCCCTTTCCATATACGTCCCATGTGTCTTACACTTGGAACTTGGAGCCAGGTGGGATCTGACTGCTTACGAGTTGGCAGCATCTGTAATGCAACCAGCCCCGTCACTTTCTGGATGCCAAGGCCTGCACTGGAGCCCAAAATTATATCGTGGATTTATTTTCTTAGTATAAAGGCATGACAGGGATCTGCCCACTGGAGGAACAGGAATACTTCCCTGCAACAGAGGAATTGTGCAGACAGCAGCAGCTCAAGGCTCTGCAGACTGGTGGAGGAACAGTACTTGGGGGTGAGAGCTAACTTCAGTTCAACCTCTGCACCCACTCACAGAGCTCATCTGCTGAGACCAGTGGAGAGGTGCCACGTTCTGCTCTAGGGGACACGACTACAAAGGTGAAGTCCCAGACACAGCCCTGGGCTCCCCTTTGGCTGAAATTGGACTGGAAGGATCATCTCACCCCAAATTGAACCATTACTTTCTTGGCATATACAAAAAGCCAAAGGACAAGCTTTATAATCTATATCCAGCTTCTAGACTCATAAGAAACTAGGTACCACATCCCTAAGTGCTGAAAAACTTGAGCCTTAACTTGTTTTTTGCAAGCTGCAAGTGGGGATGGGTCTGATTCTACATGTCAGACCAGCATTCCATTTATTAACTCCCCAGCGTCAAATGGGTGGGCTTTGGGGAAGCAATGGGAGCAACTCTGCAACCTCTACAGCCATCCCAAAATCCTGAGATCCAGCAGCACTCAAAGCACTCTCTTTTAAGGACCCTGCCCTCTACCATCTCAGGATGTCCTGCAAGGACAGCTTCTCAGCAGTGCCAAGAGAAAACTGGCGCACAAGCAGCTCACTGTGTTATCCAATTTCTCATTCTGTTGCTCATCCCCTAGTCTTGTGCTGGCTGCTGGCTGCTTTAAACAGAACACTACCCATACTGTGGAGAGGGGATCACAAAGGGAAATGTGCAGTGTAACCCAAATTTATCAATTGAAACTCCAGCCAGCAAACGTTCAGAGTTGGCATTTAACATAGTTCTGCACTCCAGGCATTACTAGCTCAGGAAAAAAAAAGAAAAAAAAAAAGAGAGAGAGAGAAAAAAAAATGAATGCCAGCTGGCTTACTCAGCTAGGGCGGGAAGTGCTCATCTGAATGAGCCAAAAAGTTTTTGCATCCTCTTTCAGAGCCTCCCTGAGCTAAAGGTGCAATTCCTTTGCTGCCATCTCCTACTTCAATAAGAGAAAACACACAGACTGGAATTATCAGGCCCAGGAACAAAACGGTCCATGTCAGCCGGAGAGGAAGCATTTAATATGGCAAAACGGCCAGCAGGGAAACGTTAACTGTGTCAAGAAGAATGCTTTGCGCAATCCTGTTTGCTAAAAGAACATGTAGCACCCGTGTTTAAAGCGCTGACTGTCGTGAATGTACTTGTAAACAGGAAAGCACTGAAGTAGACTGGCGCTCATGAGTCAGAGGGAGACAAAGTCACAGTGGTGGTCTGTTAACTCAGATCTGACAAATCCTATTTGGGCATATAATTAGAGTCGGGGCTGTTATAAAATAATTCCATTAAATATCCACCCTCGCCTAATTTTCAATTAGCAAGATGAATTTAATTAAAGGATATCATTCCTGAACCAGAAATTTTTTGTGCCTCTTCTTTCAAGAATTAGTATCAATTCTTTTCCCACAGTGGGGGTAGAAGAACTACACCGGGGAATGCATTCCTTGAACAGTATCAAACAAAACAAAACAAAACAAAACACCTTTCAGTTTTCTTCTGAATTTTTGTATACAGCTTGGTGCACTGATACATCCAAGAAAGGGATGCCTTGTGCATTTAAAGCAGTACCTGGGCAGAATATTAAAGTTGTTTATAATCACTACAATTTCAACTGATATAAATGACAAATTGGGCCAGCCCTGAAGAAGTAATTGCTAATTGAATTCTGTATGAATGCCAATGCAGGGAAAACACAGCAAGAAAGCAAAGGGGGAAGGAAGAAGGGCAGTAGCCACAAAAATAAGTTATGCAGTTACTCAGCAATGATATATGCACATCATGGATTAATAATTTGAAAAATATTTTAATAAAACTACATAACTACTTGCAGGTTTCCCTTGGCCTCTCCACATAAATATATAAATGTCTTGCAAATTAAAACTGCTGATTTGCTCCTTGTGAATGCCTTAGCAGAAGTGACTGTTGGAACTGGAATTTAATGCTGGCGGGGACCACTTAAGCCACACTGAGGTGGGCATTGCACACAGAAGATGCAGAGCTGGAATGAAGGCGTGGGAGACACTAACATGAGTTGCTTGAGGCTAACACCACTGCAGGAGAAGAGGATGTGGAAGGAGAATTAAAGAGAGCAGATAAAGAAAGATTCTGGAGTTCATGGCCATGAATTACATCACAAATGCTGGTATTAGAGACCTTAAAGTTGTCCTTAATTGTCCTTTTCCCAGGAGAAGGACTGGGTTAGCCCCATAGAGGAAACTTACCAAGCACTAACCCGTCTCGAGGAAACTCCCATCTGGAGTCATAAGGCAGTTGCATTGGGTCCACGTAAATGTATTCATGGCCATCGGGGCTGATAGACTCAATGACTCTCCATCTTATCTCATACCTTGGCTTCTGCAGAACATATTGAAGGCAAAACCAATCATTAGTCCTGTGCCTGACTTGAGATCAAAACCCAGCAGGGCTTAGCGTCCAAAGTGAAATATTTCTTTCTAGGTTACCTGTTTCCAGATGATGACCAGAACAATCAGTGAAATTATCACAATCACTAGCAGTACTAGGACTGCAGCAGCCACCGTCAGTTCTGATCGCAAGGCTGTGGAGTAACAAAACAGACCATATTTTCCTCCTGAGACATGAGGAACATGACACATGCACAAGACAACCATCTCCCGCACCGCCACAGTTCCCATGTCCTGCAGATGTGGCAGGAGCACTCCCTGGGGCTGGTGACTGTAAAGCCTTTCCAAGCCCAGAGCTACACTGCCTTCCTGTTTCAAGACCAAATGTGAAGATTGTCTGGAATAACATCCCATAACCAGTGGTAATAAAATGATTAAATGAATCGCGGAACCATGTAATAAGTGAAAAACAGATGCACCATAAAGACCTGTAAAATGCCTCATCCTCAGATGTCCCAGGGTGAATAAAATCTATTTTCATTTATCTTTATTTGCAGTCATTTATGTTTTTATCTGTTAAGCATTTTTCCAAACTGAACTGATGTGTGTTAGAGTTCAGACTGGCTGCTGTAATCTCTCAGAAGGACAAAGCAAACTCACTGGGAGCCACAAGTTTCAGTTCCCGAGTAACAGCACCGAGGTCATTTCTTGCCACGCATCGCACAGCCAGGGTTTCCTCTACTTTCTGGAAGGTCACCTGGCTTTCCACCATGTTCTTCTCATCCAGATGGGCTTCCATGTGTATATCGGAGATATTGTTAGTCAGAAGAGTCCATGAAGTGTCATTGCTGCATCTGCAGAGAAGAATAACAGTGGAAACGGGGGCTGGGTGTAGGTGTGGATAAAGAAGAGTGAACACAACAGGAATCACCTTTCCCTATAATCTTCTTCTGGCAATGATCATTTTAAAGACCAGAAGTACTTAAGACCACCTCAGTGAAAAGCCTGCATCTTTCCTCCATCAGAATAATTGGCCTTCTGATCCTCATTACTGCTGCAACTTTGAAGGCCTGATAATGCAGCCCAGCAGGTCCGGTGTAGATAGATCCTGGTGCTGCTAAGTATCATGCATAGTTATAGTAGTGGATGGATCTCTACTTCTCCCCGAATCCTTCATGGCTTACAAGGCTTCTTGGGGCAGGGCTGAGAGGACAACCATCCCATGAGGCAGGAGGAGACTTTACCACAAGGAGAGCAGAGCACAGCTGGGCTGTGCCCAGTGCTCCTAGCCTCCTTCCACGTGTGGTCTCCTTCTGCCTGGTGTACAACCTCCCAGGAACAGCCTGGGAGGAACAACACTTATTGAACACAAAGATTTTATCAGAGCTAATTCAAGGCATCACGTATTCTACAGGATATGATCACTAGGAAAGATATGGACAACCTGTCAAAATATAAGCAATATGTCTCTGAAAAGATAAATCAGATTTACAGCTTACTGGGCCTTGATGAGGAAAGTGTGGTATAGTAACTAGCAATGTTAAGCTAGTCAGCGAGAAAAACAGACATATTTTAGATCACAAAGCACCCCTTCTTACTTTTTAATGTCCTTGCAAACCAGCCATTCCACATCAGGAAGTGGGGTCCCCTCTGCCAAGCACCTCACTGTCTGTCCCCCTGCAGAGCCATGGTGGTCATCCACAAGGTCTAAGATCAAGGCTGGAACTAGAAAGGAGTCATGAGTTTGTTAAAATATTAAGCAAGGTCTAGAAAACAGTTTAAAATCTCAAATAAAGCAGGACAGGTATTATTTGGCCAACAGTTTAGTGGCAGCTAGAGACTAGGACTTGGCCAGGAGTTCCTTGTCTCCTGAAGAGCAGAAGGGATCCTAGGCTAAAGCCACGAAAAGGAAGTGCAGTGGGTATGCCACGTCCTCATGTCATGCTAAATGAGCTATCGTCCCTGCTGTCAGCTGGAATAACTTAGGAGGGAGGATAAAGTTTCTTTCTGGCACAATGCCAGTGCAGAAGTCAAAGCCAGGATCAGTGTACAAGAGCTCCAAGGACTCGGCATGCACGCACTCCTCTGGACACCCTAATTCATGCTTTTCTTATCTCAATAGTCCAGGCAATCCAGTGCTCAGTTTTGACCCTGTGTGTAAGTGGATCAAATCTTTGCTGTGGGTCACCAGTTGCGGTAAGCTAGGTTTTGGGACTCCTTACCTTGTATTAGCAGTGAGAAGGTGTATCTTTTAATCTCATCTTCATTTTCAGCAACCAGAGTATAATATCCACTATCTTCTTCCTTGGCCCGGATCAATTTTAGTATACTTTGAAACCTGCAGAAATGGGAGGTGTGGTTTGTAATTTTCTGTTTGTATTTTGTTTGTATTTTTAAAGGAGGCATAAAAAAAAATGTGCTTCTATGCAACATGTAATCTCGGTATATGGAGATTATAATGTGCTGACATTTGGCATGTCTAGCATGCCTTTGCACTAAAATCATTTTTCAAACAACAAATATCTACCAAAATACAACTGAGTAACATGTGGACATTATTATATTCTGCATGGCTCTGACAAAGACTCTGATATTATTGGAAGTAGCTAGAGATTACTGGAGTGAAGATTTCCTGGAGGGACTGAAGAGGGCTAGTGCCCAGAAACCAAGGTTTGTATGTTTTGGAGATATTAATGTTATCAAGGGAACAAAAAAAGGCAGACTAGGCATCACCCTTTAGAGTAGATAATAAAGGCTTTTTAAACATTACTTTAGAAGAAGCAACAAACTGAAGTAGATAGAGCAGGAGTAGTTCTCAAGTTTCTAAGGGAGATGGCAAAGTAAGATTCATGAGAGTATTTTTACCTTGTTTCCTGGACTCTGCTTGAACTAGTAACAATTTCAGTAAGGTTTTCAATCAGAGTCACATTATCCTTTAACCAGTACATTTTTGGAGCTGGGTACGCCTGTACATCTACGACAAAATTTTTGACTTCATGTAGATTGACAGCTTCCAAAGGGCTGAACTGAGGCTCTAGATGAATGAACCCTTTGTCTGCAAATGAAAAAGCCATGCGTGAACAATGCTGTGCAGCATTTTTCAAGAGTAGTGTTTTTGAACACATTAATAATTTTTGGACACTGAAATCAGACTATACCATGAACTGTAATGACTACTTTCTTATTTTCCTTAACCTCCTTGGTTGCATGCCGAGCAGTACATTCATAATCCCCTGTGTCTTTCACTGATGCCTCAGGAATGGTCAAGGTGTAAACCAGCTTCTGCGATGGGACTTTGATATCATCAAGTTTTATCACACCTTTTTCTTTCTGTAGTTTGGAGAAGGAAAAAAAAACCTTACTTAAGTAACTAAGCTGAAAGTAGACCGTTGAGGATTTATGATGCCACTGGAATGAGAGTAACCATCTAAACCCTGTATGGCAGAAGACTTGTTTATTCAGTTAAGGATATATTTTCAAGCCACAGGCACAAAAGATGTGTCTATAAAAATACATCCTTCTGGGGGCAGTCACAGAAGGGTGAGGAGATTTAGAGCTCATATTTTGTTCACTTGAAACAAAATGCCATTCAAAACTTGGGTAAGCAGTCTGAAAGTGCATTTCACTGCTTATACTACCTTCTCCTCAGACAGAAAACCTCTGGGGTTTTATTTTGAATTTTCTTTGTTTAGTTCCCATGAAGTATAGGGTGAATTTTTATCCCCTCCACCAAAGAAAAAGTAACCGGTTACTACATGATTTGTTCTGTGTGCTCTAAAACAAGAATAATTTATCAGCAAGGAGAAGACTCTTGCAAAAGTAAGGATGGTGAGAATGGTCAACCATGTTATAAGAAGCTGGAATAAAAAATACGTTGGAGATAGTTTGGAAAGATGGCATATAGCAGGGGCTTTAATGCATAAAATGGAAAATAGAACAAAATCTCAAATCATTTTTTCTCTTGGGGTCTTAATTTACTTAAATAAAAGCTGCAATATGGGGTCACAATTGGGCAGTCATTTAACTACTCCATGCCCTCAGTTACCAGGCATTTTAGATGGGATATTCTGAAATTCTGTTTTGTCAGGATGCTAACTTATTTTCACTGATTTTATTTTATTTTATTTTATTTTATTTTATTTTATTTTATTTTATTTTATTTTATTTTATTTTATTTTATTTTATTTTATTTTATTTTATTTTATTTTATTTTATTTTTACTGCAGAAGGATGTTATGCAGGTTTGAAAAGTTCTGAGGTTCTCTGAAAGTTTTAAGGTTTTCTTACAACTTTTTTTTTTTCTTATATGTTCTTTTTTTTTTTTGCTTTCATGTTCTCATTAGTGAATAATTATACTGACTGCAAGAGTCACTTTAATTTACACCTGCACATCTAGGAACAACTAAGACTCTGAACCTCATTCTCCATCATCCTTTATTATACCCAAGAAGCCAGGGTTTGAGAGCCATCTTTGAGGTTCATACCCTCAGCAGTAGCTATGCTGAGCACTATGCGCAGATGTCCAACACATTCCTAGATCTTTCTATTTCCACAGCATTTCTTTTTTTGAACTGGCACAAGACCTGAGAGGCAGCATTCCTCCCTCAGTGCATGGACTCCCAGTCACACCTCACCTTCCTCTCATGCTTTGCATACTTACTAACAACAAAGTCTAACTTTTGGTACTGACTTTCTTTTGTGATACCTTAGAAGTAAAAGAAATTACTTTGTTTTCTCTCCTCAGCTGTCCTCATTCAGAGAAGAGATGAATATTTCACAACCCCACCTTCTTCCCCAACAAATAACTACAAACATGCAGACTGAGAAAAAGAGAGAGAGATTTACCACTTTCCCAGGATAATTCCACTGTAAATTAACCACCTCGTTGTCAAAGACCACACAAGTTACTACGATGGTCTCGCCTGTTTTGTAGACAGTTTTAAGAGCTTCAATTTCAACTGGCAGCTGTGAAGTAGCTAAAGAGAGAGAGAGAGAGAGAGAGAAAGAGTACAGATTTAGTTTAAAACTGTATGCGATTTTCACATTGTGTAATTTCAGGGGGAGATTTCTATTTCATTTCCTTTGTTGAGGAATTACCTGGAAAATTCAGTGAAAGTATTGCTGATTTATAGTGATGTAAACATTATGTATTTAAAGGATGAAGTGTGCAGGCATTGAGTTTAATCAATTCAATTAAGAAAAGATCCAACCATAAAATTTCAATTAACAGTTCCTAACTCAAATGCCCCTATGAGATATTTTACTCACTGCACTTGGGATAAAAGTAATTATCCATTTTGCTAATCAGTGGCTGTCTTTGAAAATCCACTAGTGGTCAATACAACTTTGTTCTCAAAATATTTGAATTGTGTTGTTTTTTCCAACTAACCAAAGTTCTATCATTTGAGTCCACTGGGGAACACCAGGCTTTTAAGTTCTGTTTCAACAAACAGGATGAAAACAAATGGATTACAAAAGACTTTTGCAACCATTTGAGAGAGGAGGTAAAGTTAAGGGCATTTTATTCTCATCAAAATTGTATACAAGATAGTTTGCTAGGCAAATTAGCAACTAAGTGACTAGTAATATTGCCACAGGATCAAGGAGCTCATCATTGGGGTAATATCTGTAATATTGTGGGGTATAACCCCATGATGCTGGTGCTAATATGACTCTACAGTGTGAGAAAAGAACTGGGCTGCACATTACTGCTTTTTTTTTATTATTATTATTATGAAAATAAATAAATACCTCTTAAAATATAGATGAGGAACACATCAGACTTGAACTCCACACCTTTAACCGTTGTTTTGCATGTGTATGATCCCGCAGGGAAGTTTCCTATGAAACCTCGTTTGTTGTCATAGGCAGCATAGACAGCCTTGTCTAAACTGTTAATTAAAGTCACTTGAGCATTTGGGTCACTTGTCCGACATGGGATAGTGGTGGAATCACCTTCTTCTACTAGGATGAACTGGTCTTCTGGTATGGAAGGAACAAAAGGCACGTCTGCGTCTGTAAAAAACAAGAGGTACATTTATACTACCTTGTTTGTTGGATGTCCATATGCAAGAACTGGATATCAATGACCACCTACAGGTCTTAACTGAAATCAGTAAAGTTCATGACTCCGCTTGTTCAGGGACTGCAGGTGAGGCATGCTAACAGCATCTCAGTTTTGCTTTCTGGTGTGTCATGTAGTGAGACATTTGACCTAAGCACAAAAGAGGAAAGGTCTCGGGCTCCTTCCTGAAAATTCAGGATGCAGAATTGGAAATGCAAAGGACTCCAAGAGAAAAAAAGCTAATTATTATTCTTCCCATTAGACCTGGTTCTGATATATTCCTACAGTTAGGGCAAAAGGCTATTAAGTGACACAAAGCATGAAAAATAACTAATGGGTATGAGAACATTTATGCAGTTTCTGGGGATTAAATTAAAGATGACTTCTCTTTCTCTGTCATAAACAACTCTATCAAAACATATATACAATGATGAATCTGGACTTACACATCTAATTTTTAGGAAAAAAGATTTTGTGCTCAAGTGTAACTTTCACTGCAATAAAAAGAACTGTAATAAAAATAAAGTAAAATTAATGTGTCAACAATATTTTATTGGAACAAATCACTCATCTTTTTCAGTTGGATTTTTTCTTTCTGTAATAGTAGCTGCCCCATAACCAATACACAAAGAAAAGAAAAAAGAAAAAAAAAGAAAAAAGAAAAAAAAACACTCTTAATAGCAAAAAGTAGAAATCAATTTTGGTGTTGCTTATGGCTAACACCATTAAAGCCACATTTCATCAAAAATACTTCAGGATACTTATCTTTATGCATATCTAACTTGTCCAACATTGCAGTTATGAGACATAGTTAATTATGGTCATAGCATGTGGTTTCCAGACTATGGTATTTGACCATAAAAAAGCAAACAAACACCTGGTAGTTTTAGTTCTTCAAAGTCAACAAAATGCTTGCCAACTTTCCTATCCAGCCAATCCAAAGTCTGAGTTCAAAACATAATTGCATAACATATCAAACATAAAAAGCAAAGCCCTTAAATTATCTACACTTGGCCATTCAGAATAAACAAATAATCTCTGCTAGCCTGAAGCTTCTGTGCAAAGCTTTATAATGAAATTTAATAAATAGCAATACAAATCCCTCCAACAATAGAATTTATGCTGCACTGGCAGGCTCTTTGTAGCAATAGTCCAAACACAGCCCTCTCTCCCAAACACACTGCCAACTCCATGTATTCATTTTCTCGATGTAATTTAAAACAGAAATGGGATTCACCTAGTTTGGTTTTCTCTGTGCTTTTAGTGAAACTGGGATATTGCATGAAGTCTCAGAGTAACCCTCCTTGGCCAAAGTGGGTTGCTGCCACCCATTGCCCTCCTAATTCATTGCAGGAAAAACAATTGTAAAGACAAAATTTATAGTGGAAACAGAAACATTCTCTATAATTTGGAGAAAAGGATATGTTTCTGCATTTATGACATCCTAATGTTCACTGAGTGGAAAAAATTACAGGGTGTCTCTGCTTTGCAAATGTGGTAGGCTGAAATCTAGAGGCATTTCAAAATCAAAACAAAATGCCCGCTTCTTGAAGAAATCTTCTGTCTTTTGCCCTTCTATCCTTTTACTGACTGAGTTACAAGCACACTTAACAGCAAGAAAATCTTTTGGTGATTTGGCTAAAGCTGGTTGGAAATTGAGATACATGTGCCAAACCCCGCAGCCTCTGCTGAAACCTCTTAGTGCTTCAAGAATGAATACAAATGCATTAAGTTTGTTGTGGGAAATGTAGAGAAAGTCTTGGAAGAATCGCTGCACTTGAATCACACATCATGAACTGCAAAGAATTAATAACACTGTAAAATAGCCTTTAAAAAGCCTCATTAGTCCTTCCTGCCCTTTTCCCCTTCCACAATCCTCCTTGCAGTTTCAGACATCATCTCCTTCACAATTTATTTTAGTTTTGCAGGACGATTTACAATCCCTTCTTTTCTCCTTCATTTCCTGCTCAGACTATTTACTGCAAATGTCATGGCTTGGTCTTCTCTGGCCCTGCTGTTCTGCCACTTATCCTCTGAACACCAAGGAAACATCCAGACAGCACTTTGCCAACGCAGCCAGCTGTGGCTCAGTCTGTGGTGCCTATTTCAGCCACAGAAAAATAAATAAATAAATATCTTGATCGATAACATGGGAATCCTTTAAAGGAATTGTCAGCCAGAACAAGGGGGTGGGAGGGCAAAGCTGGTGATAGGAACTTCTGAAGAGAAGGGATATCATTTCTTCTGTGTCCAGCAGATTTTCCACCACTACAGAGAAAGGTGGCACGAGGACTGGGAAGGCTGTGTTTACTTTGAAAATTATAGGGCACTGCAAGAAATGCTGTGTAGAAACACCATATTTTTAATCTTGCCTCAGACTGGTCAGCAGTAGCATTTCTCATTTCATCCTCCCTTGTAACAACTCCTTGTAACAGGACAACTCTGCTGCTTCCTGGGCCCTCTGCATATGTGAGCTTTTCCCCTTTCTCTTTAAATCAGGTTAAAAACAAGACCTGGCCTTCCCCACCTGGCGACTGTTTTAGTGTCAGATGTGGCACTGGTTTGGGCAACACGTGTCCCAAAATACAGTCACCTTGGAAAGTGGGTCAGTCACCCTGTGGCACCCCCACTTACCAGGCACATAGATGTAGATGTTCCTCCCCTCCACTTCCCCATCCTCCACTTGCGTGTGGTTGTAATAGCAAACATACAGGCCCGTGTGAGAGGCTGAGGCATTTCCTACTTCCAGCACTGTCACGAAGAGGCCACTGTTGTTCTCTTCATGTCTGATGTCTATCCTGTGGCTTCCCTCGGTCACTGGGTACTGCCAGCTCACTTCGCTGTCTCCGGAGCATTTGAGTGTGAAATTGGAATTGAGCTGTACAACCATTTCATTTCTGTTGGGAACAATAGTCGGCAGAGGAAGCTGGCAAAATGTTAGGAGCGGGCCTGGAAAAAGACACAAATAAAGAGCACATGAACACACAGCCCCTCCTCAGCACAGGGATGGGAGAGGGTGCAGAGTGGATCCAGAGCAGGCATCTTTATGGCCATTTCAGACGTGCTGACATCCCAGGAAATTTACCCTTGTTAAAAGCCAGAGCTGTTCCCTGTGGTGGGCAAATGGCCTCCCTTTGAAATGCTAAGCAGAGGAGTGTTTGCTCGCTGAGCCCTGTTTGACAACTCCAGAGGTGAAAGACAGAGGTGAAGTTAGGGATGGCTCCCAATCCACACCTCAGCTTCGCAGCCCCAAGTCCCAGCCCCAGTCCCTGACTCCCAGTTCGTGGGTACCCTACAAGCTGCGCTGCAGGTCCTTGCAGCAATGGTCAGGAAATCAGCAGGCCCATCAATTTGCAAGGAAGCCCACCGCTGAAAGTTGGAAACCACTTCCCAAGGCCAACACCTGCACTTTACATCTGGCTTCTATTTCGGCAAAGGGCCGGGGAAGGGGCCTACATCCAAAATTTGTGCATTGGGTCTACCTCTGGCCAAAATGTACAGAAAGTTTATAGCCAAATAAAACTGTAATTCACTGAACTAGATGTTGTAGATGGCACCACTTTTCAGATGCAATCTACATTTATGGGGTCAGATTTGCAAGCCTAGGTAATTTGTAGGTGGGCTGGTGCAGGTCCAAGTCCCAGAAGGAAAATGAGAGGGCCCACACCCTAGGCTCCTGAAGAAGAAAATGGGGAATTCACCAGGAAAACAGTGTGAAAGTGGGCCCTGCACGACAAAACAGCAGTAGGAGCCCAGGCTTTCTTTGAAACCAGTTTCTCACGTCTGCACGTGTTATCTCAACCCGCAGGGCCCTTTCTATATTTGGCAGCCCTGTGGCAAACCCTGCCCTCCCCTCCCAGCGCCATTCGCTCTGCAGATGTGGGCAGTGTGGTTATGTGGTGGGAAGGGGGAGGATGCTGGAGCCCACACAGGCAGCCCGGCTTGCTCCACGCTGCTGGAGGTGCTCCAGCATGCCAAGGGTGGGACAGCTGTAGGTAGACCTTGTCTTGGCATACCAAAGTGAAGGACAGAAAAAATAGAGGCTGGAGGCAGCAGTTTGTTATTGTGGACACAATGAAAGGAAACTTAAATACAGGTTTGTGAAGGAGCAGGGATGGGGA
Source organism: Aythya fuligula (assembly GCF_009819795.1). Lineage (NCBI taxonomy): Eukaryota > Metazoa > Chordata > Aves > Anseriformes > Anatidae > Aythya > Aythya fuligula. The sequence continues at coordinate 48,779,926 of NC_045562.1, forward strand.
GGCTTAGAGGACTGAGGAATATTACCTGTGAGGAAACATCCCAGGATCAGGAATGTCCTTGGGGAAGTGCCCATCGCTACCAACAACTGAAACAGAAAGAGGGCAACACGGAGCCAGTTAATAAGCTGACAACAGATACAAGAGCTCACAGGACCACTGTCCAACAGTGCCCTTTGCTTGTACCCTCCCGAGGGCAGGAGTACCCCCAGGACCCCATCTCACACCCTCTTCCTGGTGAGACACCCGCCCACACCACCCACATGGCACGTGGAGCCGCAGGCAGACCACCAGCACGGGGAACACAGCCAAAGGTCCACAACCTCTTCTCCTCGCTAAGTTCTGGCCCACCCAGCTTTTGAATTTTGGAAATTACGCAGAGCACAAAGCTGGCACTTGCAGCAAAGAGCCTGCAAACAGCCCTGGTGCCCACTGCAGCACACAAAACTGAGCCCATGCTCCTACTTGGATGCTGCATTGAATTCAGTGGGGATGCAATGGCTATATGCAGTAAATTCTGACCTTTTAGTGGCTTGCAGCTTTTTTGGGGGGGGAGGAGGGGGGGAGAAACAGCATATTTAAAAGCTACTTTTATTATACATCACACAATTGTGAGTGATATTTTTGTTTTGCCATTGTACGTATGTATATATATAGCTTACTGAGCACAATACAATACAATAGTGTTTATTGCTTATTTAGCAAGAATTCCCTTGATCAAGAGACATGCTATTTAAAACATATGCTGAAATTTTCTAATGGAATAAATACATGACAGACTGCAGGCCAGCCATGCCATTAACTGAGAGCCTCTTCTCGCCAATAGTGTGAAAATCACAAGCTATTTGTGATAATTTCAGCTTTCAAACAAATAATCAGAAGGCATCAGTTGTGAAGAGGCAACAATGGCAACAACTCTGAATCTTTATGCTATCTAATCACATTTCTACTTAAACCCCTCAAGCAGCCTGCTAGGTAATTTCCAAAAGAGGAGCTCCTACAACCTCTGCTCCCATTGAGATCAATGGACATTTTTTGTTGACTTTAATAGCAACTGGATTTGGCCCAGAGCCAACATAGACTAAAAAAGGACCATACAGAAGAACCCGTAATCTGAAACACAGGCTAAAGAGTAAAATAAAGAATGATGTGCCAAAACAGAGACTAGTTTTTCAAAGGTTCTGGAGAATTTCTATTCACCCTCTGCTCCTGATTCTGAGATAGGAAAGCACGTAGGTGCATCCAGTTATGAAGACTATGCCGATGCCATATGGGAGCTAAATGATTACAACATGCCATGGGGTGCTTCTGAACCTGTCCCTCTTTCCTCCTGCGATGTGTGGAACAGACAGTGCTCTTTTGCAAAGCAAAAAGTATTTGATACTCCAATCAAACAAAAGGTCTCAGAAGCAGGATTAGAAGACTTACAAACTACCAGCCCCAAAACTTGTACAAACAACCTTGGAAATTCAGCTGACAACTTTCCAGCAGAGACAAACCATTTTGCCTGATTCTTCAATTAGCAATAATTGCCACGTGTTTATGTATCTGTCTCCTGTTGATAACAGACTCTCAAACATCAAAGAAGTCCATTTGTTTCAGCCTCCTTATTCATTTTTATCACATTTATATCCTGCAATATTTTTTTCTGATAAAGTGACCCACACTGTATATCTTTAAAGAATTTCCATCATCTGAATCCTAAGCTCCCAAGATCCACAAGACAATGTTACCCCACTGCCCACCAAATTTCCTTCAGCCTTTTCCATTTGAAAATAGGGTCTCTACCCCTACTGTGTTGTTTTCCAGACTATTCAATGCAAGTGATGCAACACAGAAAGAGAAAACACAAAGCTAATATCTTTTACACACCAGACTGCAGAAGGTCTGCTGAAGCGAACTTACACTGCTACAAAACTGTGTGAGGACTGAAGCCTGGTGAATAAACTGATGTAAATAGAGGTGATGGCATTTCCAAAGTGGTATTTGGAATTTGTTGCCTTAGTTGGGCTGCCATAGCAATCAGTAAGAACTGAGTGCCTCAGTCTACCCTTGCAGTTTAAAAAATCACAAGGATTTTCTAAATCTGCATTTCCCAACTGCCTACTCTTTCAGACTCCATAGCTTTGATCTTTCCTCAAGGACCTGTTAATCTCAGCAAGACCCAGAGCAACATTTACGCACTGTGAAAAACAGAATAATGTACTAAGGACTCATCATCATTCATACTCAAAATCTGTTTGAACTGGATTTAATTACATCATGCATCTGACTTTGGCATGCTGGAGTCAAGGTTTAACACAGAATTTAACACCTCTGTTCTGGGCAAAAGATAGTTTACTCATTCCCAAAACACCAAGCGTTTGCTGTTTATTTACCATCACTTTTTTTTTTTTTTTAAATACACTTATTTTGCTTTTTAACCTTCTTTGTGGCAGAGGAGCACTCTTTTTGTCCTAAAACACCCACATCTCAGCCCTGAATAAATACAGCAGGTTCAGTTTCTAGCATCACTACATTAAACCGAAAATTGGTGTAACCTTTGTGAAGCCAGTAGATTTATGCAAGTATTGGTAGCACGCATACAACGTAAGTTGGAGCCAACCTTAATTCCTTGCATACCTTGAACAGTGCTAGTTAAAATAGAAACATGGGAGTGCATAGTGAAAGCTAGATGATGCCACAGGGGTGTTGCCAAACTCTCTGCAGTGGAGGTTGATTGCCCAGGGTAAAACAATCATCACATCTGCTCTAATCACTGGGTTTTGAAAGGAACTGACTGAAAATTTGGTATCTCTGTTGTGTGCTTTAATGATAAAAAGAATCGGGAAAAGAACATCAGAAGAACTTTTATCAGCAAGGAGCCAATCTTCCAAACACTCACTGCCAAGTGCTGGCTTCCAACCAAGAGGGGTTTCATTGACTGCAGAGCAGAAGAGACAAAGTAAAATCAATATCCAAAAAACTGATGGAAATGTGTGTTTAGAAGATATTCCTAGGCGATTGCATGACCTAGACAGAAAGCATGGTGGCGGGGTAAAAAGAGCCATCCGTATATGTTTTTCATACTGCTGTAAATCAAACAAAAAACTCTTTCAAGATAGAAAACCGTCCCATCTACCAGCAGCCTGGAGACTGACAAACTCGTTTCCTGCCAAAGTAGTCACTGCACTTCATGCTCTTGGCCACAGGATGGCAATGTTGATCCACAGCAATAAGCCAGCTCTCTTGTCCAGCAGAAGGAAAGGCTGGTCTCCAGCGCGGCAGCTGGAAACTAAGCTAGGTCTTCTAAATCAACTTAAAATTAAATTTCTTATGTCTTAACTTCATGCGAATTTTCTGGGTTTTCTTCTTTGGAGAAAAAAGAAAAAAAAAGTAAAAAAAGTCCCTATTGCTCTGTATTTATATAAATTATATGATAGTAGGTGGATTGCAAATCTTGGCACGTAATGATGTGATTATCCTTGTTATGAGAGGGCTGGATAATTTCAGTGGAGGTTTTGTCTGAGTGGCAATCCGTCCTTCTGGGAAAACTGATCTTTTCCAGCAAGAGCAAAGGCTAGCCCAAGAGCAGAGAACAACTTTTCTTCATTGTGGTACATGTTACCGGCTGAATACAAAGGTTCAGTCAGGACCTCCTGAAACATTTCTTGGTTTGCAGTTCCCAAATTACAAACTTAGTTCTCCACAAAAACAAAGCAAACAGGAGAGCGTCTGATGGTTTCGCTGGGGAAAGGCATAAGTGACACAAGAAAATTTCTTCTTTGAAAAGTCCAGCATAAATGTTCTCCTAAAGAGTGGTTTGTTCCATGTCCCTTTGAGAGTGTTTGCATCTAGCATAGCCTGTGCATCTCTTCTGGGCTGTGCGGGAATAACTACACAGCAAGCTGAGTCTGTCTGGGGCTCCTGCAGCGGCTTCAGGCTCTGCAGGACACCTAGTGATGGCTGCCACAAGTCCGCCTTCCAGTCAGCTCCAATTCTTCAGCTTAAACCATCAGGACAAACCATAGGACTAGGAAACAGAGGTAGAGGGCAATTTACAAAGTCTAAATTTACTTAAACGACTTTCTGGTCTATCCCAGCAGATAGACAACACAACAGATACTTCCAAGGGTACATCTCACTTAGGTTCTCAGGATCAGGTCAGGAACTTCAGAGAACACCTCAAATCCCAACTTAGGTGCTCAGAAGTGGTGGATGGAAAAAACCACTCCATTTCTGTTGACCGCAGGAGTTAGGAAGCTCAGCCATTGCAATCTGTTCCCTTGGGTGTCTACGTGAAGCTTTATTGACTTGAAAGAGATGAGTCAAGCAGGAGAGCAAGGCAAGAGGGAGAGAAAGGATCGCTTGCTTACTTGCTTCCTTCTTTCAAATTATCAGCAATTCTTGCCAGCACCAAAAAAAAATGACCTTTCAGAAATCATTCTAGTTTTTAAAACGAGTGAAGCAAACATGTTCTAACAGAATTTTCAGCGTTCCCAGGCAAGAGTAACACCACTGCAGCCATCATGATGTAAGGATACAAGCAAGGCGAAGTTTCTATAGGGTTATCCATTTCACCCCTTTTCAGACCAATTGCTGCTGTTGGAAATAACCAACAGTAGGTCGGTTACAAAAAAAATAAATAAATAAAGGTTTGTGCAAGTCTTTTCTCTCTATATGAATTGGACTCAAATCCTAGCTTGATACTGCAGTACTGCAGAGAGGTATTTTATTAAAATATTTATTACTTCCTGCTTTCTTGAAACCTAATACCTATGTATTTGTCTCCCAGCCACATGAAGATCCCCCATACATCAAGGAGCAAATAAAAGCAGAGATGCCCATCGCAGTCCTGCTGGCACACCTTCTGCCATCCCCGCCTGGGGAGGAGTACCAGAACAAGGGGGCTCATTTCTAGGCAGCAGGAGACTGCCTGCAGGCTGGGAGAGCTGCTTTGCTTGCAGACTCCTGTGTCCCAGTGCTTTGTGCGGTCTCATTTTTCTTCAAACTTTTTTTTCCCCCCAAGCTTTGAGGTTGGCTAAACTGCTGTTTATCTGAGGGCTTCACAATGCTCTTTGTTAAGTGGAAACTGAAAATGAAGAGCCTTGCTGCAAGATCTTCCTCTATCTCATCTAGAAGTAAAAGGCAGATATCCGCAGCTCAGAGTTTGAGCCGCTGATGGCGGAGGGACCTTTGACGCCTCTCTCCTTGCTTTGATCCTGTCTCTGGCCCCGTCCGGGAACACTGAGTTAATGCAGCCTAGCTGGGCCCCCGGCCCTGGGAGATGCTGAGGGCAGCACCCCCGGCATCCCCCTGCTGGCTGCCCCCGCCTCACCTCTCCCCCGGGCAGCAAAAACCAGCGTGGGAGCATTAGCAAAAGGAGGCACAGCGGCGACCCCGTCGGGGATGCAGTGGGGACCCCATAACCAGACGGGACATGGGTGGGGATGGAGGGAGAGAAGAGGGGCACGTTGCCACTCTCCAGCCCCCATCCTCGGGGTTTTCCTCCCTGCTGCAGGGTGCCCAAGTGGGTGGCCCCGAAGGAGAAGGAAGAGGGGCGACCCCGAAGCCCCATCCAGCTCGGTTTATGTCTGTTAGAGCCGCTGCGGATCAGAGGCTGCCCGGGACACCGAGCAAACCTAGCAGAGACGGCAGCTCCCAGCCACTCCGCTGTTTGTCTAGGAAACAATAGAAAAGCCTTTGCCAAGCTGGAGCATTTTTTTTTTTAAACGCGAGGTAACCAAAAAAAAAAAAAAAAAAAAAAAAAAAAAAAAAAAGCGGGATGGGAGGGGATGGGGCAAAGCAAAGCCGTGTTTCTCTCCCGGGCTGCTCCCCGACGTGAGCTCCGGGCTTCTTCTCCTGCCCGCTCCACCGGGAGAGGCACGGAGCGCTCTGTGCCCCCCCGAGGGGGCGGCCACCCGCGGGGGGACAGGAGCTGTGCCCCGTCCGGGGCTGTGACAGCGACGTGCCCGTAGCCCTGGGGACGGCTCCGTCTGTCCCAAATACCCCGGGCGTGTGGTTTCGGGTCCCGGAGGCTCGCCGGGAAGCCGGAGCGTTTGCGAGATGCCGAACTGCCGTCGAGGGGCGCTGGGTGCGTGCCCCCGGCGAGGGAGGGGGCCGGGGCAGCGGCCCCTGCAGCCCGTCGGGACGCCCCCGGGGGCGGCAGCTGCTGCCTCGCTGGATCCGCCGCTGCTCGCACAGAAAAAAGCTGTCCAAGTCCTGTTCTCTGGAACGGCTCCTGGGCCGCTGGGTCCCCGTCCAAAAATGTTGAGCAATGCCGCAGCCAGCCAAAAAGCCATTTCCTACTTGCTCCTAGGACTTTTCCAGGGGACTCCAGCCTGGCAGAGGCTGGCGAGTTTGCAGCCTCCGCTCTTGACCAAATCCAAACGGTGGCCGCGAAGACTTCAGCCCCCCTCCGGGGGGCGAGGCGGCGGGCTCCAGCCGTCCGGCGGGGCGGGCGGCGCTCCCGGTGCGAGAAGGGGGCTGTAAGCTGGAGAGGCTCCAGGTACCAGTCCTGCCCGAGTTCAGCATCTTCACTTTCCGCTGAGACGTGGAAATAAAGCAAAAGAGCGGGGGGAAGGGGGGGGGGCGCAGGGATGGAGATGGGGTCGCCCGCGCAAAGAGGGGGTCGTGCGTGTCCCGCCTGGGCTCCCGGGGGGGGTGTTAAGGTGGGGAAGGGGACCTGAAAAAGGGAAGGTGGCGAAAAACAAAGGGTGGGGGAAGGGAGCGGAGAGCGGCGGGGTGAAGGAAGCGAGGGCAGAAGGTGGGGATGCGAGAAGAGGGGGAGCCGCCGGGTGCTACCCTGCCCTGCTTCCCATCCTCGCTGCGCGTCCCCCCCGCGCCCACCGGGCGGGCACCGGCGCTGCCATCGGAGCCCCGGCGGGGCAGGAATGCGGCACGGTGGCCCCCGCGGTCCCAATGTGTTTGTCATTAGCGCTGCCCGAGCTGCTGCCCGCTGCCGCCGCCGCCGCCGCCGCGCCCCGACGGCCCGCGGAGAGCCCGGTCCCAGCTCCCCGCCGCCCCCGGGGGCCGCCAGCCCCCGGCACCCCCGCGGGAAGGCGCCCCCGGAGCGGCTCAGCCGAGGAAAAAAAAAAAAAAAAAAAAAAAAAAAAAGGAAAGAAAAAGAAAAGAAATACCAACAAATGGATAAAGGGAGGGAAAAATAAAAAAAAAAATGGGAAAAGAAAAAAAAATGAGAAAAATGGGAAAAAGAAACGGGGGAAAAGGAAGGAAAAAAAATGGGGAAAGTGCCCCTCACCTCTTACCTTCTCCTCTCCAATCCGCAGCTATAGTCCCGCAGATCGTAAAATATCCAAAATATGTCCACGTCTTTTGTGACTTTCCCCGCTCAGCCGCGCTCCTTCCCTCCCGCTCGCCCTCCCTCCAGACCCGACTGCAGCGGGCTCACAACCCGCGCCCCGTAATTGATTCAATGTTATAGTCCATCCTTCCAAAACTAATCATTTGCTTTAAGTAAATAGCTGTCAGGAAATGAAGCCCCCCTCCGGCCCCTTCGCAATAAGAGCCGCCCTGGCTCGCCCGGCGCCCCCAGCCCCGCGGCCGGAGGCGGGCGCAGGAGGGAGGCTCTTACGGAGGCAGGGGGGCCAGTCTCAGCCTCCAGATTTCAGCAGCCTCGCAGGGGAGGGGGAGGCTGGCCATATGGCAGGGGGGGAGGAAAAGGGGGGAATCGGAGAGTTTTGCACTGCGGGGGCAAGGAAAAAAAATATAAAGGGGAAAAAAAAAAAAAAAAAAAAAAACTTTGGTGAAAAGTCAGAGGGCTCCCAATTTCGTGAATGAGCCTCCTCCCTCAGCCCCACCAGGACGGTGGGTCACGGTGTGGGGTTACGGACGGGGAGATGGAGCTGGAAACGAATTGGCGGCTTCCTCGTGTCCTTTGTGCGCTCCTGAGCGCGGGCACGGGGCGCAGAGCAGCACGGAGGGCTGCGAGGCAGCCAGAAGCAGGAGGCACCGGGCGAGAGGGGCAGAGCCGCACCGCTCGGGTTTATGAATGAAAGCCACAACGAAAGGCAGCCGTCGCCGGGAGCCGGCCGCCCCAAACCCTGCTGCTGTGCCGGGAACGGGGAAGCTCTTCTCATCCTCTGTGCCCTCGGCCCGGCCCGTCTGAGCTCGCCCGGAGCCCCGACGGCTTTAGCCGGGGACCTCCGCCTCGCCGTGGCGCCCAGCGGTGGCCGGGGAGGTGGCGGGGGCTGCCCCCGTCGCCTCGCTGCGGGGTCCCGGAGCCGAGCCCGGCGAGCGGGGCGATGCTGCGGCCGCGGGAGAGGGGGCAGTGCAGCCCCAGGAACCGAGCGGGGATGGAGGCCCCTGCCTCCCGGGAGGGCTCCGGCCTCGGAGCCGAGCCCCCGGGCTTCTCCCCGCTTCCTCCCTTCCCGCTCTGGCCCGCCTCCCTCTTTTTTTTTTTTTTTTCGTCTTTATTATTATTTTTTTCCGTTTAGCGCCAAACAAAAGTTTTGTCCTCAAAGTCAAGCGGCAGGATGCGGTGGTTTTTCTCTCTCCCCAAACCAAGGAGAGCTAAGCCTCCGGAGCGAAGATGCCCCGAAGGGAGTGGGGGCAGGCAGGAGAAGAACAGCGTGCTCAGGCTGAGGGCCCTGTGGCGAGGCTCGCAGGGTCCCCAGCCTTTTTGCACGCTCTCCACTAGTGCATCCTCAGCTCGGGTGAGTGCACAACCCCGCTATTGCTTCCACATGTTCCTGCAGGAAACCAGCGGAGTCAGATCCCTGGTCGGAATGCTAACAGGATACCGTAATGCTTGTGAATAAACAACAGGCTGCGAGTGAGTCAAAAGCACAATGAGGAAAAAAATAATAATAATAAAAAAAAAAATGAGTACACCCGGGTGTTCTCCACCTGGGGGGCGAGCACAGGCAGCAGCCCGGCCCCCCGAGGTTGTGCAGGACGAGCCCCGACGGGACGGGAGGGCTCCGGGCAGGGTTCAGCTCCGCGAAGATGTGCGGGAGCCGAAAATGCGTGAGCTTGAGGCCGTGCGGGACTCGGGCTGGCACCCAGGAGCCTGCTTTGACGGGTTTAAGGATGGAGGTGATGCCTGGCGAGGGACCGCCAGCATCAGCCGTGGCGCCCGCTCAAGGAAAAGAGCAAAAGGAAGGGGAGAAGGCGCTCTCTGTTTGCAATTACCTGCCTCATTTGAATAATGCCTTCGTAGTGATCATTATCGAGCATTCGTTAACGGCTTCCACGTGGGATCTCACAAAAACGAGCACAGAATAAAACCAAATCGCGGAGTCGGGACGGGAAAAAAGCTGCGGGCGGGGACCCCGGCGGCTCCTGCGGGGCCGGGCCGGGGGCAGCGGGGCCGCTTTCCCCGACGTGGCTCCCCCTTCCCCGCCCCGACGGCAGGGGACGAGGGGCCCCCTGCCCGCGGGAGGAGCCCTGGAGCCTTCTCGGGGCCGGTCCCCCCCTCCCGGTGCCGGCGGTGCCTGGGGGGTGTTTGAAATAACCCCCCCGGGACGGCTCCCGAGCGCTGCCCCCGCCCCGTGTGGCGCAGGGGGGTCCCGTCCAGGGGCTTGGGGTTAGCGAGAGGACAGGCTGGGGGTGGGGGGATTTACACCACGGCAGCCCCCTCCCCTCCCAGCCCCTCTCCCCTCCCCCGGAGTGCTGCAGCATAAGGCATCCTGCATGTTTATGTGGCAACAGATGGAAGCCGCACGTCTTAAACAACCCGGGCTGGAGCCTCTGCCGCCTGTTACTCTCCCAATCTGCAGCCCCCCAACGCCCCCCAACACCCCCGGGGGGGCGGTCGCGGTCCCGGCTCCCTCCCCGGTTCTGCAGCGCCCGCAGGCTCCGGGCGGCGGGCACCGACGGGGCGGCTCGCTCCGGTCCCGGGAGCTTGCGGGGGGGGGCTGGGAGCTGAGATTTTGGGCTGGGAGGGAAGGCAGGGATGGGGCTGAGAGCCGTCAGCCACGTTTTAGGGATGCCCGGTGCCGGCTGAGCTCTCCCGTAGGCACAGCGCCGCTCAGGAGGACTGCGACACCCCTGGATGCACACCTCTCCGCTCATTAGTATTTTTCTATTTTTCTAAAATTTTAATTTATTTTTTAAATTTATTTTTCTAAATATCCATTCAATGCATAGCTCTCGGGCCCGGCCGTTTCCCGAGCAAAACACCGGCCTAAGCCACGACCATCGAGAAGGGCAGCTCCGGCCAGGAGCAGAGCCCCGACAAACCCCGAGAGAGGGGGAATACCGAGCGGGCTCTCCTTGCTTATGTCTGTAAATCTGTGCCCCGTCTGTCGCGGAGGGAGGAGAACACAGCAGCGGGACAGACGGGGACAGACGGGGGGCACAGCCGGGCTCCGCCGAGCCCAGCCCCGCCGAGGGAGATGCTCGGCCCTTGCAGACGTGTCGCGTTTACAGCCATGGCGGGGATTTTTTGATTTTTCTCTTTTTCCACAACTCCCTCGTTCTGTTTGTCCAACATCGGCTGTCCCCGAGTAGCAGGGATCCCGTGTCGGTGGGCGAGCAGGGAGCCAGACAAAAGAAATAAACCTCTGCTCCCCGCCACCAGCCTCCCCTCCCGTCCCTTTATTTTCATTCACCCCGGGGTGGCTTAAGGCAGTGCCCCGTGCCCGTCGGGTTCCCTCTAAGGCCTCTGCTGCTTCGACGTCGAATTGTTTTGCTTTCACCGTCACATTTGGCTTTTGACGTTCAAAGATGGCAGAACAAGCATGGCAGCCTTATTCTTTGCGGTGGATCAAAAAAAAAAAGAAAAAGAAAAAGAAAAAGAAAAAAAAAAAGCTTTGTTTTCCCTGCTTTTTTTTTTTTTTTTTTTTTTTTTTGTCTTATTCTTTTTTGGGAGGGATTGGGGCAGCACAACCAGGCTGCTCCGGTCCTAACTCGGTTTAAGGGTGGGGTAATGGGCCGGGAGCGGAGGCAGCGGGCGGGACGCTAGAGGGCACCGCAGCCCGCGGGAGGAGCGGCCGGGCAGCGCCAGCCACCGGGGGCACACGGCTCCCCCCCTGCACCGGAGGAGCGCTCCTTACACAGATTCCCCCCCAAAAAAATAATAGTTAGCAGCCGCCCTCCCCGTTAGCCCACAGGAGAGGGCAGCGCTGGGTGCGCGCCTGTGTCTTGCAGGCGGGGGGGTGGGGGGATGGTTTTCTTTCCTAAATATAACCCGCGAGCCCTAGGAGGAGTTCAGTGGGGCACGGCACGCCCCGCAGACGCTTGGTTTCGCTGTTCGCAGTTAAAGAATCGGCAGGGTTTTGGCGATGGGGAAGCGAGGATCCGAGCATTGCATCCCTGCGGGTCCAGCAGCAGCCCCGCGGCGAGCAGAGCTGCGAGAGCAGGTCCTCCCTGCCACAGACGTGGGGTTTTCCCCCCAGAAAATCAAAGGACCTCCTCCTCCTCCTCCTCCAGCCCAGGTTTGATTTCGATCCGTAACTCCTTAGGCCATTATCTTTGCCTTTGTTCTTTCAAACCGCAGCAATTAATGGATTACAGCAGGACACAGACACAGCCAAGCCAGGCGGCTCTGTTTCTCTGTCTAGTTACTGTTGGTGCCAGCTTTACCCCTTCGGGCTGGTGTCCTGAGATCTGCACAGGACAGCTGGCTGGTCCCTGGGCCGCCCAGGACACAGAGGTCACCATCCCCAGTGGTGTGGTAAGCACAGCCAGCCCAGGTCCATGCCAATGTCAGTCCCCACATATGCACGGGCTGACCATGTGCACAACACATCACTGCCATGGGCAAGGAAGAGCCAAGGTAGGCTGAGCATCAGGAGGTGCCCAGCTCTGGAGGGACCCCACAGGTCTGTCCAGTGACTTGAATCACCCATGCAGTAGACACAGGTTGTCATATTTCTGCTTCATCCTGTGATAGGTTTTCCTCTGGTGCTTAATGTTTTGACAACACATCCCTTTGGAACAATGTGCTGTAGAATAACTGAAGCTAAGGACAAGGTTTTGGAGATATAATTGACTTTACAAAAGGATTCATCTCTTCCCTGGATGTTTTTTGCTCTGAAATACCATGACAACAAAGCACTCTCCCTCTGTTTTCGTAGCACGTAGAGATCCTGAGCAGGGGTCTCACTCATCCCGCGATTCAACTCGTGTCATCAGTTGCTTTCTTTAGTCGGGAGATAGGAGGGACCGACACACTGAACAGCCAGGGGAAATTGTTCTTCTCTTTTCTGTCGCTTCTATAAATGACTAATTGGGCTTTTCCTTTTGTCTGAGGTCAACAGGTTTTAGCCTGTACCTCATCTCATTCTCCAGGGAGTACTTGCTGCTTCAGTTACATGTTTATTTGCCTGTCCATTGTCGAGAGTCCTTTAGGGTACTCAGTTATTTGCACTTCACTTGAGTGGGGTGGCCGCAGAGGGAGAAACGAGAAAGTGAAATGAGAGGAAAATACAGGCACAGGTCAGTTCCCGGCAGCTGTGGACAAGAAATGACGGCTCAGGCTCGGCTCATACCGGGGAGATCCAGCATGACTCAAGAACAGGGCTCATGGGGTGGGTTTGGGTCCTTGGACCGCTGGCTGTTGTACTCAGACAGCCCTGGTCTTAACCTAAATTATCTTACAAAAAAAAAGGGTCTAATGTGGAAACCGGGACAGATTCTGCATCATGTAAATCTGGTGTAATTCCAACTTCAAGGGAAATATTCCAGATTGAATCTGGTATAATTAAGATTAAAAATTGGCTCTGGAAGTCTTTTCTTTGGCAATAAAGTTAGAGAAGTACTGTGAAGAAAAATAATTCAAACCAGAACATTGTTTCAGTGCTCTTTTAAATAACATATGCTATAGGCGCTTTGAAGGCATTTGTTCTCCATGGCAGCAGTATTTTAAAACTTTCACTTTGGCTCCACTAACCGAGTTAACCCTTGAGAAACAAGTGTGTTTAAAATAGGCTACATACAGAGACACCATTTTGCAGAACATTCTCCAAATAACAGTAATTTTAAAATATCTTTTAGAGTGATATGATTGCTGCTGTGGCAATGGCAAGCTTCCTAGTGAGGATGAAACCATGCATTCACAAAGCAGGCAATGCAATGAGTCTGTATTTATACCTTACTTGTCATAGTGTTGTTTTTTCTTCTTTCCTGGTGAAAACGTTGCTATCTGAATGCTAAACTCAACACACCAAGAAGGAGCAATTTCAGAAGGCAGTTGTTTAGTGTCTCTGGGAAGCAAACTCTGAACGGAGTCCCTAAAGGAATAGAGGAAAACTGAAGACCCATAAATTACTCGGCATTTTTCTAGCTCCCATGAATAAGATGACAAGCTCTCCTCTAATAGTCACTGTGTCCAGTGCCACTTCATTTGTGGGGCCTGTGTCCCCTGTAGAAGTGATTTCACCATAACTTTATTGCAATTGCTGAGGAGGTGCTGGTGCTTGCTTTGTGTAGCTGGGCAATTTTTCCAGGTCTGGCATTCAGCCCCAATGGAATCACGAGGTCTGTCATTCCTATAGTGGTCCCAGATTTTCACCACAGGTTAATCAGATCTTTCTTCAGGGTGTGGAAAAAAAAAAAAAAAAAGAGGGGAAAAATAAGAATCAGCTGTGTCTGTCTTTGATTCCTTGTGGCATATAAATAATATGTCTTTGGAAAACGTGTTTTCCACTTTTTAAGTGGGGTGGGGAAGTAGGAGGGGTTAAATCTTTCAAAAGCACAGGAACACTGAGCCTTGTCACCCCTGTTTTTTTGCCAGAGGACCCCTTGTTGAACCAGCAAACGAGGATCTCACAATAACACTGACTCTTTCTCTGGGCAATTTTTCAAACCACTTGATGAGCAGGTTCATAGGGCTAGGGAGCAGAGAGACATGTCCTGCCCCAAACCTGCTGCTGCAAGGAACTGAGCAGCCGTCCTCCCACCACCCTGCATGGGTGCCCCGGAGGGAGGCAGGGAGATGGAAAACAAGCACAGAAGAGACCAGACACAGCCCCGAATGGACCTGCAGATGGGGCCCATCTGAGGTTTCTTTCAGAGAAAGTGAATTGTGGGATAATCCCTCACCTTTCTGGCCCCTACTCCCGTCCGTGTTTTGCTTCCTTTGTCTCAAGATAACAGGCTAAGTGCTGAAGGAATAGTGGTAAGGACACAAAAAAAATGCCTAAATCAGAGCAGTGCTCTTTGCTGGCTCTTTTTGCCAGTTGAGGACACCACAGAAAAGGAGTAGGGTAGGAGCAGGTCACTTCACCCCTATTTTCTACTTTCACGGTCAAAGGGAATAGAAACGTGCTCTCCTCAGTGTCAAGAGAATTCAGAATTTCCTCTCCCTCTCGTTTTGTGATGGGAAAAAACATTTGTGCAGCCAAAGTAAATCCAAATAAATTCTTGCAATTCCTATCCGTCACCAAACTTCTATTTTCTCTTCTTAGTTATTTTTCTCCCAATGTTCTCTACACTACTATAAGAAAAAGGTGTCATTTAAATCCACACCTCTATGAAACCTTGTGGGGATCACCTCATTAAGAAAGCCGCAAGCAGAGTCTCAGGAGGTCCAAATGAATCTATGATGCCTGCTACGATTACTCTTTTCCGAAACATAGTAGGGTTTAGTCAACTTGACAATGTGAAGGGTTCGAGGAAATGCTTTCCTCCAGAAACATCAGCAGCTGTACAGCTGGGGGCTGATCAAAACAGCACTCGGAAGTGTCACTGCAGCCTCTGCCGTGAACGGGAAAGTCAGAGGCACGCAGTTCTGCTTACGGGAGGTTAAAATATATAGGTAGTTAGACAGCTTGGGTGGACAGAAGCCATTGTAAATATCTGAGGAGTCGAGTGCCTTTTTTTTTTCTGGGAGACAAATGGTCCCACAGCCCACTTAGCACCTGCCAGTGCCCCTCAGCTGCCCTTTGCCCCGTGGGGCTGCTTGTTCTGACGGCTTCTAAAGCTCTCCCGGCTTCAAATTCCTTCTCCGTATGTTGGCTTTTTTCATTGCTGCCTATCCCAATATTGACTTAGGAAAGAAGGGGAGTTAAAAGTAGCCAGCTCCTGTGCTGCCTACAAGACCTTCTGCCTAGCTTTGCTTTAGGCCCCTGAATCACAAACATTGGCTTAAGCTACCATTAGCATCTGAATGGAGATAAAGGTCGCAGGAGAAGCTAGGGTAGGCAGCTACCTCGTGCAAGCATCACCCCTCAATTATTTTGAGGAGTAGAAGAGAAGCAGGATCACAGCAGAGAATGTTTGCATCCCATTTCAGCAGCAAGGGATTATTTGGAATTAAGGAAGTAACAAATTTGCTTTAAAAAAAAAAAAAAAAAAGTTGCATTCCTGAAGGAGACCACTGGAGCCTGAGCGAAGCCTGCTGTTGGTGACGGGTAGCTTCAGCTCCTCGCTTCTCCTTGTCCTTGCCCCTGTGCTGCTGTGCCTGGCCAATGGGAGTAAAGGGAGATGTGGGGCATGCACGGGTGGCACAGGTTTACGAAGGTCAGTAAACTTGGGCTCCATCAGACCACCAGAGAGAGTGGGTTTCCCAGCTGGAAACACTCAAACATGTGGCCCTGCATGGAAAAACACCCTCGCTCCAGCCTCCAGGAATGCATCTCTGCCACGGTTAGTAAAAGTGTCCCAGAATATCTCAGCGTCGCAGCGTTACACAAGAAGACAGCCAGACTCCGCGTTCAGATTCAGGATTAAAAACAACTGCTGGATTCCCACCCAGAAGCAAAAATAAAACAAGTGGAGGCTGAGAGCACAGGCACCGTGGGCTCCCTCAGCTCAGCTCCGCAGCTTCTGTGGCATCTGCTGGAACCACAGCAGAAAGGAGACACGGCAAAAGCCAAACCCAAAGTAGGCTGCAGTGACGTGTCCTCCAGGCAGCCAAGTTTTTGGATCTCTACAAAGACTAAAACACGCCAGGAATGTTTGTTTTGACCCTGCTTTGATTCTAAGAGCAGGTGGTGGATCCCAAAATATCCTGGTGCTGTGGCTTTCTTTGGCAAGGCGTCAGCACCAAGAGAGATCTGATGTCATCTTGATGTCAGAGCTTGAGTGTGATACATGGATATGTCAACACGATGACCCACTCCCTGGGACGTGGGCCTCTCTCATTTGCAAAGGAGAGCTGAGGACCAGCCCGGCCACGCAGTGAGCCCGCAGAGGTGGCCATGGAGGGAGGACAGTGACAGGCTCAGGGATGTGCTTGTGGCATACCCTGGCAGCAGATGGGCAGTTCCTGAGGAAACACACAAATGGAAGGCATGCAGCCATCAAACATACCCTGTAACCAGAGGGACATCTCCAAAGGCTAGCTCTGGTGGGGAAGACCTGGGCACAGTCTGTGCTCCTGACTCCAGGAATTACATAGGTTCCTGGAACCTGAACAGGACCACAAGAGATTCTGTGTGCTGAGGTTACAAGCAGAACTTGTATGGTCTGAGTGGTAAAGACCACTTGTTTGGTTTTCACGGTGGTGGTGACAGGTCCCCAGACTTATTAAAATGTGTCGTCAGTCCTCAAGTTCTTTGGACAGGTGGGGGGTAGTTTTGCTGACAATTAGAGAAAACACAGTGATCAGGTCCGCGTTAGGAGGAGGATTTTGTCAGGGGCAGAGAAAACTGAGGGTAGAAGGAAGGGTTAAGCCTATGAGGAAAGCATAGGCAGAGGCTTGGGTTCTCTTTCAGGGATTCAAGTTAATTATGCACTCAGTAATTTGCTAAAGCAGCTACAAGGCTACAAAGGTGCAAATTTAGACTACCTGCTGTTGTGTTCATAGTAGGCTAGAAAACCTTCAGCTGGCTGAGAGTTCAGGAGACTGGGTCTGACCAACTAGATGAAATCAATCAGCTAACTATGTAGGGAAAAGAAGACCACATGCTCCAAAAATGCAGTGAATTCACTATGATGTGTAAATGAGGGGCAACTGTTGAAATCTACAGCATTACAGTGTTGTGTTACAGGGACAAGAACTGCACCAAGAAGATTAATGTTTTCCTTGAGGCCACCGTGATCACCAATGATGTTTGTCACATTTGGAAAATGAAAGAAAACATAAAATCCTTAAGGATAATATTACGTGCAACAAACTGTTATCTGCAGGAGTCTGCTAGATGTCTCTGAGAAAAATCTGTATCCAAAAGGTGGAATTCTAAGGAAAGTTTCTAGTGTTTTCATTTCACTCATTCGATCTACACCACTGAAAGGGCTTTGCTTTGGAAACACAGAAAATAGAGCCAACTTTCCACTTCCAGCATCTCCCATTCAGAAGGAATGTGCAGAAGACCTTGATATGATATGAATTAAAATGATTATGTCTTTGCCAGCCCTAAATTCCAGGAAGTGAAGCACACCATCCTCATCTGCCGTTCCAGGCAACATTTGCTTTTACTCTAGCCTAAATACCAGACTGTTTTCTAAATCCCCAGAAGCTGACCGTTTGCTCAGATTCCTCAAGCTCTCCCAGCAGAGCAGCGTGCTCTCCAGGCATTTCAGGCACTCTTGCATGCCATCCAAAATCATCTCCTGCCCCCCGGGGTTTTAGAGACGCCTTTGGAAGAAAAACAATGGGCTTCCATGGCACGTGGGTCTGGTAGGACACACTGCCTGCACAGAAGCCCCTTGGTGGTACCTCCTGATAGTGCCAGGAGAGCATTTGCTCTTTGAACCCATGCTAGTTTGCAAACCTGTAGGGGAGTGGGTTTCATAAAGGAGATTCAGAGCTTCATGAAACCTTTCCATAGGATAACTGTGCTGTTATTGCTTCTTTGATTCCTCTCTGGCATCTTCCATTACACTACTTTCTGTGAATAGGCAGTGGGTATCTTATCCCCCAGCCCATGTCCTCCCAAAGAGATGCAGAAATCCTCTGGCCTTGAGTAGACATTTCCTGTGTAGATTTGGGTGCTTGGCCACCTCTGTGACACCATGGATGCCTCACCTTCAAATCTTACTTCTTGGTCCAGGGAACCTGTAGGGAAGATGATAGGCATTGGAAGGACTGAAGCAAAGTGATAAGGTTTGTAGAAAATGAGAAAAAGCATGTCTCATCTGACTCCCATAGTAACCATGCAACATGAGCATCCCAGGAGGATCTTCTTTTCCTCAAAACCCCAGGAAATCTCTGTGTAGAGGCAGGACAATCTCTCAGCACACACTCCTACTATGCTTCACCTGGCCAGGGAGTCAGGAAGGGGAAGGGTGACAAGGTTCTGGGGTTAGCCCCAGGGGTATGAAGCTCTGTCACAGACAAAGCAACAGATTTGATGAAATGACCCATTTTGGGATTTCCTCTTTCCCAGCCCTCAGCCCTGGTGGGTATTGCCTAGCCAGTCCCTGGCTCTGCAGAGGAACTGGGCTGATGTTTTCCGAGTGTGGAACGCATCATGCCAGCAACATCTGACGCTCTTCAAAGAGATTACAGACTACATCTGGCGGAGGCGCTGGATTTGCTGCTGTCATGTAGAGGAAGGATGCAGATAGAGAGGCTCATGCAGTAGCCAGACAGCTATTAAAATGTACAGATTTTGATCCAGGGGACAATAAGGTCAATCAAAACCTTAAATTTGTTGGGATTCCTATGCCTGCTGTATGCTGGTAAATCACCACTTGGCCTGCTTCCCCCTCCTGTCACCAAAATCTGCTGACTTTGGTGTCCCAGAAGTGCAGGGCTGTAGCAGAGCAAACAGCAAAGCATGACAAAGGGTGTGGGGTTCCTACTAGTTTCTACTGAATTAAGATTAAAAAAAAAATACAGAAAGCTGCAGCATTAAGTACTTTACTAGGTATTTTCTGAAGTTTCTGAGGGATTTATGTACTGAATAACCAATGATATCACTCAGGGGTAGTATAGTAGCTTTTAATCTTGAAAAAATAATTAATTAGACACAATAGCATATTTTGACAAGCACTGTTCTTTCCAAAATACAAAAATAATGTTATTATTGCACTAACTACATAAGAAATAATCAAGGACTCGGTATGCATTTGGTCAAAAACTGTCCCTCTGTATATAGTAAATAAAAGTTTTTCCATAAAAGACCATACTGCTTGGGTTAATATCCATGTTCCCAAATTCTGTATAAGGTGATTAAAAAAATTTCAGCATGGTATACGTATATGTACATCACCTCATGTCAGAGGTCCTCTTTCTGCATCACACTGGGAGGAACTCAGGACAGGGAGTGCAGCTGAGCAGGGCGGCTTCAGCCCAACATCCCTCTGCAGCCAAGCATCACGAAATCACTGCTCAAAGCGGGCTCCTGGCAGCTGCTAATGCAAATGGAAAAACGTCAACTAACCAAAACAGGTCACTGCTTTCTCCTGGAGATTTATAAAAAGACTTTAGTAGGAGTTTTTAGTTTTCTCTGAGAAATCTCTCTTTTCCCCTGAACATACAGAAAAAGAAGGAAAAACAACAAAGAATGACAGAAGTCCCCCCGGAGGTGTGACTCTCCCCACAAATGCCAGGGTGATCCAAGCCCCGTGCTCTGGCTGTGCCTGTTTACTTCTTTGTGCAGCAATGAAGTCCTGCTGGCTCACCTTCCAGCTGTTGCAACAGACAGCCACATCCTGAGACTCTTCCTCTGTCCGTCTTACTTTGGAGTGAAGCACTTTCCCACTTACTGAAGTGGGGACAGAGGAAAACTGGGTCAAGAGAAAGTGCAGAGGCTTCAAGCTGTGCTGGCGACATGGGCGGACCAAATGCTGGGTGTAGCTCTGGACTGAGGCAGGGGTATACACCCAAGGGAGAAGGAGATCATGATGGGTTTGGTCAATATACAGGTCCAAGACTTCTCTAAGCAGTTTTGAAAACAGAAAATGGTGAAACAGGGATGAGGCCAAAGAAATGCAAGTAGCTCCTTTCCAGCTCCTCTTTCTTCTGACACCCCCTCGTCTGGTTAAATTCAATGTGTAGGACAAGGCTTCAACAGGCAGTGACTGTAATCCTCAGTATTTTTAAGGTGCATCAAAAGAGAGGAGAATTTGAAAAACAACAACAACACACATAATTTCATTAAAATATTGAGGAGTGCATGGTATGCTGTCTCAAGAAAATGAGATATGCAGTATTTCCAGTAAATCAGATAATATTCATACAAGAACAAGAATGTGACTACACTAGATATTTAGGCTGATTTTTACTATATTTGACAACTGCTTTGAAGAGAAATCAGCATTTTAGAAAGATTTTTCATTTCCTATATGCATAGCAAAAGGATTTGGAGGTGCAGAGGTCAGTCATTTTTTTAAAGGGTATGGTTCTATAGATCAAAATATTATACCATGGCATTAAATTTGTTTCATTACAAACTTTAATCACTATCAGGTTGTTATGATTACTGAAGAAAAACTTTGAAAAATAAACCAAGTCCTGATAGCACAGTTTTGAAACACTGTCTCTGGCATTACTTTTGCAATCCTTTTGAAATTTATTTTATTTTATTTTATTTTTGTCACATTATTTGCTTTTACTAGCTTGTTTCCCTAATCTGTGAGTTTTACATTATAATCAGTGTCTTCTTGGCAAAGAAAAATCTGAATAGCTTCCTCAGAGAAAATAATACACCAAGTTTGTATAGCATACTATATACTGCTTGTCACTCTGCTGATGACATGTTTTGCAGGCACAGGTATAATTTCAAGTTGGCAGTGCAACCTTAAACTTCAATTTCAAGAATGCTACTTAATTAGCATGACCTGCCAGATTCCCATAAACTAGTAATGTTGTGCAATGCTTCTCCCATGCTGCCATCCCTTAGCACAGATCTATTTTCTTTCCTTTTTTTTTTTTTTTTTTTTTCCAGAACAGAAGAGCATTGCAGCATTACTGGGGCAGTGTAGGCAATTTTACAAAACACATCTTCTATAGAAAGATTACCGTAATCCATTATTTCCTCCTATAGCTAATCCAGGAAGTGTCAAGAGCAGCTTGATTTACTGTCTAGAACAAATGAATGTAAAAATAAAACATAGAGAACCATATGAGTAAGCTACATACAGAAGTCAGTCGTTATTGTACTTTCTGTACACTATGTGAAAGAATACTTTTCCCTACAACTTTCTTAATTTCTATATGCTTTAATTTACAATTGTTTTGTTGATTGTTTGTTTCCAACTATTGTTTGTTTGCTATTAATATTTTGTCGTTATTTTTTTTTTACTCTGGTAAGTACCAAGATTAGGGCTCTGTGGTGATGGATGCTTTGTATACACACATGGATGGATAGATAGATATCTATAGATATAGATATAGATAGATAGATGTAGATAGATAGATAGATAGAAATAGATAGATAGATATTAGATAGAGCCTGTTCCACAGCCTGCAGACACATGATCCCCCATCTCCTGTCTCAGTCCTTGGTCTCAGGAGAAGACAGCAGATCTAGGTCTGGTTCACTGTGCAGAGGTGAAGTTGCTCTGGCCCTGGATTTGGTCAAGGATTGGGTGCTGCTGGACCATGAGAATCAAGGGACTCTGGTCATGCAGTGGTGGTGGGTCTGCACCAGAGGATGCTACAAAGGACACGACAGGATTCACAAGGAGACATCTCATTTAAATGAGAAAATTTTTCAAAATGTTCAAATTAAAAAGGAATGGGAAAAGGAAAATCTGGGATTTGTGGCCAAGATAAGAATGGAAGAACAGCTGTACTGAGTCAGACCATAGGCCCATCTTGTCTTTGACCATGTCCACTAACAAGTAACAGACTAGTAAAGGCAAATATGTAAAGCTGCTTTCTCAGAGTATCAATCTAGACTTCAATGATTTGCATCTCAGAGACTGCTGGAGCCAAGGGTTTGTTTCTTCATGTTTAATAGTTCTCCATGTCCATGAATTTTTCCAGTTGCACTTTGAACCCAAGCAGTTTTTTTAGCCTCTGGCACCAAAGATTTCCCTGGACATAAGCATCAGCAGACCCTTAGGAGAGACAAATACCACTGACAACAGTATGGACACTTGCAAGGTTGGAGAGGCCCAAAGGCAAAGTCAAAATGGGGAAATCAGGCTTTAGAGATGCCACTAAGGAGAAGCATAAATTAGAGCAGGCAGTAAATAACAGGGAAATTAATAGGAAGGGTCATCATAAATTTTATAAAGTGAAGTGCAAAATGTTTAAAACAAACAGCAAGAGATTCTTCACCTAAAGAAAGAGGGTTTTGTGGAAAGAATTGGGGGCCCACTGGATCATGAGGAATGAAAAGGAATATTCAAAATAAACACACTATTGAGAAGCTGAGTACTTTTCCTTCATCTTTGTCTATCAACAGAATAGTGGAAATATGCCTGCCCTGAACTCGGTCACTTCCTTTAAGAAATATGAGATCTTCTTGGAAATTAAAATCTCAGAAGAAACCAGAGTTTGCAGGGAGTAACTTCTGCAGGAAGTTTACTTCTGTATAGAAGTAAATATCATGCACGTATTCCATGATATTTTGGCTGGTAGTCAAAAGGTTTCCAACCACCAGAAAGAAGGGTTTAGCCCTCTCAGATGGTGGGCTGGTCAAACTAGGTG
The DNA here is from genome assembly GCF_009819795.1 of Aythya fuligula. Lineage (NCBI taxonomy): Eukaryota > Metazoa > Chordata > Aves > Anseriformes > Anatidae > Aythya > Aythya fuligula. The sequence continues at coordinate 48,802,355 of NC_045562.1, forward strand.
ACAGCCCAAGAGGTGAGGACAGAAGAACACCTAACTTTGCCATGGGAAGAAAGGACCTCTCATGGTCTTCGTCTCAAAAGACCATGCTCCATATAATCCTCAAGACCATGTATTTTACCAGAAAGCTGGGGCAGCAGAGACAACTGAACATTGGAGCTGTTATATCCTACTCCCAGCTTGTGGAACCAAGCTAAGAGACATTGGCTTCTGTTATGGGGTGGAAGCATAGCCTTCACCAGTAACATCCGCTCTATATGTGCTGGTTCTTTCCTTGATGGTGGGAACTGAAGTCTGACTTTCCAGAGCTTTTGGGTCCATGGAACAGGCAGAGATTTGGTCATACTGGGAATTAACGTTGAATTCTGACACTCCAAAAACCACTGCAGTTCAGAGAGAAAGTGATTTCTTCATTATAACATCTAAAGGTCCTGAATAAAAGGAAACCATTAATTACCCCAATGGTTCATCAGTTGGTTTGTTAGAAGTCCAGAGTTTGCTCAGGGTTTCCTAGTTTACTGGGCAGGTCATCAGAAAGACTGAGGGAAGGGGCAGAAAAAGAGCAGGATTGCAACCAAGACTGCAACCTGTTAACTTCACTGAGACCTGGCACGCTTCACCAAGAGCAGCTCAGCACGGTGTTAGGGTGTCAGCTTGTGAATCCTCCCTTCTCACCACACAACCCTCCAGAAATTGGCTAGAGATGATAGCATAACACAAAATACCTTGGCTACGTGCTGAATTGCCTTATTACGCTACCAAGAGTAAAGGGAAGACATTAAGGCATACATGTAGCTGGAAGCTGTATTTGTGAGAGTGATCTGGACCTCATGTTATTTATATCTGTAAAGTGATTAACCCTTGCACTTTTCTTTCAACACTTCAGCTCTATTTTCTTTTTAAAATGATACAGAGAACTAAGTCTGGGGGTATTTCCTAAGTAACTCTGTATGTGGCTGCCATCGTTGCTTACTCTTGGGGGTTTCTTTCTCTTCAGCACTCACATCTAAGTTTCATCAAATAAGTGCATATAGGGGCTGGGGCTGTGCCAATCTCCTCTCACTTGTGTATGCTCGCTGCCTCTTGGTTGCTGAGAGACACAGAAGTGAGATTTCCCCAAGGTGCTGGGAAATATTTCCTTCTGCTTGCTCAGACACACAGGGCAAATGCCACCCTTACTCTGTGAGTTTACCTTCTTGTCTCTGCATCCTTTTTCCCTGCTGCTTCCACAAATCAAAACATTTTATCCTGAACTTTTTGCTATCCACTGTTACTTCTTGCAAATGCTGTAAGGGAAATGCCTGTTTTTCTTTTCTCTAGCAATCAGCCAAATTATTTTTTTTATAAAGCTTTGGTACCTGGACTGGGATGCTGGTTCACATTTGTGGGTGTGTGTTCACCCCCCCCAAATCTGGGGAGACAGTCTGTGGTTCAGGGGGCACAGACCTGTATTTTGAAGCTGAAGGAAGAGATGATTTCTAAACCTCAGTTCTGTGGGGTTTAGAAATAATTTATGTTAACTGTGTCCTCAGTCTGTGCCGCATGGCTCTGCTAACACCCCCCAAAATCTATTAGAAAAATACACTGGTTGATTGCATCAATTTAAAATGTTGCATGTTTCCTGTGGAGTGACAAATTCCAGCATGAACCAATGGAAAATGAGGTCTCTGTATCAGCACACATGGAGGCAGGAGGGGATTAGAGTCCTTTCAATAATCAAAAATGTATAAAGTTGGGGCTTGGTTCAAAGCCTGAATCAGAACCTATTGAATTGGCTGGAACGTTTCCAAAGGCTGCACTCAGCTTTGGACCAATTCCAGGCTGCAGAAAATAAATAGGTGAAATGTAATATCCCAAGATATATGGGAGCACACTTTGGATGAGTTTGTAATTTCATTTTGGACTTCATCTCTGTGCTTCTTGTCAAGTCTGGGGCTTTTTTAGCCACTTAAAAACAGCTCTAGCATGAAGAAAACACAAAGTAGACATCTACACTAAGCAGCAGGGCATGATACAGGGATCCCAGAGCCACTGCTGCCTGCACGCCGTCCCTTCAGCTGCATGGCACTGTGCCCAGGCTAATAAGACCTGCTGAGCAACAGAATTTGTTAGCATCAGAGTAGCTTGGCCTTTAGAGCTTCTCATCTCCTCTGCTCCTTGCACCCATCTCCACATGGCCACTCCATTAGTTTCTGTCCTGTCTGCTGAGCTGCTTGTAGGGTTCTGATTTTTCTCACAAATTGGGCCAGGTTAGCAAAAATATTGTTCTATAAATCAATTAAGTTAACCTGGTCCACCTCTGCCAACTACAAAAAGGGAAGGGTTTTGTGGCAACAGCTCCAGGGACAGACACAAGAAGCAGGGAGATGGTGGGAGGGTAAGAACAAAAGCTGCACCAAGACTTCTTCAGTCACCCTGATGCCACCAAAGTGTTGACCCCAAAGAGAGTACCCAGAAAGAATTACTGTGGTCGGTTGTCTGAAAATGTCTGTGCCTTTTACTCGTTCAAAAACACTATCCCAAAACTTAAATATCTTATTCTATAACTCTTATATCTATTACCTTTACTGAATTCTTGTTATTCTTAACCTTTTACAGGAGAGAGAGCAAATGTAGAAGGAGAATAGCATTGTTCCACCTGTTACTGGTTTTAAAAGTAAAACTTCCCTACCATCATAAACACACAGACAATAACACATTTTCCCCAGACTTCTGTTTGTCGAGAGCCTTATTCCCTCTTGAGACAGTTCATTATGTTTCCATAAAAAAAAAAAAAAAAAAGGGCTATGACTGCATCATTTCTGCTAGTGTTGCACATTCTAAATATTAAAAGCCAGCAGTGGCAATCTCACTCTGCAAGGAGATGTGGTATGTAAGATTTTCCCATCATACATTAAAGCTGCTTTTAAAGGGGAGCGAATCAGCACTGTTTTCCAAATTATGCCAGAAAGAGACTATAACTCTTAAGAACTCTGGAGGAATGGAAAAAACAGTTGGTCTTTTTACTGAAGAAAACAGTATTACTCCAATAATGAATCATTTGAAACATTCGCACAGCCTATTATAACAATATTTTAAATCAAGTTGTAAGGGAGTTAACCCCATAAATCTGAAAACGGGGTAAGCCCTCTGGGAACTACATTACTGTCTTGATAGGCCAGATTCTGCACGACTGAAAGCAAGAAATAGTTTTACTTCCCTGGGAAAAAAAAGATATGAAGAATTTATGTTGTGGAAGTTTACCCTATTGTTTCAGATGGTAGCAACCCCAGCTGAACATACTGAGAATTGTATTATAGACATTTTCTCTCATCAGTCAAAATATTTTCCTGAGCAGTTTAACAAAATATTTTTCAACTCAGTATAAAGAGGCCCCACTATTACCTATGGAGGTGCAGATCAGGAGGGGTGCTGTGGCACTAGTACCACGTCAATGCATGCCCGCCGTACGAGAGGAGAATCAGATAAGAAAATGAAGCAGGTCTATATTACCTGCTATGTAACATAAACTGCTCCAAGAAATTCTTATTCATTCAAGAGACCTCTGAAAATTAACATCTGTTCACATTAATTTTATTCAGTCGTATTATATATGGTTGAAAAAAATACGAACATATATATATATTTATATGCTTGTGCATTTGGCATTTTAAAATACAATATCCTTTCCATTTAAGAAGGCACTGGTCTTTCTTAACCATCACAAGAAAGGTTCTCTCATCATTCCAGCCCTGATTTCTGGTGCACAATATGGGTTTCCCAACCCTGCAGTACTGCAGAAGTGCTACATGAATTAGCAGTGTTTAGGAAGAGGAAGCAAAGAAAGCCAAGAAATCTACCTAGTCTGGAAAATACACCAATAGGGTAACTCTAGGACCTCATACAGAAACCTACAAAGATGACCTTACACTGAGGTCAATATGAACATAAAGAAGCACTGACACTAATAAAACTGCATTTAGTATTTTATGCCCTGTGTGCTACCTCCATCTAGAGCTGCTCTGTATCATGTGAAAAGGTAAAACCTCACAGAAGTTAATGTGTAGTTATAAATATTACATTATTATGGTACTACCCCCCCTCTTTTTTCGTATAAAGCTGTCAAAGTAATATAATAGATATAAATCAAATTTCTATGGTTTTAGCCCAGTTCTGGCCTCTTTGCTGAGGCTGCTTGAGCAGTGTTCCTGCTGCAGTGCTTACTTCCTTGACAGGGTGAGCAGAAAATCCCATCTACTACTCTTCCATCACACACCTGCCATACAGCAACCTAACATAGCTGCCCTATGAACTTGCTCTGAAGCACACCCCACCTTCTGACAGACCGCAGAGGTGGGGCAGGATGGGAAGAACTGGAAAGAGCAAGGGGCTTCACCTCATATTTCCCATGTTTGCCTATGAGTGCATTTATTTTTTGTCTATACGAGGACTAATGTCAAGTTATGCCTATGCATCTGTCCAGATTTGCTATTCTTAAGTCAAAAGTATTTCTGACTTCATGTTAGAACCCCTGATTCAAAACAAAGCCCCTGTCCACTCTAAGGAATAATCTTTCCCAAGAAGAACCATAAAAAGTTAATGAGCAGAGGTGAAGATAAAGATGTGGAACAAAGTGAGGGCAGGATTAGGAATTGGGACTTCTATCCACATTAAAAAATAAATAAATAAATAAAATAAAAATCAGTCCATCCATATTTTAGAGCTATATCTAGCAAGAAGGAATTTAGAGCTGCCAGCTCAATACATCTACATGCAGGTACCCAGGCAGAGCCAGCTGCCTCTCCATCCAATGGAAAGGGAGAGGTGTCTCCAGGGAGTGATTTAGGAAAACACTTAATCAAATGCTTAACCTTTGAAGTGTGTATTGAATTCTGTAATTAAAAGCTTGGGTACTTTTCAAGTGTATAGCCACAGTGATGAGAGACAAATCAATGAACACGAAATACTAGGAGCATCAATCTAGCCTTGCCTTATGTTGTGAATTCTTTGAAGACTTCTCTTGAGAGCAAATGCATGCAGAGTTCAGCTAAACAGACTGTTTCTGGACTACTGCTGAAGTAGCAGGCAGGGCATCTCACGAAGGAGAAGCAGGATCAGGTCTGCACAGAAGAATTTAGCCCAGAAAGTCTTCTGATTCAAAGTGATGTTGGACTTGGTTCCCAAGGAGAAATCCCTGTCTACTGACGAGTGGGATTACCAACATCATCAAGCTTTCTTCTTTCAAAATGCTTCACTTAAAACACTACAAATGAGATGGCTCTTTGTGCTCCAAGCAAGAGAAATGTTCACTTATCGTGGAGTATGTGTGTGTGTGATGTCTCCCTCTCTCCCTTTTTGGAGTACTTCAAGCTGAAATCTCTATGAACCATAACAGTGGTGTTGCTCAAATAATTTGAGTACACTGCTGGGTATTCTAGGCACCTTCAAAAATAATATAGTCCTTTGGCAATGTCATATACTTGATTGCAACACCTATATATTTTATATATTATATATATATATTTAAAAGTTACTTGCAAATGTTTATATTTAATAATCATTATTTGGAGCAGAGGATGAGAGGTTGTCTTGTCTTTCCTGGGTCTCATTTTTCTGTAATCTGGGTAAATGTGAAGCAACAGGAAGCTCTGACACTCTGTAAAATACATAGCACAGCCGATTCTTGAACTTTTGTTTTCTTCTGGCCAGGGAGGGATTCATCTTGCCTTGCCTCAGGCATGCAGTCTAAGCTATTTATTTAAGTAAGCTATGATACAGTCCATGGAGGAAGATAAGTGTGCTGAAGTGGCTAGAGACTGCATTTCATATGTTATTTCACTTGTCCTTGAGATGTCATGCTTACAGTAAAATTGTTTTCAGATGTGTGTTTTAATTATTACCATTAAATATTAACCAAAAATAGTGCACATATCTTCAGCTGGAAAAAAAAAAAAAAAAAGGAAAAAAAAGTGAAAGGTGGTGGAAAGTCTGCATTACTTTCACTGTTGGGTTGCCCACAACATTGCTGATGACACGATGTAGCTGGACTATGAATACTATAGCTCCATTACCTGCAGGCAGCTAAAAGCAATGCAAGCATCAACCTCTTCAGATTTGCATTTGAGTATAAACTTCACAGAGAATTCATTTCAGTTAGACAACAAATTGACACCTCCCACCATTTTATAATCTGTGTATGGAGAATTATTTTGCCCTAATGTTGTTGAACAGCATGAATGCATTATGATCCGTTCAAATAAACAGCTGCATTTTTTTTCAGTCCGTAGCTATTCCTTTTATTCCAAATCTATTCCTTTAACCCAGAATACTGATAATAGATTGAAGATGAGATCACTGACTATACATACATGGTGGGCGGCTTCCAAATACCACACTAGCAGAAGGACAATAGGGTCCTAAAAAAGGCAGCATTTTTTGTTTATTAAGTACCAGAAAGTATTAAAAAATGCAAATGAGGGAAAATAGCTAATTCCTCTGGCATGGATAATTAAAACAGAATTATACAAATAGCTTTGAAGTTTTTTGGAAAACTTAATTAAGCCTTAAATTTGAAGCCATCACCCACCCCATTTTCTTATCTGTACTATGAATCTTTATTAAAAACAGCATATATTACTCTAGAAACTTAGTCTGGCCATATTTCCCCACAAAAGTGTCTCTCAAAGTTGTCATTTATTTAATAAATGGCACATCATGTGGGGATTCCCTAAGCACCCTGTTAAGGTGCCAAATGCACCTATAGAAATCACCTCTTTTAAACAGATTTTAACAAACTGTTTACAAATTTAAATGTGCTACAAAAATATACCATAAAGAGCTAGAAAATCACCTAACTGGAGAGCCTTGGCTTGCATCCTAGCTCCTACTTTCTCCCAGTGCTGTTCCAGTCCTATTCTGTCTTTGGCTTTGAGACTTTACAGCCCTCTAATAGTCCCCAGGAGCTTTTCCCACATGGACCTATCTGACTCTCGCTGTCACTTACTCCTGGATTCGCGTCCCACTCATCTTCCAGCTGGATGCAAAACAAGCAGGCTCTATCTACAGACCAATAAGCCCTTCCCAGTGCTTTCCCAGGAGGGTGGGAAGTGGATAACAGCATGAGATGTTCCAGGCAAATATTACCATCCTGCTTCACTTTCTACGACAATTAAAACAACATTTTCATGCTGTTTTCTGCTCCAGTTAGGCAGCGTGTGTGAGCAAACTACAGTTTTCACATACAGATCCTGCATTGCATGTGCAAACACACGGCTGCTTGGAGACTCTAGGGTTTGTTTGTTTGTTTGTGGGTACAATTGTGTTTGCACTACTCTTAGCCAAGGCACAGTTTGATGAATTTGTCCCCAGACTTTTTCTGCTGAGAATAAACACAACACATCTTAGACAAAAGTCTACTTTTTAGAGAGCTCGAAGCAACTGGAAGAGGCTGATAGAGCAAACATTTCCTTAACCACTGCCACATCACTTTCATGATGCTATAGAACAGCTCAAAGATGTTTATTGATCAGCCTCGATGTAATTACAGTGGAAACTTCTGCTCTTCAAAAATGAAGAAGTATTTGTTAACACGCTGCTCCACAGCTATGAGCATGCAGTCAGTCTAGCAAGGAAATCATCAAATTGCACAAAGTAAAGAGCCAAAGGGTGTTAGGACCACACAAGTGTACCTTTTTAAGACTACAGTGAGTCACCTGTGTGCCATTCCCGTTTTCATATACAACCATTGCCACTGGGATGTATTCATGGTGTGCCATTTGCTGTTCTGGCTACAATAAGAGTCAAGTTTTCAAATCCCCATCAATTCTCTGACTTGATGACTATTCCTCTTCCCCTTGTTATACAGCTTGGCAGCTTGAACAATAAAATTGTTAATGAATCCACATACTCCTACTTGCAGGGAAAGCTTTTGTTCTCCACTTTGTCTTCCTAGATTTCACCTTGTGCCTTCACCACACCTTCCAGAGAGGGTCTGGAGGGAACCAACACCCACCTGCCCTGCTTTAACCTTCAACACTGATCCTCTCCGGGGGTGACCTGGGCTGTGGTTGGGTTTCTCCATCAGGTGGCATTCGTTCAAGGTCCCTCTTGCATGGCCAATTGTTCCAATGGCTGCGCTCCTCACCCACATCCCCCCTGGAGCTGGCCAGACCATGGCTCCTCTCACTCTTCATCCCAGCCCTGGATGTCTCCCACCCCCAGAGCTGTAATTCTGTAATTCTTGCCAGCACCCCATGCCAAAAACTTGTCATTTGCAAATGCATACATTTTTTATGTGTAAATAATCTTTTAAAGCACACAATTTGCTGTGATTTGCTATAACTGCTTACTGGGTGTAGAAAGAACTGTGCATGCACTTCTGTGTTTAATAGAAAGCACATGTACAAAACCAACCAGTGAGCTATAAAACAAAGTGTCCAGCATTATTCTGTTTGCTTTCAAAGGGGAAAAGTGTTAAGAGATGAAGGGGAAATAAGTGCTTCCTTATCTCCTTCCTAAATGACTTCCTAAAACCCCCAAATAGCAAAAGGGAATAAAGCAAATCAGTAAAACATTTTTTTTCCCCTTGTAGAGTGCTGTTAGTCCTATGAAAGGCAGTGTTACATAGCAGAAAAGCTAGGCTATAATGCAGCCTGCTTTCTCCTGGAAAAAAAAAAAAAAATACATATTTTCTTTCTGCAAAAGGTGACCTAGGGGATTCTCAAGTTCCCTCAAGATAAACTGAAATGGGAAGTCCAAGGTGTGTGAAGACAGACAGACGTGCTGGCGAGGAGTGCAGCTTGCCACAGTGCCTGGGGAAGCTGAGTGTTTAAAATCAATGCAAAATAGGAATAACTCTAACATTTGTGTCTCATGTTTACTTTTTACACAGAAATTGCTCCTAAATTTCAAGCATCAGATTTCTTCATATACCCTTGAACTTGCCTTAGGGGAAAAACAAAACAAAAAAAAAAAAAAAAGAGTAGATCTCTTCCACTTCCATTCAGAGTTACAGGAAGAACTAAACACAAAGTTAACAGGGGAAAAAACAGTTATGAAAACAGCAGATCTGTGCTGTTGTTTGCTCTAAACAAGCACTGTGTTTACTTTCTCCTCTTCCTGAAGTTTTTATACAAATTTTTTATTTGCAGGTCAGAACCCCCTAGCTCTATGGGCAAAGGGCCCACAAGGTTTTTCAACTGTATGGCTTCAGGCACAGCACATATCTGCTGGTATTCCTGTACCTCCAGTGCAGTAAAAGTCTTCTTCCAGTAAAGCCTCTTACAAAAGCTGCATTAACCATGAAGATTTTTTAAGTGATTTCAACTTTGACCTAGCAATTCTGGGAGTGCAGCTTCTGCCAGCAGCTGATACTGTAAACCTCATTTTCTAGGGAGGTTAAATTTATGAGAGCAGTCTGCCCGTCCCTCCCTCCGTCTATCTGTCTCGTAGGCTTGTCCCACCCACTCAGCTCCTCAGTGAGTTCTGGATCTGTTAGCCAATATCAGGAAAGGAGCAGAAGTCTTAAGGAGATGCTGATGTTCTGTACTCCCCTGTGGGTGCAGAGCTGTAAAGAGGATGACTCGGCTGCAGCCTCTGTTTTCATGTGCTTCTCAGGAAAACAAATGAGGACAAGGGCACCAGTTTCCATAGAAAAGAAACAGGAATAAAGGATTGGACAACCCAGAGAGAAAGAGATGGGAAATGATGGGAGTCAAGAGCCATCTTTGCCAGCAACTACACTGCCTTCCTTCACAAGCCTCCAACATAAACAGCCTATGCTGCTCATGATTTACTTTCACAGGTTTGCCCTCAAAACAAGAAGTAGCATTTTCCACTTTGCTTTTCTGGACAGTGCCCTCAGGATGGGGAGCCCCAGCACTGCTGCTCCCATCTCAGCAGCATCCACATGGCCATTGAAGTCAGCCCCAGGTAGGATCCACGTGGAGACAAACATCCCTTGTCCCTGTATATACCAACAGCATATGGCATACAGATGCACTCCGAGTAGTAAGGTGACTTTCTCAGTCTTGTTCCCAGATGTTTTTAAGGACATGAAGTCAGGAATCGAGCTGTTCAAAGGACTCCATTCCCAATTTTGAAAAATCAGAACTTGAGAGCTACGTCCTGTCCAGGCAAGCACTTGTTACATTTAATAGCAGTTGTGAAAGAGGGGGGCAAAATCCCACCTTGACAACTTTACTGTAATTTGACAGCTTTTACTGAAAACCCAATGGACTGAACTGCCACAGTCTATTAAGCTGTACCTTGCCTAAAACCACTCAGTCCTGCATTAATTACAAAAGACAAATCTGACTTTGAAAAACATTCTGACAAGAAAAAACATGGCAACAAACAGAACAAAAGAAAACAACAACAAAAAAGACTTATGTCTTGTGATCTTTCCTAAAAGGCATTTTAATACAATGAGTTTAGAGACGGTGTCTTCTGTCTGTGAAAAACTTCCAAATAACAGGAGCTGTCAAAAAAAAAAAAAAAAAAAAAAAAAGAATTAGGAATTCCTGATTGCTGTCCATTCCCTCATTAAAACTTGACTTTCAGTTGACCAAATAAAACATTGCAATAAAAAAAAAATAGGAAAAGAGGAAAAAGATGACAGCAAAATGAAAATAAATGCTGTTTGCATCAACGATGATTCCTTTTCCCTGCTACTGTCCCAGCTGCCCCTTGAAGGTATTGCAGTCTTTACAGAGAAACAACTGACTCATGGTCACAGTTCACCTGAACTCGCTGGAGTCACCCATGTGTCTAAGGGCTCCACCACTACTAGTTTAACTAGAGGTAGCATAGTAACCCTGTCCATCCATTCAGGAATATGCCTCATAAGGTAGGCCTGGTCTTTTAAGGGAACTGAATTACAGAGCATCTTGTTTGCAGTACCCACTGGAGGTACCTACTTGCTTTTCTGCAGCCACTCTGAGAATCTTAAGCCATGCCTGGTCTGACCACTGCTCCAGGAGAATGGGATAATGGTGGTAGGTTAGTTAAAATCCAAGGTTACTAATGAAAATTTAGAATACCAAGTTTTCTTTCAGATGCCCCACACATGTTTTATGCTAAGTGTGCTTCTTGGCTCTATGCAATTTGCATCTTCCACATCCCTGGCTGACCATGTTCTGGCCTAAACTTCTTGCTATTTTGAGAAGAGTGGTAGCACTCGCAGCATGAAGACATCTTGAATTTTCTCCATCATTACAGCTTTCTACAGAAGAGGAGGAAAGCTCTCGGGTTTGTGGCCAGGGTTACTTTGCTGGTGTCATAAGCTAGAGTTTCTGTCGGTTACCTACAGCCTGGCAGGGCTGGGGCTGTGACACCTACATAAATAAGTAACAGGGACCGACACACACCAGCCAACCAACCCAAACCCACGTACAATCCCCAAATGCGTTAGTTGCTTTTTTTTTTAGTTGTTGTTGCATTTCCCCCCCTCTTCTCTTCTCACCGCCCCTTCGCATAATTAATATATTCGCGTTTCCTCCCATCCTCCCAATGGGCTTACCAGCTGCAGGGCCCCTGAATAGCAAGCTTAATTGTGCTTTGTCATGCAGAAGACCTCCCTTTTCTATAGCAGGTTACAAAGGGGGCCCGGCGGCGGCCGGGCGGCCCCGCACCGCGCAGGTAGCGCCCTCCGCCCGGGGACCTCCACCAGGACGCAGGATCCGACCCGGGGCCTCGCTCCTGCTCGGGAGCAAATGGGGGTGATGGGGGTTAATTGGCACCGCCCGGGCTCAAAGGGGCTTTGCCATTATAGGCTAATCAGGCGCCCTCCACCCGGTACAAATAGCAGGGGCCGGGGGGTGTAGATATTCACCGCGAATTACGGCTAATTATTATTTGGGTCCCGAGCTGCTACTTCTGCCCGTTGATTGGCACCGTTGCCTTCAGAGTATCTTCCCCCCCTCCTCTTGTTTCTTGTTTTGACAGTTTAAATCCAGGTCTACGCGACATAGAAAGCTAATAAAATCCTCATTTCATTGTTAATCTGATTTCATCGCAGCGTAGGTTTTTTACCCTCACACCTGCGTGGCAGGGTGTAATTCCATTAATAATAATAAAAAAAAAAAAAAAATCAACATATTCATTGCGTGTCTTTTCCCCGATGATATATTGTGAGCAGTGTGAGTTGAAAAAGAGCCATTTATTCTCACCGTGAATGAGTCTGCCTGGAACTGAAGACTTCACCTGCCTCCTCAGTCAATTAGGAATGTATCGAAAATTCTACCAGAAAACGAGTTAAATTAACCGTTAGCTAATTTCCTTGTGTCCCTCCTACATAATCCCCCCTTTTCAGCTTGCCCCAGAAATTACCACATGTTGCAAGGTTCAAATAGTGCCTAATGAAACAGTGACTAAATGGTGCGCTCCAACCCACAGCGAAGCCCTTTCGCTGTGCCTTCAAAGCCTGGGGGTCTGCAACGGTCGGGGGTCCCCAGCTTAAAAAAAAGACAGAGAGACTGGGAAAAAAAAAAAAAAAAAAAAAAAAAAAAAAAGGCAAAATCCTTGATTTTGGCAGAAAACCCTGCCCCGGGAGCGCTTGGGACGGGCTACAGCATCCTGGTCTGGGGATATGGGGACATGGGGAAGGTGTCGCCCCCCCGGCGGAGCGCAGCAAGGTGGGGAGCGCCGGGGGAGTCCCAGATCTGTCGCCCTGCGTGGGCACGGTCACGCGTGGCACCTGCCGGGGGGGACAGGCAGCTATGCGTGAACGCCCGGGGCTGGAAACCTCCCCCTGGGTGCTTGCGGGTCCCCTCGGGGCAATTCTTCCCCTTGTGGCACGGAGCACAGCCGGTCTTTTTTGAGCTGAGGGGCCACGAAAATGGTAAACCTGGATTTTTTTTGGAGCTTGTTTAGCTGAAAAGCAAGCCTGGAGCCCAGGAGCTCCGTGCCGGGAGTTTTGCCCCGTGGTTACGGGCTGTAGTCACTGCCCAAAGCAGCCCCAGTGAAGTGTCAGCTACTCAACCCCGGTGAATTCCGTAAAGGGAGCAGAGTCACTTATTTGAAACGGTGAGGCTAATACAAAGTCATCAAAGCACTATGGTTCTTGTCTTTAAGTGACAACCCTCTTTATTGAACTGTTTGAAATACGCCTCCCGCTTTTCAATGTCTCTCTATCCATCTTTGTCTGCCCCGCAGAAAAGCAGACAATATAAAGCAAAGCCTGGCGAGCTCCCCACGCTCTGGCTTGGGCAGTGCCAACGTTAGCCTTGAAATTGTCACTCCTTCATTAATCTGCAACTACTTTTTTTTTTTTTTTTTTTTTTTTTTTTTTTTCTTGCAGAGCACACAGCGCACGCTTCCCATCCCATCCCTCGGGGCAGCTGCCCACAGTTTTCCACGAGGGATCCCCGTGGGGCCAGGGCTCCCCATGGGGCTGGGGTCCCTCCACTGGTCTGGGGTCTCCCCACGGGGCCGGGGTCTCCCCTGGTACCTCCAGGACCGGGCTGCGAGCCCTGCCGGGGGTTTCTCCCGAGCATCTCCCCGGGGATGCAAGGAGGCTGGCGCTCCCGCTGAGCCTGAGAAACTCAACCCTTGAATTTAAACCCTTAAAACCGGACTCTTTTAGAGCAGTCTCCAAGGCTTACATAAATAATAATATATATATATATATATTTTTTTTTTTTTTCTGGCACCACTGAGCCGCCTCCCGCATCCGTGCCCACGGGGGCACCCGGCCGCCCCCGGCCAATGCCCCAGAGGGGCTGGGGAAGGAAATTACGGGAAGTTAAAGACCCACAGACACCTCTTTCAGGGAGCTGTGCCGAGAAAAGGTTTCAGGCTTCTGCCCTGGGGGGCTCGCCTTGTCCCCGGTTCGCACCCCGCGCAGCCTACACGCGGCTGCCCGCAGCGGGACGCACGTGGTGGGGATGCCGAGCGCCGGATCTGCAGCTGGAGCGTGTCGGGGCCGTGCCGGGCTCGTATCCGGTGCTAAAAAGCGGAATAAGGCTGGGAAATCGTCTTGAGGCTCGCGATGCTGGGGCACAAGCGGTCTGCTCCTTTCTGAGGCTCCGTTCTCGGTTTCTAAAGAGCAGCTAATTCATTGCTCCCACGGGAGCGCTAAAGAGAAGCTCAGTCATGTTTCCAGCGCTCTCAAGCATCGTCGTGACAAGTGCCAAAGGAAAAGAAGAGAGTAGCATTTGTTTCTTATTCACCGCACTTGCAACAAATAAGGCTTGGGATCGCACTGAGGCATAAAAGGGACAAGCTGGTTTCTGGGTGCTGTCCTACGTCCCCCAGCCCTCCAGCCACCTCCGTCTCTGCTGTGCTCTCACTACCCTCCCTGCTGGGTTATTTCCCCTGTAGCCATCCTCTTGCAGTGTAGGATTCCCTGATTCTTGGCCCCCGTGGATGAGCTCCCCCCCGCACCTTTCCCTCGCTGGTAACCCCTCCAGCCTGATGTAAAACTCAGAGGAACTCAATATCTCTGAGACCCGGGCACCCTGGCACAGCCGGCTGGTTGGCTGTGGTCACAGGGTCTAAGTGTGAGGAGGGAATGAGGGGAAGAAACAGGCAGATAAGCAAAGCAAAATGCATAATTCTCCCTGCCTTAGAAAGTCCATGGCAAGAAGAATATATATATATATATAAATAAGAAGAATATTAGGTAGGTGGCTGAACACTGCCTGTGCACTGAATGGGGCAGGGACTTCGTGGGGAATGAAGGAAGGAAAAAAGAGAAAAAAAGACAAAAAATAAATCAGAACACAAGGTGATTAAACTAATTTTAAACTTTGTTCTGTTTTTGTTTTCTCGCTGTTGGGTACTGGACGTTAAAAACCATCCATTAACTAACTGCAGGTTAGGGCGCACACAACTTCCAGCACTGCTCCTGTCACACCGGTCCTGTCCTCTCCAGAGCTTTGTTTGGGTCAAGTCTTTTACCAGCCTTCTGAGATGTGTCGGGGCAAACCATTGTGTTGTACCTCCATTCCTAAATGGGAACGGTGCAACCTTTTAACATGAATTGTTTACTCTGATAAAATAAAAATAGTAATAAAAAATCTGGTTATGACACCAACTGCCTCACTGGCATAGCTTGTGTGCTGGAATTGTATGTCACTACTTCCATTCACCCCTTGAGTGGTGCATACAGGCAAACATTCATTACTATGAGTAATAGCAACTCATTTCACTTCCATTTCACTTTTAGGAAATTGTTAAATCCTGCAATGAAAAGATCCCTTCCCACAGATCTCTAGAGGAGGTGAATTCCTGAAGCAGAGAGAAACTCATTTATTCACTGACTTATTTCCACAGTGTTATGCTGAGAACGGGTACACTATCAAGCAATGCCTTTGCAGTTTTGGTTGCAGTACCAGCCAGGCTTAGATTTCATAGAATCATAGAATATCCCAAGTTGGAAGGGACCCACAAGGATCATCGAGTCCAAAACATGGAAAATTTGGAAAAGTGTGATGCCTTTTCCCCCAGCATGGCTCTGCCTCCCCAGGCTGCTGCAGGCCTGTGGACTCACTGCAGTTACCGGACTGGGATGGCACTGCCAAGGGAACAGTTGGGATTTCCATGGTGTTAACTTCTCCTCCCAGAGTTTCCAGAGAGGAAAAGCCTCGGTGGTATTTGAGGAGCCATGAGGTTCCCCATGAGGATGTCACAAGGGCCAAGAGCAGGCAGACAGGCAGCTGGGGGCAGCCTGGGCCGTGCAGGGACTGCCACCTGGGGAAGTGATGTCCCCATTACTCATCCCGGCTGCTGGCCTCTGCTGTGAAATAGTTGTGAAATGAGAGAGATTTTGTGGTTGCTTTCCAAGTTCAGGCTAGAAACTTCCATCCATGCTGTCCCCTTCTGGAACACTCCCAGGCTCTGCCCCATGCTGGTGCAGGCTGTGGCCCGCTCCAGGCCCTCTCCTTCCCACCCCAGCCCTGCCCACAGGCCTGGTGTCCCCTCCTGTGGCTCTGCTGGGGCTGCTTGGAGCTAACATCTCTACCCAGCACCTCAGGCACTGTGGTAGCTGACGTTGAAGAGCAGCAGGCTTATTCCTTGTCTCCTGATGAGGGAAGATACGGGACCGACCAGCTCCATCCCCCCATGCCTCGGCCCTCTGCAGGGAGCTCAGGCCGTGCTGCTTGAGGCAGAGGCAGGATGAGGTGCAGGATGGGGTCGCCCACCAGCAACCAACACAAAACTAACATTGAAAAGACTGCACATATCACCCTGGTGTCCGAGAAAAATAAATAAATAAATAAATAAATAAGAGGAAAAAAAGGAAAAAAAAAAAAAAAGTTTTCCCTGCTCTCTGATTGCCACCACCCAGCTCAGTATGGGATAAAATAAGTGGGCTTTCTGCGTGTATGCGGCCACCCTCGGTAGGGAAGAAGGGGGATGTCCAGAGTGCAGCCCCTCGTCCCGTCCTGTCCCTGTCCCCGTGGCGGTGTCGCCGGTCGGAAGCCGCCAGCCTGCGCTGCCCCCGGCTGCGGTAACACAAAGCTTCATTTGCATTCCCCGCCCGAGTCGGAGGGGAACAGAAAACGTGTAGGGGCAGGAGCCCATGGCATGGATTTGGGGTCGGTACGGGGGTCGGACACACGAACCAGAGCTTGCCCCGTACAAAGCACAGCGAAGGAGCTCGCCCTGCCCCAGCCTGGGCTGGGCTGGTACTTGGGTCAGAAAAAAATAAAGAAAGGAAGAAAAAAAAAAAACTAAATTATCGTCTGATCTCATTTATTTAAATAAATATAAATATAAAATTTATATAAAATTATTCACAAACAAACCGACGTCCCAAACCCAAACGACTTGAGCTTTATTGCTTTTCTTAAGGAGTCCGTCCGGGCGGCTGTCAGCCCTACAAGTTTCGTGTTTGCTTTTCAGGTCCCGAATACGCTTGTTCCTTCCTTCCTTCTCCCTTCAGACTGCCCCGGGAGGACCCCTGGGCGGTGCGGGTCCCGTCCCGCGATGCAAGCTCGGAGGAGCAGGTGCCTGCTGCCGGGCTCACGGGGTGCTTGGAGCATCCCCAGGGGAGCACCGGCACCCCAAAAGACGGCTGATGCCGGGGTGGGAGCCCGAGCGGCCCCAGGTGTGCCGCCCTGCACCCCGGGGGCGGCGGGGGGCTCATAGCGGGGAGATCTCCTTTTCCTCGGTAGCCGATGAGGGGGATAAAGACTCCTCGTCCTCCGACCTGGGGTAGTGCCCCTGGCCGGTGCTGCACTTGCAGCCCCCGTGGGAGTTTCGCTGGGTGCCTTTGCCTTCTTTCTTGTGCTTCACCCGCCGGTTCTGGAACCAGATCTTCACCTGCTTCTCGGAGAGGTTCAGGTAGGTGGCTATCTCGATCCGCCGCAGGCGGGACAGGTACATGTTGGAGGAGAACTCCCGCTCCAGCTCCAGGAGCTGGGTGCTGGTGAAAGCCGTCCTCATCCTCTTCCCGTTTTGAATTTGGCTGGTGTCGGACCCTCCTTGACGGGAGAAGAAGCGAGAATTGGGGAAAAGGGGAAAAGAGAGAGACAAGCGGCAAGACACCCTCGCCGGAGGCGCATCCTACGCCTGGCGACCCGGGGGGCAGCGGGTCCCCCTGGGGACACCCCCCTCGTCCCACCGCCCCCCTCCCGGCCCTCCCGGTGGCCGCAGGGCCCCTACCCATGCCGAGGCAGTGAAACCTCCGGGGGTCGCTGACGCTGTAGGCGGTGGCGGCGCAGGCAGGTGGGTGATGCGCTGGGTGCCCCAGGGCGGCGGCGGGCACTGCGGGCGGAGGGTGCTGAGGAGGGTGCTGAGCGTGGCCGGCCCTGGGGCAGCACTGCGCCTCGGGGGAGCCGGAGGCGGCGGGGAACTGGCCCTTGAGCAGGGGGATGGCCCCGCCGCCTCCTCCTCCGCCGCCACCACCGCCACCAGCACCGCGGGAGGAGTGCAGGTGCGAGGTGACACAGAGCGGGCAGACGCAGAAAGCGCCGCTCTTGCGAGACGGGCAGCCCGGCCCCGCCACCGACATGACGAGGGGGGAAGGCACGCCGAGGGGGATGAAGAAATCCTGGCCGTGGTGGTGATGCTCGGGCAGGGACGAAGCCGGCCTCGACGAGTCCTTGATGATGAGGGAGTCCACGTAGAAGGAGCGGGACATCGCGGCGGGGCTCGCCGGTGCCGCTCGGCCAAAGTTGCCGCTGAAGTCCCGGCGAGGCGAAGAAGGTGCTTATGTTCGGGAGCCGAACAAAAGGGTCCCTGGAGAGGGCTGGTCTTAAAGTCCCCCCGCCTGGCTCCCCTGCGCTGGGGTTTTATATCAACTATTTAAACACGTGATGGCTGAAAGCCTCGCAGATCTAAATCTCCCCGGCTTCCCAGGCCGGCAGGAGAGGCTGCCGGGGGCGGGGAGGGGGCAGAGAGGGAGGGAGGGGGGGCACAAAATGTGCGTGCTCTTTCGCTGCCCGCCGACCACAGCCCTGAGCCTCGTCCCCAGATAAATTCTAGGAGCGGGGAAGCCGAGGGGGACACGGGGGGGGACATCCCCAGGGTTCCCCTACCCCTTAGGTGATGCTCTGGAAGAAGCGGGACATCGCAGCGCCCCCCCCATCCCGTGCAAAGCCGGGGGGCTGCAGGGCGCAGGGAGGGGGGGACCCGAGCATCTCCTCGCCGGCGGGGTCCTTTGGCACCACAGGAGCGGATAGAAAGTTATGGGTTGGTTAGGGATGGAGTGCTCGCATCTGTACCTAGGGCTTTTTTCGCCCTCCCCATCCTGGCCGAAGTGGCGATCAGACAGAGGACAAAGCCTCCAAAATCTCTGCGCCCTCCTTACCCAAACGGTGCCGAAACGGCAAAGTTCCCAGGGGACTGCTCCGGCCGCTCCGGGGCTCCGCGCTAATGAAAGGCGAACATGTCAGGGAGGGGTTCTTTGATCTCCACCAAGCCTGCTGAAGCAATCATTCAAAGTAAAATTGGATAAACAGCTAAATACGGTCGGTGGCTCCCGAGCATTGCAGATTGCGTGAAAAAAGCCAAGGTATTTGCAGCACGTTACGCGATTTTCCAGTGACCTGTTTTAGGGCGGTTTAAGAGGAGGCTCGGCGGTCAGAGCAGGGCAGATGCGAATGCGTTTAGAAAGGACGGCGTACCCAGTGCCACTGGACTGGGGAAAGGGAAGCGACAATTGTGCTGCAAAGCAGAAAACACGGAGCACGCCTGATTACCAGGGGCTGAGCGCAAGGCTGGGAAGCGAACCAGGAGCCTTACCGCGGCTAAAAGCGGCTGTCGCGCACAAGGGCCGGCCCGGGACACGGTCAGCCCCCAGGTCCCCCTCTCGCACTCAATCCCCTGTTGTTTAAAGCCAAAAAAAAAAAAAAAAAAAAAAAAAAACCACGAATGGTGCCCG
The DNA here is from genome assembly GCF_009819795.1 of Aythya fuligula. Classification (NCBI taxonomy): domain Eukaryota; kingdom Metazoa; phylum Chordata; class Aves; order Anseriformes; family Anatidae; genus Aythya; species Aythya fuligula. Next base: position 48,821,658 of record NC_045562.1, read on the forward strand.
ACTTCTGGCGTTTCCTCGCTGCAGCCCGGCCGGGCGCCGGGCCCCCAGCTCCCCCCGACGGCCCTGGCCGGGCACGATGCATCCCAGTTTTAGGGACACCCCGTAGCCGGCGAACTGAGGATTTATGGACGGCAATTAAAGTTTTATGAATTGCAGCTGAGGCTGGTTATGGAGCTATTTGAATGTGATTAGAATTCAATTAGAAAGTGTTTACTGGACGGCGGGGCTCCGGAGTGTAAACAGACAGCTATTCCAGCAATGCGCTAATCCCGCGTCTTGTGACAACAATTAGGGCTTTAGGCGGGTCAGCTCCCACCTCACCTACTTTTCCCCCAAACTGCTGCCGAAACCCCAGCCAAGGCCCCGGAGCACAGGCCCTGAACCTCGGGAATGGGAACGGGATCGGGAATGGGGCCGGGGTCCCGGGACACGAGGGCTGCCCCTCCTTGGGGCTCTGCCTCCCGGCGACACCTAAATCACTGTCGTGGTACTCAGCAGTGGGATTTCACCCAGCTCCCCCCTCCCCGTCAAAACGCAGTTCGTCCGGCCGAGATTTGAGTTCACCTCTTTTTCTTCCTTTAATTAATTTATTTTTATTTATTTTCTCGTGTAAGAGGCCCGCCGGCCCGGGTGGAAAACCCGCCGTCTGCAGCGATAGAAGCGGATCTGGGAAGAAGCTGTCGGACGGGAAAGCAGACAGAGCGAGAGTCGCATCAAAATTGCGATTTGTAATTGTTATAATAAACCAAGCGCAGTGATAAAAGAAAAGAGAGAGGAAAAAAAAAAAAAAAAAAAAAAAAAAGGGCAAAAGAAAAACCCACCCCGGAAAGCGGGAGCAAGAAAAGAAGTCATTTGAAAGCAAAGATATCCCAAACCAGGCGGAATGATGCAAGGCGTGCGCCCACATCACATCGGCCTCGTTACAATTTTATTTTTCAATAATTCTGTCCGATAAAATTTCATTGTCCATTAAGTAATCCCCGAAATGAGAGCTCTTATGAGCCTATAATGAGCTCTAATTGCTACGACTGGGAGAGCCACGTGGAAGGATTTAGAAGGTATTAAGCAGTTGGGTACAGAGCACAGGCTGTTACCTAGCCATTACTTTCATAATTCAAGGAGAAAATTAGTCCTTTTAAGGGAAAATCCTTTGATTCCCTTCATTCTGCTCGGGGTGACAGAGTATAGCTTTGTCTGCCTTTAGTTCAAGACAGTGTAACAAATGAGAATGTAACGAAATTGCCCCCTTTTCAAAGTGGAGCGCTTCAAAAAGAACAGCAGAGCCGCTCCCCCGGGCTGCGGAGCGCAGGACTGGGTGCTGGTTCCTCTTTTCTTCCAGATGTCTCGAACACCTTTATGTAGGGGAGATTCACGGCTTAAACGACAAAAGCAACGCTTTCCCTTCCCTTCCCTCCCCCCCCCAAGTCCTCGCTCGGCTCCCGGCCGCCCGGCGAAGCTCCCAGGCGCGCATCTCCGCCCCGATGCGGGCAGGATGCGGCCCCGCCGAAAGGAACGCACCTCGGGGAAGCGCTCCCAGGCGGAAAAAAATAAATAAAAATAAATAAAAAGAAAAAAAGAAGAAAGGGAAAGAGAAAGGGAAAAGGAAAAGAAAAAAAAAAAAAACTTCGCAGGGCGGCCGCGATTTTGCCAGCATCCCGCGGGGGTCGTGCGGTGACTCCGGGCAGGATGCTCCGAGGAGACCCACGCGTGGGTAGCCCAGGGGCCAAGGGCTCTCCTGCTCTTTCTTCGCTAACCTACCATCGATTTCGGATTAGTTTCCAAAGCAATCGGCGGTGTCGGAGCCGGGTTTTGTGAAGGGAGCGCAGGCAAAAGACAGGACTTGCCCCCAGCTCCCGTTAATGAGGTCATTATAAAAGCGTGAACAAGTCTATTAATGTTTTATTGAAAGCGCATCGTTAACTTGTATCCATCCTTTTCTGAAAGTGGCATTGTGATATTGCTGTCTGTGGCACATCTTACCCAATATAGCCCGAGATTTCTCCATTATCTGTAACCAAGCAACACTTTCTGAATACCAAAAATTGAAAAGAACCGCTTAGTCTTCAAGAAAGTCCTCAATAATAGTGGAAAAGAACAAAGATCCAGGAGACAACAAAATGCCACAGGGGTGACTTTTCATGAGCAATTATCTCTCATTAATCAGCAGAACAGCTGCAATATTAATTTCCTCTCTTTCTTCCTCTCTTTTCACAGTCCCCACCATTTGAATAATCATAAATTTTGATTTCATGGAGCACCAACATCGCCGGCGACTCCGGGACACAAGCTACCTACGCGGGGCGGGCGCTTTGCAAAACAGCTTCTATTTTTAAGGCTGCCAAAGGGATAAAAAAAAAAAAAAAAAAAGGTGAAGAAAAGAAAAGAGAGGGAAAGTTGGGGCCGGGCTGCTTGCCCCCCTTCCCCCGGAGCACGGATTAAGGCCGGGAGCCCCGGCAGCCCCAGCCCTGCCTCTTTCACCCGCGGCCAGGAGCGGGGAGCGCACCGAGCGCTGCCTTCAGGCGTGGGAGTTTCAACAACCTCGCTGTCCATTTAACTTCCAAACATGAAGCCAAGCGTTGTAGATCTGTCCAAAGAGACAATCTTGGGGCGTAACGCGCATTGTGCGACATCAAAAGGCCCTGGCGTTATAGGCACTCAGAAGTGCTTTCAGGGAGGAGGGTGCGATGCCTTCGCTTTTCAGGGGCTCCGCCGCTGATTGTTTAACAAGCGACGTCGCCGAGGCAAGAAACCCGCGCTCCTTCCAAAGATAAGGATGTAATGTTCAAACTCCCTTTTTTCCCTTTTTTTTTTTTTTTTTTTGGAAGGATTTCAAAGAATCTCATTAGCCGCGCTTTGGGGACGGGAGCGCGCAGCGCTGCCCGCCCGGCTCCCCGCTGCCCGGGGGCCAGTTCAGAGCCCCGGCTGCGACCCCGGTGCCCCTCGAGCTCTGCCCACCCCCAGGCACCCGCATGTCCCCGCCCGGCCCCGGGGGACCAGCAGGGAGCAGCCAGGGGGCTCGCCCGAGGCGTGCGGGCTGGCTGCGAGCTGAGCAGGGGAAGCCTGCTTCCCCAGGGGCCCTTCCCTTCTCTGCGGGAGTTTCTTCACCCACAGCCCCCGGCAAAGATGAGGCAGCCTTCAGCACACTCTCTCATCCTTCGTGGTTTGATCCTGCATTTTCTACTTTTATTATTATTTTTTTTTCATTATTCATTTTGCAAGGTTCTTCCTAAGTGAAGCAGGTCTTCTCCCTCTTTAGCCCTCTTAGAAAGTGTTAGCTCATTGCTGGGTTCCCTTCAGTGCCAGGAGGCAAAGGAAGATTCTTGTTTGTGCCTTCTTGCCATGGTGAAGTCAACACCGGTGGTTTTGCACTGTCATACAGAGGAGCCAAGGGCGGAAACGCCCCACGAGATTACTGTTATCCGCAGTCTTGCCTGGTATCTCTGAGCCTGGTTTTGCCACATCCCTCATACTCTGCAAATATAGGACAACACTGTACCAGACACTCCAGTCTGGGCCCTGGTTTCAGTTAATGACCTTTGTTTTGAGCTCTAGCAGCTAAAATTGTTGTCATGCACAGATGATGACACACATGAGGGGAAAATGTGCTGATGTGTCCTTAATGGGGATAAAGCTAAATTTCTGCAACAGCCTCAGAGGAGGTTTATGGGGAAAGATGGAGCTGAAACCCCAGGCTCATGTGAGTGAGCACAAGGATTCAAAGTGCTGCTGTGGGCTGTGGACCACACCAACTGTGGCCAGTTTTGTTTTTACACTGCGATATCACAAAGCCACACAGGAGCATAACACTTTGTAGTAACACAGGTACTGAGCCAGAAAAGAACAGGAACTTCTGTGTAATATTAAACACCTTATTTCATTTCCAGCCTCAAAATTCCACTGTCACACATTTTGATCCTTGGAGGTCATGCTTAGTTTGAAGTATTCTGCTTGGCAGTGACCAAAAAGCAGTCTTTTGAATTTGCTACCAAAGGAAATGCTGTTTTTTTTTTTAGACACACTGACACGAGTGGGCATTAAACATGGCTTTAAAAAAAATGAAGAGGTTATCAAACATCTCACAGCAGTGCAGGAGCTGCCAGTTTCCCAGTCTGAATATTGTGTGAGTTTTGAGTCCACCTTATCCAGACTAAATAAATAAAAGAGTTTGTGTTTTTTTGCATTGTCCTGGAATGAGTGTAGATGTGGGATAGTCCAAGAGCAGCAGAGGAATGAACTTCCTAAGAGAGATGATACTACTCTTGCAGGCACAGGAAACAGATACAAATACAGTTAATGATGGAGTTTCTCAAAATTAGTCTCAAGGGCAGTTGAATTAGTTTGTTTCTTGCCATGGTCAATAGGAGTTTGCTATTCACAGCAAAGAGTATAACTACTGATACTCATGCATATTCTCCTTCCTATACTCTTTGCCATACACTACAAATTGCAAAGAGAAGTCAGGATCTGTGGAGATTGGTGTGCTGTACTGGAAAAAGTGGATGCTCTGAGGAGAGGAGCAATAGCAGTGCAATGACAAAGCCAGTATAAGCACTGGCACATTAATCCCAGACTATGAAACATCACTGTGGCATGGCAAGTGACAGGTGAATGCAGTCACTGAGCACAACAGGCAAGGTCATTCCACTAAGGAGATGGAAATATTTCAAGCCACTGTTCTGGGGAAACCTTGTCTAGGGTAGTGTACAGCTTTGGATCTCCATGTTCCAAAAATACTAAATCAGAGCAGGTCTAGAGAGCAGTGTTAGGAGTTTGAGAGGAACATGGACCCTTAGGAGAAGATATGACTCAAAGAGACTGGCTTATTTGCTCTAAGAAAACACTGGGTTATTTACTCCAAGAAAATAAAGGCTGACAGGAGGCATGCCTGTTGATTGTAGCAGAGATATATATCCATGAGAGAGAAGAACTGTTCCACCTGAAGAAGAGTATCACCTCAAGATCAAATAGATAAACCCTGGTCATGCATAAATTTACCCTGGAAATTATTATTATTATTATTATTATTATTATTATTATTATTATTATTATTATTATTATTATTATTATTATTAAAGTCTATAAGAGAAGTGAAGTTCTGAAACTCTTTGTGGGAATTACTAGTGGGAACATGAAAGTTTAAGAGAAAACTTGATACATTTCTGACAGGGTTATACAACAGTGGTTGAAATTATGGGACTTATTCTGGAGTGATGACATACATAAAGAATGCTTAATAGCTATTTTGACATGGTCAGTACTGACTTAAAATTGAGTAAACTGTTGATTATTTGAGTGAGCTGTTGATTATTTTCTAAAAAATGTTGCTGGATTGGTATTGCTGGGATCTAAGGTCTACTGAGCAGCTAGAGCATGGGTGGAAGCAGTACCTTGTTGCATCTTCCCTGCCTGTACCATCTGTGTTCATTGTTCTGGGTACTGCCCCTCATCCAATATAAACCAATGACATAGTTTTTTTTTTTTTTCTTTTTCTTTCTTTTTTTCTCCTTTTAACATTTGTTGTTAAGATAATGGAAGGCAGAACCACGTGTGCTAAAAGGATACTTTTTTTTTTTTTTCAGTTGTCAAATTAATGACCAGTCTGAATTTTGGTATGAACTTTAAACCTGTACAAGAAAAAGCATACCATCTCATTTCTTCAGCCCCCTTTTCACAAAACAGACTTAGCTTTGCCTAAGCAGATGATATGTGAAAACAAATCTCTAATGTATGTGGCTGGCAGCAACTCTTTTACAGTTTCATCCTTTTGATATGCATTTGTAACCTACCTTTTAGAAAAAGTAACAAAACCATGTATTTTAGGAAGAAGAGTGTCAGTGAAGTACAGGCTAAAGTCACTCAATGTATCACTCAGCTAGGAAGAAAATATTTTTAATAGTTTTTTAATATTACAGAGCTGAAATGGAAACAAAATTCAGACTTTTTAAAAACAATATTGAAAAGTTTTGCATAGCTTGCCCTTTCGTATTTATAATGAACGTATTGTCTGAGCTTGTGTTTCAAGGTTTCTCTTTGAAAAATCATAGTAATAAAGTAAGAACAAAGTAAACCTTTTTTTTTTTTTTTTTTTTTTTTTTGTAAGTATATTATTTCAAAGCTTGTTTATTCTGCTGTAGCATTGAGGCTATACCAAAATCTAATGGAAAAAGAAAGACAGAAGTCCTGACAACTATTTTATAAGGTTCAGAGCACTACTCTAGTGGAAAGGAAAGAGACTGAAATGGAAAAAAATACAGTGTCAATCTTCTGAAGGAGGAAGAATTACTGTAACCTATACCACCAGAATATGTGACTAGGAAGGTATAAATCATGATTTTAAATTGCTAAGAAAGTCTAATGACCATTATAGATTGACCAGGTGAAGAAAACATCAGCCAAAAAGGAGTCTGATGCTTGAAGAGCAGCTCAGACATCTCCAGCAGTCCAGGTCCTCTCTGCTAGCTGCAGCTTAGCGAAAGAACTAATATTCCCATTAAAACACCTGTACAGCTAGAATACAGCTAATGCTGTGGTGTGTAAGAAGTAAGACTATCTGCATCCTCAAGAGTACTGAAACATAGACTTGTAACACATCAGAAGGTGGAAAGGTTTGGGTAAAATACTACTCTCAGTTAAATACTGAGCTGTAAGACTGAGTTACTCTGCAGCTATTCTGAATGGTGCAGGGGGAGTAGAATTTGGCCTGGTGTTTTCAAAGGTTAGTTAAACAAAATATGACCTTTTTCAGGCAAGGGGAACAAAAGAGGTCAGCTCATTCTCCAGAGCTACAAAAGGTCTTTCAAGGGTACCAAAGAAATAAAAATAAAAGCCACGATCACACTTCCTAGATGCACACATAGAAACAACGCCTGTACGTTAAAGTATAGCCCAGTAGGGAAAACCCTAGGAGCTTGCCTGTCAATGAGAGCTGTGCCAAAAACTCACCTGCTACAAGAAAGGTGTACAAATTCAGACAGTTTTGTCCAAGGGCACAGAGTAAGATCATTGCAGGACTGGGGTTAGATCCAGCATCTCCTATCTTTCCTGTCCAGTGGGAAAGAATTTGTACAGCTTGTTCTCCTGCTCTCAAGGAGATTCTGATATAAGCTGTCTGTGCTGTACAAACAGATCAGTTACCCAAATTTACCAGTTGATTCTCTGCTGCAGGCTAGAATTTTTAGTCTCATCTCTTCAAGGAGAGAAAACAACTCTACTCCAGAGTCTGACCAAGCTGCAACAAGATTTACAAATCTGGTCACCAAGTACCTTCAAATTACATGAGCAATATTTTTCTCTTATACATGTACTTGTTCACACATGTGCCAAGAAACTCTATCCTTTGTATGGTGATGGGATAACGCATAGATTTTTACTCTGCTACTCAGGCCTGATGGTCCAGGCAAGACTGCCAGCAGCCAAAACTGAGCTGGAGTCAAAGAAGGAACCAGATCTGGAAGAAAGGCAATTCCTTTTCCAATATCTCTCTTGCTTTGAAAGGAAAATACTTTTTTTTTTTTTTTTTTTTTTTTTTTTTTTTTTTTTTTAGGCTGCAAATTGTTCAAATCTTTCATGCTTTACCACAGAGGTTGGAACTGTTAATTCTTCTTTACCTCCCTTGAGGACCTCATACTCTAGGAACATAATGTATTCCTCTGTAAGTACTTTTGGCATACTTTAAACAATTCCCAGAACAAGAGCATCTATTTTTTTCATGGTGTTAGATCAATTATTGGTCAAGACTCATGCTATCAGAAAGAAAAATATTTCATTAGAAGTGGGAAAGAAGTAATGTAAAGATGATGAGAAAGAAACAAAGTTGTTCTATCTGAAAGAGATATGTTAGAAATACCTCTTTGCTTATATGCAGTAGATATGAGCATGTTAGCATACCCAAACATTAATGAAGATTGGAGAAATTTTGGGAGAAACCTTAGTTGTTCATGTTTTGATGATTTTACATGAAAGCCATCCTTTCTTATTTTCTTTAGATCAACATTTGTCACAGTAATTAATGAGGAAGTAATTATAATGTAATTTGTCAGAATAATCTGACAGGCAAAGAATTATGTTCTCAATCCTAAAGGAATACATAGTTCTAGTTTTCCGACTGATTGGGTAGATGTGGGTGGCATAGCAGAGGGTATTTGCCTTTAAGCAGGATAAAAACTTTGGCACTCTATATTCTTAAGCAAAAATAGACAGAAGCATTGTCTAATTCTTTCAAATATGTTACATGAAAACATTTTATCTTAATTTATATTTCACTTATTAGTAAATTTGGTTCTTAACACTTGCTTCATATGAAAGCTACTTCATGTTACAGTGAAGATTTGCAATTCATTTGCAGTAGTTAAAGTCATCAATATTCATCTCAGTCACTATTTCTTTGAGATGGTGAGTAAACACCTTAGTCATTCAGTCATTTTTCCCATGAGAAATAAAATACCTTGAAATAAATACAAACTATCAGGTGAGGCATTAAAGGAGGTAAAAAAAAAATGAAACAAGGAAAAATAAAGATATAGAATTTAAATCCCATTTAAATCCCTGCTGATGTTCAAAGGGGTATGATTGTTCACATCAACAGCAGTTGGAATAGCCTCATTTTTATTTATTTTTATTTTTATTTTTATTTTTATTTTTTTTTTTAAGGAAAGAAGTCAACTACAGTTCTACCCAACTAACAACGTCTATGTCTCTAACAGAGCAGAGAATTCAGCCACAATACTTTTTTTTTTTTTTTTTTTAGCACTTCCAACAGATATTTTTCTTAAAAGTGATCTTCTGAAGAAAATTTAAATATTGTACTTCTGCCATTCTACGACCATCTTAAAAACCTTGGGCCTGTTGTTCTGACTGAATGTTTATATGGTTTTGTTTTACTTTTATTTTTGGTGGACGTCATACTTCTGTACTTTCAGCATGGAAAACCCCCATCAATTTCAATGTTACATTCACCTCACAAAATGACAAATGGAGACTTCTTGTGTATTTCTGCTTAACTGTAGAGATTATAGAAAAAAAAGCAGCAAGAATTGTGCTTTATTCGATTCTCTTATTTATAGGAAGGGATGAAACAGGTCACCAAACACATTTCCTATGTCAGCGAGTCCTACTGAAGACAAAGAAAAAAAAGAGTCATATCTAAAATCATCCAAGAGTTTATCTTGCCTGCAGTTTATGTGGAACACAAGTAGGTGTTTAAGTCTAGCATATTCCAAATTCTTCTTGGATTGGGAGAGTGCCTTCAGTAATATCTTGTCTTGTGTTCTTTGAAAGAGCAGAAATTCAACTATACCCATCCCCAACTTGAGCAGGCTAGAAACTACAGGGTCTTTTTTTTTTTTTTTTTTTTTTTTTTTTTTTTAAATACATCCAGGAAATTTTGGGAAGGAAGTATCGGAAATATCTGCTTTTCTCTTTACATGAGATCTACACTTTCTATAATTTATTTATAGCTTATAAAAAGCCTCTTTCAGAAATCCTATTTTCTATAGAAATATATTTTTTAACTCTCCTCACTAGCTTCACATAAATGCAATATAGGAAGTCGGCCCCAAAGGAAAACAAAATAAATTGCTTAACAGGGGGAAAAAAGACTAATAAAAACAAAAACTGAAGTGGAGCTATTCACCATCTCTTGCTAAGAGCTCACTCAATTCTGTATCATAAAGTCAGTAACAAAACTGTTTCTTATTAGCAAGGTTTGGTGTCAAGCCTTTTCCCTTTGCTTTTCACACAGGAAACCCTCCCTTGTTTACCTGTAGTTTCACAGAGATTTTGCAAAATGATCAGTTCAGAGGAACTGGTGCACTCTCCCGGCTAACCATACATTCTGCGTTAATTGTGTCGACTCACCCCTCCCCAAGTTCACCTTTCCACATTTCTACCATAACTGACACCTCATTCTTACTTTTGTTTTGCTGAAACTCTAGAGGCTGGGATGACTGATACCACAAGCAGAAATGTTTAAATTATAGGTAGCACTTTAGATAGCCTTGTGGAGAGCAACGGGACATTTAAGCAGGACAGAGAAGCCAATCTAGAGTTGAGAGGCCTTGTGGCAAGGGAAGGACTGATGTGAGAGGAGTTCTAGGTGGAGAAAAAGCAAAGCACACCCTGATGGGAGTATCCATGGAAGTTTGCTACAGTCCCGTAGCTTTTCCCAACTCTCCCTGTGGCATCAAATAAGTAGTAGTCTACTATTTCTATCTTCCCATCTCTGGCTTCTTTACATCCTATCCTCCCCTACTTGCTCTCATCCCTTGCTTGCTCCCACCCACTCTTGTTTTTCTTCTTACTACCCCTCTTCTCTCAATTAACCAGTGAATGAAAAAGACAAGATGTTCCTGCCAGCTTTGCTTTGCTGTCTGGTGGTAGGAGTTCAAAGAACCAGGTTACTCCTGCACCTACTGCTTGTTCTTTGATGCCCTGTTGAGCCCTGTTGGGCTTCTGAAGCCCAGCAACACACTAATTAACAAAGGAAAAGACAGGAGGAAACAGGCCAAAGAATATGGGAACAAGTGACAAGTGGGATGTTAGAGGGCAATAGTGGGAAGAAGCAATGACAAAGGGGGAAGTTGGAAAAAAATACAGACAGGAGAGGAAAAGACAGTAAAGAAAAGAAATATATCAGGTGGCAAAAGAGAAAGGAGAGAATTGGAATAAAGAGCTGCATAAAAAGAAACATGACAATGATTTAGAGTTCCCTTAGAGTACGGTATACAGCCCTTACAGAGCAGCACTTTGGGAAAACGTACCTTGGTCAAAGAGAGTTGTGTGTGGCACTACTTCTATCTCACTGAACTTGCAGATGCAGAAAACAAATTCACTGGGAAGGCACTCCTGCTTGGAACAGCAGCAAAGTACTCTTCAAACTGGATTTTAAGCCTACTATCTTGTAGGTAGATATAAAGAGAATAAGTGGCTTAAAAAGACAATCAGTATTTTACAATCAGGCATGTTCTGTGGTGGCTCAGAGCACACGGCTGACTCAGGAGTGAGTGGCTGCTGAGGGTCCAGGCGACAGCAGTGGAGAAGGGGTGACTACTTATGTGATACTCGTGAAAGAGAGAAGAGGCCCAAGGCAAGACCTTTGGCAGTGTGTGGTAGGACACCCACTGCACAAAACAGGGAGTTTACCTACTGTGTCCATGAGTAGTCCAGGAGATGGCTGGTGAGGGTGTTTGGCAAAGGAGACACAAAGACACAACAATCTCATGACTAAGGCAGGTCATTTTTGCCTGAAAAACAAGCTGATAACTGTGCCCATGCGAGATGATGAAAATGTTACTTAAACTGAATATTTCATAGGTGGTTGCTAGCTGTGTGTACTTCGGTGCTAATGGCTGTCCCAGAAGTCAGAGATACCAAAGTAGCTTGTGCTCACTACTACCATCAGTCACGGTGCTTTGAGTACATCGGTTGCTACAGAATGGACAGAGTGCTGAAACATCGTGGGTATCTCAAACTAGAAGTTTAATATTTGTCATAGCTCTTCCTCTCTATATAAATGGAACAGCTGGAAACCATTGAACAGATATTTGTTAGGCGAGTAATGTATACCTAATATGATGATGAAGAATCCTGGGACTTATTTTTTCCTTGTCTTAGCTCAAACCGACCAAATGAGCTAACCAAGCTTGTCACTCCATGCAACACAGGGATCACAGACCTGAAACAGGATAGCTGACATGTGCAGCTCTGCTACATGGATTGATGTAGGTAAATCCACCCCTTCAAAGTCATCTCCAAGATTTACAGCATGATGCTGTGCAGCATTAACTCCAATTATCTGGTTGCTACTGTGAAACAGTCATTTGGAAAAAAAAAAAATAAAGTTATCAAATTCATTTGTAGTGGGCTTGCATAAGGAGGCATACCTTCACTGGGTTTCCACCATCTTTTGCCAGTATTAAATTTGGTCCATATTCTCAATTTCAGGACTGTTAGGCAGAAGCAATGAGTCATCAGAACCACAAACTCTAACTTCAATGTGCAAGATATATGCAAGAAGAGTAATTACATTAAAAAAATAATTCATAAGCATACTATTATGAAAGTAAACTATTACTCAGGGGAATTTTGTGTTATTCTGCAGAATTTCACTATTTGGGAAATGAAACCTATTACAAGTAGGTCATGACACAGAAATACTTAGCTTTCCAGTGTGACGGTGATAGATATTATTTTTTTTCCTTTAAAGACAGTGTCACAGAACATCTCACAAATATACTGCTTCTACCCTGGTTTTACATAGTCAGTAGGCGCTATTACATATTTGTATAGAGTTTATTCCTGAGAAATACACCACAAACATCTTTATGAGTAATGGAGGTTGTGGCAATGTAGTCTTTCTGAAATCAAGCTGATTGGTGCATAGGCTGCAATAACAGTACAGGAAAAAAAAAAAAAAAAAAGTGTGTTTCAGAGGAAAAATGATCTAAGCAGTGAAGTAATGCGAGGACGGGACTGTTGTGATTAGGATATACAGAGCAAAGAAATGAGGAAAGGAGGGAGGTAGAGTTCTTGTCCTACTCATGAAAAGCAGGTTCAGACCCAAACTGTCTCCTGAAAAGTCTTCCATGTCACCATAACTGCCATATCTACACATTAAACACCTCCATGATCCACCATGATCTACCAGCTCACCGTCCAGTGATAAAGATTTCCTCTACCTTTTAAAATGTCACCTTGCTACTGCTAAATCTCATGCCAGCACTGCCTTCCTGTTACTAGAATAGCCAACAAGCCTACCTGATGCTTGCTGGCAGGCATTTCCCAACTAAACTCTAAGTTTTGGTTATGAGAAACACCAGAATTGAAGGGAGAATGAGAGCCCTGTTCATTTTCAGAGCTCCCTGGTGTGGGAAGGGAGCCTGAAAGGGAGCGATCCTCCAGATTCCCTGTTTTGGTGCTGCAATATCCCCGACAGGGACTGCTCCCCTCTGTGAGGGGAGGACTGGGAGGCTACCAGAGGGCTGGCGCAAGGAGCAGACCCACACCGTTGGGTCTTCCCTCAACCGAGCCGAAAACCCCACTAGCCACCCCTCAGCTAAAAACATCCATGAAACCTCCAAAAAGGGACCAAAAACAGGGCAGTGACACCGCCCACCCCGAGCCACAGAGCAGAACAACCCCCTACCCCCGCACCGCCCACCCTCCACTGCCCGCCCCTTTGGCAGCGGCGGGCGGGGCCCCGCGGGCCGGATGTTGTTGTTGTTGTTCCTGCGCCGCCCCTGGCCCCGCCCCCCGCGGAGGGTGACGGGCGCTTCCTCGGGCCCGGCAGCCGCCGCCGCCCCGCCGCGGCCCCTCCGCCGCCCGCCCCGGGGCTCCCCCCGCTCCCTTCCTTCCTTCCCTCCCTCCCTCCCCTCGCTCCCCCGCCCCGGTGCCCTCTCCCCCGGCCCCTTCCTCCCTTTGGTCTCGCCGGCCAAGCCCCGTCCCCTCGCAGCGTCGCCGGCGGGGCCCGGCCATGGCGGACTTCGACGAGATCTACGAGGAGGAGGAGGACGAGGAGCGGGCGCTGGAGGAGCAGCTCCTCAAGTACTCGCCCGACCCGGTGGTGGTGCGCGGCTCCGGGCACGTCACCGTGTAAGGGCGGCGGGGACGGGGCCGGGGGGACGAGGAGGATGAGGAGGGGGGGGAGGAAGCAGCTGGGGGTGCCCCCGGTGCCAGCCCCAGCCCCGGGGGCGGGTGAGGAGCCCGTGAGGCGCAGCCGATATCGCGACGAGTCGCGATTAAGGCGTGTGGTCGCGATTGAGTGTGCCACGGGGGGGTTGTGTGCTGCTGAGGAGCCAGCGCGGTGCGGTGGGTAATGCAACAGATCAGGGTGCCTGAGTGCCATGTACTCACGGATGCTGAAATACCTCCCTGGAAACTAATGCTGCAGTGCAAACTTTCACATATACATCTGTGCGTATATATAAACATCAAAAAATATATATACGCATACATATTTATACATAAATCCATATCTGCTCAGGGAACCAGGCTCACAACAGCAGCATAAAAGTGTCAGGGATCGTATCCTACAGCCCCGGCTCCCACTAACTGCTTATTTTCAGATCCAGACCTGTCCCTAGCCTGGCTTTAATTTCGGATCAGTTTGGTGGCTCTCCGATATGACGCTGCTCTGGTAGTGGGTCGGCGTTACGAAATGCTGGCAGCGAGGCGGTGCAGTTTGCAGGCGGGTTATAAACAGGAAATAAGACGTGGTGGAGAGGCTTGGAAGGATGTGGAGTGGACACGAGGCCGCGTAGGCCCGGTGAGGGAGCAGAAATGTCACCTCAGAAGTATTCAGCGTGTGACTCTGCGTGCCGGTTTGCTGTGATCGAAAAGTTGTTACCATCCAGCGGCTGTCTGGCTTCTGTGAAAACACTCCGGAAGCCTTACGGTGTTTCTGGTGAGCAGGTCGAGAACACAGGCAGTTGCCCTATTGGCAAATGCAGAAAGAAGTGTGAAGAACAGAAATGGAGGCAAATGCTGGCTTCTTCTCCGTACTCGAAGGCAAGTTGTGCAAGGCAAGATCGGGGCCCGTTAATGGCACTGTGAGGAAGCCTGCATGCCGTGCCCATGACTAGCACGGCCTTTGCGGCTGACGGATAGTTGCTTCATTAATTGTTTATTAATATTCACTACATCGTTAGAACATTAAGATCTAACTCAAAATATTAGTTTTATAGGTTTGGGGTGAGTAATTGAATGTGAACATACACCTCCAAAATTAGGCAATTGGATCTTCATCTACTTTGTCACGTTGGGTGTGAACACGGAATAGGATCCGCCACTTTTACCTTTGTACAGCCTATAAGATTTTTGTCAATGATTGAGAAACGTATTATTAAAAGTTAGATCACTGTCAGGATGTTCTCTCAGTGAATTTAAGGAATAGGTCAAGCTGTATGTATATAACTAATTTGTCTTGCCTTGTGTAAAACCATCAATATGCCTCGAAGGCCTGGCAAAAACCATCAGTAAAGTAAAGCAAATACTGTATTGATCTCAGCTCTGCTGTTTAAAGAGTTGCTGTCTGCTTCTGCCGCGTGTGTATTTAAACAAAAGCTCTACTTTCACAGTTTCCTGTCATATCTTCTCTGATCTTGTATAGAAGTCATAATGTTGAGTTTGAAACATGTCATTTCCATGACTACAGATTAATGCCAGAAAGGCATTTACTATTACTTGATTTCACCCAACAGACAGTGGAAATGCGTGAGAGTCCTCTCTAAGCTGAGTTGTTAAAACCAATCAAAAGAATTAAGGTAAATATTATCCAAACAAAACGCTTGAATGCCTTGGTTTTCCAGGGTTTGGGGTTTTTACGTGGCACAGAGTTATCTTAAACTCACTATTTGGAGCCTGCTGCACACAATTACAAAGCCTCCTTTTAAACCATTGTGTTTTTTTTTTTTTTTTTTTGAATATTTAGGTAGATAGTTTGCTGCTCAGGAGTAGTATTTGAGTTTGTCCTTGATTACTGAGGTGATCTCTTATAGTGGCAAGACGCTTGAAAGTTGGGAAAATATAGAACTTGTGTTACTTTACTAAATTGAAAATTCAAGGTATTTCATACTTTTTTTCTAAAATATTGTTAGGGTGGTAGGAGAGGTACATGATGACTGAAATCGCAGAGACCGTTTGTGGTAGTTTGCCAGATTGTGTTTTTCGGTAACTCTTTTCCTGGGCTTCCTAATTCGTTGACCAGTTAAGACACATTTGCCTTATTCCAGCCTGTATTCATTAGTAAAATTGGGTTTGGTAGCCTTTTGCAGTGCCAGACTGACAGAGAGCTGTTGTGATGTGCTGGGGAACGCCTTCCTGTGCTGTTTATTGTCCTGGTGCATCACGTGTTGATGCAAGGTAGCTCTTGGGAGCAGGAGGGGAAAAGCCCTCACAAAATACACTTTTTTTCACCCAAGTAACTTTCTTTAACTTTCTTCAAGTCTGCCTGTGTGTTTTTGCATTTTATACTCTGTATCAAGGACATGTGAGTGAAAAGAGGGCTATGTAAGAATTACGGATGGGAGAGTTAATAAGACTTGTGGAATATGTGTTTATTTCGTAAGAGCTGTGAATATGTGGAGCTAAGGAGTATAGGTGAAAACAATAGAAAAATGGCTTAGTGTCTTCACGAGAGATGACAGAGGAAGGAGATAGCGTCTATCAGTTTTACGTGTCAGGAAGATAAGCTGCAGCCTGCAAAAAGGTTGGAGGTAGGCTGAGTCCTGTGCTGTAATCTGTTATCCTTTGATTCCACATCTCACTGCTTCGTTCCCTCCGCTGTTCACAAGGGCAGGAACTCAGCTGAACCTTTCAAGCAGAGACACGTTCGAGAAACGCTTTTTCAGGTTCCAGGGCGGTTTAAGGAAGTCCTCCTGTATGAGGCGAGCATGGATCTGCTGAGGACATGGTGTGAAGTGAGGAAAAGTGTCGAGAAATGTGTGCCTTGCTGGGGATGGTGCCTTATACTACAGAAGTCTGGTGCTATGTGAGGACAGCTGTGAGGAAATGCAGCTCCAAAATATTGATTTCAGGCGTTTGATTTTAACACGCTTTCTGCTGCTTTTTTCCAGAGCGGCTGTATCTTTACCCTGAAACTGTATTAGTGTTGCATGAAGTTTCTAATATTTTAATTTCCAAATTACAGCATGCAGCTGAGTGATTAACATTGGGATCGTATCATTTACTTACCAAAGCATTTGAAGTATGGAGTCATACTTTGTTCCCACCTACATATGGTAATGAAACTGTAAAATGGAAAGCTCCGGATGATGGTGGTAGCTGGTTAGCTTTGATGTTTTGGTTTAGCAACCCCACCATATATTAAACATTGCCACAAGGCTCGAAAATGGAGTCTTAGTCTCCATATTAGTTTTAGGCTTATAAATTCACCGAATTGTGACTGTGTTGGTCAGAAGTTTCTGTGCTGGAAATCCGACTCAGTGAGTTTGTAAAAGCGATGTGACTATTTCCAAACAGGAGACTGGGGGAAAATGTTTTGTCCATGCTAAATTCTGGGATGCTTTTATTAAAAACAAGACAAATCTCAGGTAACTCTTAACTCCAGAGCTTTTCAGTTGGGCTGTCTTTGTCAGGTGTATCTCCTGTGACCTGCATCGGTATTTGCTTATATTTGATGAAGCTGTTAACTTCTAAATACTTTTGGATCACACATTCACACAAAAGCCTTGTTTCCGTTCTGCTGATTTCACGGCCAGACCTCAGCATGAGACTGCAATTACGTCCTCCTGAGACTTCACTGAGAGCAGGGAGACTTCCCCGGGCCTTTGCCCTACCTGCTTATGCCTCAGGGTAAAGGGCTTCCTCAGCACTGCAGGCAGAGGAACAGCAGAAACTGTCTCATCTCATGGTCTGGGGCTCAGCCTCATTTCAGTTTGTGGGCCAAGAGTTGCTTTGGACTGAATTATTCTTACAGTAGGCCACTCCCCTATCATCACTGTTTGTATTGAATTCCATTATTCATAGTAAATCTCTTCTGGATGCTGAAGCATCAAGTATATGAAGCTCGTTTTGTGATTCCTTCTTTGAAGATAAGTCTGTTTAGAGAGAATCTGTCTCTGGTGTTGATTTGATGAATTATGTAGTAGAGTGGTGTTACCAGGCTTGGCTGTTTGAGGTCTGTGTGGATCCAAGGGATTTTTTCAGGCCCTGGTTTCCGCTTCAGCATACTGCCAGTTTTAAGTAGCTTAACTGATAGGGCATGACACTTCTTGCTGACATTTACATAACTTTTGCTTGGGCGCTTGGTTTCACTCAGGATTTTGGAGAAAGGTGGGCTGTCTTCTTGTCATGGAATATTCAGCAGGGTTTTCAGTGGTGGAGGTGTGTTTACAATAAGCATGTGGGTGTTTGTTTGTGGGGGAGGTTTTTTTTATTCTGAGATGAGCTGGCAACCTTGCCACGGATTTCTCTGGTTAATGATTTTCACTTGTTGCTTTGTTTTGAGGGGCGTGTAGGGACTGCAGAGCTCCCATTCTAGTTATGAATACTCTAATCTGCCAGTTAATTTCTGTCTAAGTAAGGTACGGGCTGCAGTCAGCGGCAGGAAGATGACTTGTTTAACTTTTCCTGAAGAACATATGTAGAAATTATCTAGGCATAAAATCGATAAAGCATCCTCCAGCACAATACGCTCTTGCAAACTCTGGCAGCAGACTTTGCTACCTTGAGGTTGCGTGCAAGTCTGGCTGTTCCTGATGTCTGTTCTCTGGGTAGCCTCTGGCATCTGCAGTTGTGTAGGGGGTGATGTGTACTTTAACAATATCTTTCCTTTTGGTGTCTGTTTGTCTGGGAACTTGCTTAACTTCTTTTAAAATCTGTTGGTGCAGTCTGCCTCCATAATCTCAAGTGGAAACAAACTCCGAAGTTTGCTACTTGCAGTTTAAAGAAGCACTTTCATTTGTCTGTTTTAAACCAATCTCCTCCTAGTTTTGTGAGTGCTCTCTGTTGTGGGATTTGGTGATTAACAGTTAATCATTCACCTGATTCGCTGCTTTCCTGAATCTTTGCACTTTGATCATATACCTCCCCCCCAGACTTTTCTTTTCCAAGTTACTGTCTGCCTTTTGGCCTCATAAAGCAACTTATTCACTTTATTATAGTTTGCTTCCTTCTATCTGCTTTCTCTTAGCTCCACCAAGTCCCCCATGAATACATGGGTACAGGGAGTCCAAATGATGCTCTTCTTAATCACAGACCTAGTGGTGCTCATTATTTTGTTCCCACTTCTGATGGCTGCCGCTATCAATGAGCAATGAGTCAAGAGAATCATGAGTGGTGATAAAAGCTCTCCTTCAAGATCTGTAGCTGCCTAACTAACTTGTAAGCATAGTTTAGATCACCTTTCCCCAGCACATTTTATTTATCTTTAAGCTCACCTGCCACTTGGGTTTTGGCCAGTTGGTTTTGTGAGGTCCTTCAGCATTGCCTCTCCACTGGTACAGCATCTAACTGCACATTGACCGTGTGATGACTTGGAGAGAGTTCTCTGTTGACATGTGGAGTGCTCAGCTTAGTAAGAAAAAGATTGCCTGGGGAATGCCTAGCTGCTCAGTAATCATATTGTGAAAGCAAATTACTTCTCTAAAATCTTCAGCTATGGAAGCTCAACTAAGCTTTTCTACACATGGCTGAGTTGGGTGATGGATCTTGCTGCAGGTATTCAAGTTGAGCAGTTTAATTTCTGATTTGAGTTGTTTGAAGTATCTGATGGTAAGAGTGCTTTTCTGGTTTATATTCAGGAAGTTATTAATTGCAAATTAAATTTTACACGGAGTGCTGTTTACCAGATTAGTAGCCAGTCATACACTCTTATTAGTGGCTTTGCTCGTAGAAGCTATACCCCAGACTGGATGCCAGAAAGCGTTTGGGTTTTCTTTGAAATTCATCCATTCATAAATCCTGCCTGCGAACCATTTTCTATCAACTGATAGAAAACAGACTTTTTTTTTTTTTTGAAGACGAGGTGAAACTTATAATCTGGACCTTATGCAACACAGAATAGTCAGTAATTTTAGCCCATCTTAAGTTACTTGATAGCTTTTTATTTTCAACTGGTACTGTTTTTTTTGGAAAGTAAAATTTAAACCATGTTTTGTTAAGTAGTATAGTGTTCTGAAACTTAATAGTATTTTTTTCGGAATAAGCAAGCTGGTATCGACCCCCTTTTTATGTTTAGAACAGTTACCTAATGTTATTTTTGTCAGAGCCTGCTAAATGAGCTTTTCTTCAAGATACATCTGTACTGGGTGGGGTGCGGGGATCCAAGCCATGGCATTAACTTAGTTCGCCTCCCTTTTTAAGTACTTGTAAAGGTTTTGATGAGTTTGGAGAAGAATCAACAGAATGCCTAAAAGTCTATAGGCAGGATTTCAGACTATTTATGGTGGCGTACTTTTGTCTGTTAGGATTATCTTAGCAATTACTTTTAATAACAAACATTTTTTCCTTGAGCTGATTTTGTTCTAATAATACTCTCAGGATTCACATCAGGTGTTTGTATCTTATTTATGATTCTGCTATGATTCTCATTTTTATTTTTACAGGTTTGGACTAAGCAACAAATTTGAAGCAGAATTTCCTTCATCTTTAACTGGAAAGGTGAGTAATGGTGAATAAAAAATTGGAATTTAAAACTTCTGCTATTAAAAAAGCAGGAGTTCAAGGTGTTACGCATTCTAGGAGCAATAACTCGTGCTGCTGTGGTACTAGGAAGTTTGTTTTTTCTTGTAGGTTGCACCTGAAGAATTTAAAGCCAGCATCAGTAGAGTTAACAGTTGTCTTAAGAAGAACCTTCCAGTTAATGTACGATGGCTACTTTGTGGATGCCTTTGCTGCTGCTGCACTTTAGGTTGTAGTATGTGGCCAGTTATCTGCCTCAGTAAAAGAGTAAGTTGAACTATTTTTTTCATTTTCAATGGTCAAAATTCTGTTGGTTTTGTTCTCACTTTGTTTTTTTTTGTTTGTTTGTTTCTTTCCAACTTCAAAAACTGTATGCTAGAGCTTGCTTAGATGCGTTTGATTTTACACATTTTGATCTCAGTTGTCTGTTGTACCACTTAAAGCTACAACAGGCCCCAGTCAGAATGCTGAGCTTACAACTCAGTGACTGGTAGTTTTGCTGTCTCTGCTAGAAACACGTACTGTACAGCACGTACTGTTATTGAAATAATTCTCAATGTACTTTTTTAATAGCTTCATCTTCTCCACAGTACCCTGTCTAGCATCATCAGAACTGGGCAATGACTGACAGTTTGTTGTGAGGAGCTTCTAATTACACCGTGGCCTAAATAGCTATGTGCTTTAAAAATATATTTAAGATAGTGATTTATTTCTTTATCTTCCTTCCAAGATGTAGATGAATGTTTTTTTTTTTTCTTATATTAACAACTAGAAAGTGTCTTACTTAGAACAGAAGTTCCTTGCATGTGCCTGCTTTTTCACTTCCTTTCCCCCAGAGTACATAATTAGGTCACCCTCTCATCTCTTCAGTTTCCATATACATAAAAATTCTTTGGCTAGTCCTATTTTGCTTCTTTGCAAGAAGTTCTTGTGCCTCTGCATCCTCTCCTCACTATTGGTGCTGTTAGTCTCTCCATTTTGTGGCAAGGCTTGTGTGTGTTCTATTTTGTGTAATATCCCTTTATACTAAAAATTGTTGTAGAGTACATTGAACACCATTGTGCTTTTCTTTATCAAAGTCCTCATTTTACACAGTTGGTAAATCAAGCTGTTCTAAAGTTGACAGTGACCATACGTTTCTGCAATATGGCCCTAAAATTTTCCTTGCACGTCTTCTCGATACTGATCGAGCATTTGCAGTTCTGGGCTTCTGCACAAATGCATGCATGCTCAAGCAGGTGGCGTTACTAAAACCAGAAGCTGGGCAAGCTGCTTTTGTAGTCTTAAGTATCAGTGGTAGCATTAGATGCTGCAAAAGCAGTGTGTAGAGGCCTGAAATCCCCATGTATTGGAAAGAAAAAAAAAGGACGATCAAAGCAGAACAAAACTTGTACACATTTCTTTTCTCCTCTAACTTTGTGTAGAGCTTAATGATTAGTCCCTCCGAGGGGTTACTTATGACTGGTTTTAATTGCGTACAAAATAGCCTGCTGGTAATGTTGGAATCCAATTAAAAAAATATAGTTGTTGTCAACATGAATTATATCAAGCCCTTGGTTTTACATCTTCAAGCTCTCATGAACGAGTGAGTTTTCTGTAGGATAACCGTATATCCTGGACGTCTACTGCAAGAAATCAGAATTTGTTGATTGCATCAACAGATAAGTTAGTGATCTAACTAGCTTGCAGAGAAGACTACCTTCTCCATTCCAAGCTTCATTACAAACAATGGTTTGTATGGCTGCTGTCAATTTTTAAGTTATAAAGGAGAAAGCTTCTGGTGCTCTTTAGTTTGAGCTGTTTTCTCACATAATGTGCT
Source organism: Aythya fuligula (assembly GCF_009819795.1). Taxonomy (NCBI): domain Eukaryota; kingdom Metazoa; phylum Chordata; class Aves; order Anseriformes; family Anatidae; genus Aythya; species Aythya fuligula. Next base: position 48,843,613 of record NC_045562.1, read on the forward strand.
GTTGTAGCAGGATGTAACATATAACATGTGTAACATGTAACATGGTGGTACAAAGTGACATCATCAGCTTTTGGCAAGATGGGGTGATGCTTCAAGCTCTCATTTTCTGACCTGGTGCCTCTTAACCTAATACTAAAAGTCACTAATTATCAACATTCTGACTTTGTTAAACAATGTATTTAAAAAAAAAAAAGCCAAGGGCTTGTAGCATCTGGGGCTAGGAAGCAGAGTTTGAAGCTGAGGAAGGAGGTACTGCATAGGAACCTAGTGAAGCAACAGAGAAGTGCTTCAGTTGAAGTTAGCTTGGAATAGGAGTTAAGATAAGCTCTCTTCAAAAGTGAAATCTGGAAAAAAGTATGTGGATACTCTGTTCAGAGGAGATGGTTTAAGAAACTTCACACATTTTCCAGCACTTAAAGTTGGGTGACTCATGCTGGACTTCCAAGCTTGAGTCTTGATGAAAATATGGGTAAGACTCAGCTGCCTAAACAAAATGTCTTGTATCACTGTGGATGGCCTGAAGCCTTTCTGATTGCACCAAATACATATGTTTAGGCAGTTTGATTACTGCCCCAGAATGAAAATCCGGTAAGTTAATTAGATCTTATGGCAACATCATTTATCTGTAACAGCAATGCAACAAATAGATGTCTGCTTACGAGCTTGTCTTTTAGAGAACTCAGAACTCAGTGTCAGTTGGACATCCGAAGGGTATAATACAGAGAAGAATTAATAGACTTCTTTTCTTAACGATGAACTGAAAGGGACAAGAATCCTTTCCCAGATTTAAATTCTTAATACTAGACCTGACTGGGATAGATTTTTTTTTTTTCCCCTGGTTGAGCAGATAAGGAGGAAAGTTGTAGAATATTTTCAAGGACACAGTTGCAAATTCTAGTATAAGAAACAAGCAGAGGAATTTGTAATGATTCTAGTCAGGGCTACTATTCGTGGAAAAGCAGTGAAAAGTTACTGCTGCTTGTGTTGCTTGAATAGGTATATATGAATTCAAGTTTGTACCTTAGTAGAACAAGATTAGGCAAGCAGAAAGATTTTAATCCTTTAAATTCCTTGTACATTGAATTACAGGTTTTGTACTCCCTAAGATATCAGTACTGACTTGTGTCCAACATGTTGTAAGATTTTTCTTTTATAAGGGACTTCCCATCAGTTTACGTCAAAATGCTGTGACAAGTGCAGGAGGTGACCCTATCTTTTTTGTCTCCAGAAGTGGAGAAAGTAAGATTGCTTGGTGTGAGTTTCCTGAAGCTGCACAGCAAACTGACAGCCTGGTTCATCTAGGTTCTAATCGGTGAACTGATCAGCAGATTCCTGCAAAACTGAAAATAGGCAATTTAGTATACTTTCCCTAAAAAAACCTTCAATCTATGGACTGTTCTGCTAGTGCCACGGTTCTGTTTATACATAGCAGATGAATATATTTAGCACAAAGTTATAACGTTTGAACTCTTGTACTGCTTGTCTCTGACTTTACTGTGTCTTGGAAGAAAGTTCTGTGTAGTCACAGCAGCCAGTATTCACTTCTTGAGAAAACCAGGCATCCAGGTTGACGTGCCTGTTTCTTTTCTTCTTTTAGGTATTCTTCCCTAGTGATTCAGGGTAGGAGTATGTTCACATGTAGAACTGAAATCTGTGTAGAACTTGCAGAGCTTGTTTTAATTATTCAAGATAAATATACCAGCTTCATCTTGGCCCTTCAGATGGCTTGTACTGCTGGCAATTCCTAACTGCAAATGGTTTTCTGTGTAAGTAGAAGACTAACCCAGTTGTTCTGTTGAATTGCATACACAGTGATGCAACAAGTGGGAGATTTTCTCAGGCTTAAGTTTTTATTAAGTGAAATGTCGGTTTCAACTATAGAATCGCTGATTTTAATACAGGAGAATAATTTTTCACAGAATGACCAACTAAGAAATGTCTCTACATAAGGCTGAATCAGTCTGACATACTCTTAAAAGTTTCTCTGAAGAAAAGAATAACACAAATTTAAGGTTCACATAGACAAAATGAATACTACAGTTTCACAGTTTTTAAAATTTGAATGATTATCTTAATTTTTCTCTAGTATGTTTACTACTTTCATTAACTCTTTAAATTCAAATGTAGGAATGCTATCACAAATGTAAATGGCTTTTGAAAATACACACTTCTGGTGATTGGCCATATAATGATAATCTATTTATTGTGTGGTGCAAAATGAGTTATGAGTTTTGTCTCCTTAATTCAGCAGGTGCTTGAAAATATAAATTTATTAAATCACAGACATTTGTAAGCTTGACTGTTAATTATATCACTTTAATGCACTTCCATGCAACAAAAGCTTTCCCCTCGCTGTATTTTTCTTCTCATTGCTTTGTTCAATGCTAGTACTGGAAGTCTTTGTACGGTATTGTTTCTTTTCTTCTTTTGCATTGAGGTATCTGAGAAAAAGCCTGGTACTCCTCACCAGTAGAATAAATGTTTAATTTGATTCAATATCTGACTGCCTCTTTCCTTTTATGTGGTCTTGATTGGATTTAGATGAGTAAAAGCTCTAAGGAAATTGCAGGAAATGCAGTCCCTCATTTGCAGATCTAGATTGTCAATGATCTTCAGCAGTTGTACTCAGATTGTACCATCCTTTCTGGGACAAGTTCCAGATTGTACAAATGGACATTAAGTCTTTAAGTTTTTGTTCTTTAAATAAAAAGAATGACATAGTGAATTATAATTCAAAAAGCACTACAGCCGGAGGTGCCCATTTGAAGCCACTATTTCAAATGAATTGACGTTCATTTTCCGTATTAACTAAGTGCTGTAGTTCCTGATGTGTAAATGGGATAAATAATTTCAACAGAAGCAGTAACAATGAAAGCTATGGTAGAATGCTAGCTTTTAAGAAATCTGGAGGTACTGCAATTCTACATGCAAATTGCATGTTTTGGAAGGTACATAGGCAATCTCTTAAAATGGGTAGAATGAGATATTTAAGGGTGATCTGAACTAATACTTTCAAGAGCTGCTTGTTTATTTGTGAATTCACACAAAGCTGATGAATACTGCTTAAACCCCATTATTAATTGTCACTTACATAGCAGTTTACATCTTCAAAGTGCTGTATAAACATAAGCTAATTACAACTTCCAAAGCGTTGATTAAATTAAATATGCGGTGGAGGAGCTAGAATGAATTTGTGGTTGATAGTGATGTTAAAGCACATTAGCTCAGTTTATTGCAGCTATGAAAACATTTAACTGATTTTCAAAACTGAAGAAAAATTTTCCATTCTGCCTTTCTGCCAGGGACTTGGCAGTAGAGATGCTCTGTTATGATAATACTTTTCCAAACAGCTCTGTGCGATGATTACATTAAACTGAAGGGGCTTTGTTTTTTATTTCTTAATACATTGTAATTTAATTTGGAAGCACAAAACAAACAAAAAAAAAACACCAACACATTTTATTTATCCTAACTTGAAAACATGCAAAGTCTATATGGGGTCTAATCAGCTTAGTAAAACTTCTTAAAGTAGAGTTTGTATGCATCGAATATACATTCTTGTCCATTGTCTTCAAATTATATTCACAAGTTTTTAAAATCATCTCATTTCTAGTATTTGTTATAAAATGAAAATGGTAAATAAATAAATAAATAAAATTAAAATTTGTTCTTCAGTGTTACTCTAGTCAAAAGAGTCACTAAATCCTCCTCTTACTGAACTTACAGGAGCCAAGTGTTTGCAGAACATAATAAATGTAAAGTCATCACATGTATAGCTCCATTATTTTTTTTTCTGCCTCTGTCTTTCAGAAGTTTTATTTACTTCAGAGCACCCCATAAAGAGTTTTCATGTGCTTTTCTGAAGGGTGGAATAGTGAGTTGGTGGGTAACAAGGCGTGGGAGCAAATAGTTCTGCTATGTCTTTTAATTTGCAAGCTTATCTGGAGGGTAGGGCAATAAGCTTGTCATGAAGAATACTTCCAAGTATATGTAAGTCACAAAATAGTAGTTTTGTTTCTTTATAGGTCAAATATAAATACATATTTCAAGAATAAGTATTCTGAAGTTAAACGTGTAATTTCTTGGGTTCTTAATTACAAGTTTCATGTTAATTGTAAATGTAGCACGTATCTTTAGTTTCCATAGTGAATATTCTAAATGCCATTTAAAATCTAATAGCATTTGTAAAGGAAAAATCTCTCAGCATTTTAATATTTATCTAAATAATGCTTTCCATGCTACAGAGCCTTTTCTATTGTGATGGCTAAGGTATATAGAGGGAGCCACAGATAGTGGTGTATTTTGGTTTTAGGATTGCTTTCTGTGTCCTGTTTGACATGTTTCTGAACAAATATGAATTGGCTGAGATTCATGTAGCGAAGGCAGACCATTCTTACCATGCTTTTTCAGAATAACTAGCTGGTTGTCAGATCTGGACGTCAGGTTAGGAAGGGTCATTTGTAGGGTTCTGTCCTTAGCAAGTTGTAGGTGATGCCAAATAAGGGAGCATATACAGACTCAAGGGAAGAATTAAACTCCAAAACTATCTGAAATTGATATGTTAAACTTAAGTAGGAAGTATTTCATTGAACTTCATGGGCTGTGGTACTGAAAATAAGAAACTAGAAATGACCTGCTGGCAAGCATGAGGTAGTGACGTTTCTGTGCCTCTTCTCTTGCTTTTCTTCAAAATGGCCTTGCATTGGGTTATGTTCTCTTTTTCAGTTTATTGAAGGAAACTAGGATAAAATGATATTCTCTGCATAAATGGAGCACTCTAGTAACTCAAGCACTGCATATAAAATAGTTTTATTCCAAATGAGAGAGAACAAAACATGAGTAAACAGTTCAAGAGACAAGGCTGCTAAGGAAAGTGGTGGAAGGGTGAGGGAGGCAGTTCTTCTGCAGAAGAAAAGACCATTTTATTGTTCTCCATAAAAATAACGTTTGAAATTTGGAACAAATTTGCTGACATTTGGAACAACAATTATGATAGTGATGGATTTTTTTTAGAGTAGACAGATCTATTTTTTCCAATTTGTTTAATGAACTATGGGATCAGCATGCCTGGGATTCTTGTGGTTAGGCCCTAGGCAGGCAGGACACGACAGGCCATTCCTTTCAGAGGGGTCATCCTCTTCAACATGCACACAGGATTTTGTGGGGCCTGCTAAAGTTAGTTCACTACCTTATGCTGCCTTTCACGTAACTTCCATTCTTGGCCCCTTGTCCTTAGATGTTCCTAACAGCAGGAATCAAATGCTTCCTATTAATAAATGAAACCTGGAATTCCTAGGAATTGCAATAATTTGTATTGAGGAATTATTTGTACTTTAAGGAAGGTCCATGGCGAGCGTTGGTCCTGTATTGTATGTATAACAATTCCTAGGCATTATGAGGATGTTGCAGGCGCTGTGGGTAGTTTGGAAGTTAGGAAAACTTTATTATAAAGATGTAAGCTCTTCCCTGCCAGCTGGCTTGAAGTGAATGGGAATATTTCTGGGCACAGCTAGTTTTTCTAATACAGATGTAACCTGAGATTCTTCAGTTTTTCTACCTACACTGGCCTTGAACTATATTCCATAGCATTCTACTAGATACTTTGGAAATATATGACTGCAATCCAAACTTAACATCTTTGTAACTTTAAAAAGGGGGATGGAGGTAAAATTTTCATCTGTGTTCAGTTTACAACTTCCCACAGTAGACAATACCAGATGAGTTACTTGGTAGAGATGCAGTTCTTTTTTCATTCCTGCTATGGTCTATTCAGTCTTCCATGTTCATTTTCTGTGGCCCTTTGTAAGAATGTTCACCTTCATCAGGAGGTGAACACCTTTCGTTGTCATGCCCAGTTGTTCCCTTACAATGACAGATTTAGAGCTGGAATTTCGTCCTAGTTAAGATCTTGATGCTTCGGAGATCAAGTCAACGTGTATCTGCCCATTAAAGGGAGTTTTCTACAACCCAGGCCTTCTCACGGGAAGTATGCTAATTTTCCCAGGGTCAAGACCATTTCCACTACAAGGCTTTTCCATGGCAGGGACTGTCCAGAGCAGTTGGCTCTACTTACTGTCATTTTATGAGTGAAGATAGCTAGCTCTTCTTGTTTGGTGACCTAACTCTTAACATTATAAACAAAGTATCTTTTGGCCTTAGCATCTTGAGTCTTCTGGATTGTCTGTACTTGAGAGGAAACTTATATAGGACTCTACCAATCAAATTTCAGGAGCTTTCCTTGATAATTTTCCTCTCTATCATGTTTCTTCTGCAGACCAAATTTTGGATGCTAAAGATACTTTAGAAGCAGTTCATTGCACTGCTGTTGATGTGAGCTGAGTTGGTAACTGCTGATTCTGTGCCATGAATTTAGATAATGTTCACTTAGTAACCATCAGTACACTGTACCAAAAAATCCATCAGTACATTACAAAAGTGTTGGTACAACGTACCATCAGTCTGTTGGTAATAATGAAATGTATGTTCTCCGTTGTTGCTCTGGATAATAGGCACAGGTTCTACATACATTCCCCTTTCTCTACCTCTTTCATGATTTAGTGCTTTCTTAAACAGTCTTAGAGTTTGGGAATCAAGGTAACCAGAGTCTCTGAGGAATATGTATTAGGTTTTTGGCTTAGCTTTTCAAAACCATTACAGGTAATAATGTCAAATAACACTGCTTGTCCTCTTTATATCGGCAGGCAATGACAGGATAGTTTGGGTTGGAATTAAAGACCACCTAGTTCCAATCCCTGGCCATGGGCAGGAGCTCCTCCTACTAGACCAGATTGCTCAAAGCCCCATCCAGCCTGGCCTTGAACACCTCCAGGGATGGGGCATCCACAGCTTCTGTGGGCAACCTGTGCCAGTGCCTTACCACCTTCATAGTGAAGAATTCCTTCCCTATATCTAATTAAAATCTACATTCTTTTAGCTTAAAGCCATTACCCCTTGTCCTATCATTATGCTCCATGTTAAAGAGTCCCCCTCCATCTTTTCCGTAGACGCCATTAAGTGTAGGAAGGCTGCTATTGGGTCTTCCTGGAGCCATCCCTTCTTTTGGCTAAATAACACCGATGTGGTACAAGAGACTGTTTTGGAAAGTAGTTGATCTGATTCGATTAATTAGACTTTGAATTTGCCTGTCCTTGCGGTACCCACTCAGGCTTGAGAACAACAACCATACAACTTAGGTTAGTTTGTGGATCATGTTTGTGTTTGGGACAATATCCTCAGGGCTGCCTTTTAGAAGGGGAAGTTCCCTGAGGTCAGAGTGATGTCTGTGAGGTCAAAGTTGCTTCTGCTCCAGAATTTTGGTGAAGATATTTCTTTGCCTCATCAGGAAGTTTGATCATGGGGCTAACTTTCTGCTCAAAATCATCTGTAAGATGAGATGTAGCAGTAATAATACTCTTGGGCAAGGCAGCTATTTCAAGATCTTATGAAAAGCATGAGATAGCTACATTTATTTTCAGATACTCTTCAATCCATGTAATATGGGTTTTGCTCACGTTCTTGCATTGATGCTGCAGTGGCTTCTGATTTGAGCACACTGTAGCTAATCTTTAGTAAGAAGTGTCCCAGCTACTAATAAGAAAGATGGTGCAAGATACACCTATGTGGTCTAACAGACAGGGTCTGAAATCAGCTCATCTTTCATCTACATCCTCTTTGCCTTTCACAAATAGAGAATTCCCCAGTAAGATGGGAAACTTACCAGTTTACAGTTCCTGAAGAGTTTGTGTATGATGTAGTCTCAGCACAGATAAAGATGCCTTTTAGTTCAGTTATGTATGTTTTGATTACAACATTGACATTTTTGATGTGCCACCAGAGTAGGACTTTAAATTGTTTAGACCTCTTCCACAGTCCACAAAGTACGAACTCTACAGAGAGCATATTTTAGTGCTAGAAACAACCAACCAGCTGTGTAGCAGCACTATCTTCAGTACCAGGACTTTTTCATCCAGTTTTGTTTGTAGTTTTCTAACAGAAATATGGTTCATTGATACTCAATAGTGCATCAACATTAACTATATACCCACACTTTTGATCCAAGTGTACTTTTTAAAATTCAACGAAAGAATAAATCTCTGAAAGCATTTGGAGTGATAACTAAATTGCTTGGGTATTAATTTTGTAGACCAGTCTGTCTTTGCTTGCAGAATGAACAGATTCCTGCTTCCATCCTTTTTTCCTTCGAGTGAAAGGCGATGGTGTAGTTCAGAGTTCTGACAGGATCCTTAGCTTTTCTTACATGGGGTACAATACAACTTCGGGTTGTATGACAATCAACAGAAACCTCCTTAAACTGATATCCTTTTATTTTGAAATTTGAGCATGAAGTGTATTTTTTCAAGGTGTTATTCAAAATTATTAATACTTCATTGTGGTAAAGTTTTTATAAAAATAATTTGAAAATAATTTTTTCAGCTGCAAAGTCAAAGATCAAATGAATGTAGAGAGAGATTTTTCTGTTGTTACCAGACAACTATGGATAAAATTGATAGCGTTGAAGTGTTACTGTTTATCTTGTATCCCCACTTAAATATTTAAGGCAAAGGAGGTAATCAAATTAGCACCATTTTGGGTGTCATGTAAGACCTTTTGTTTAATACTGTCTAGTCCCTCACTGATTTACAGCAGGAGCTCAGGGAGCCTTGGCCCATTCACAAGTACCGTTTGGTGCAGCATGCATGTTCCAGGTCAGGCACTGCAGGAAGGGGCCTTGTGGCTGCACAAACTCCCACTCCAGATCACAACTGCATCTGGAACTGCAACCTAACTTCTCTAGACACTGCAAAGACGTAAGAAAAAGATACTGCATTTGATAGTCCAGGTAACACTTTGTTACTGCCTTATTTCTCCATTAAGAGTTCATAACCTTCCCAGTGTGTTTCATCTTTAAGGGCAAAACTTTTTTTTTTTTTTTTTAACTGGGAGCAACTGGAATTGGTAAACATGTATTATGAGTTGGGCTTCTTTGGTAGTCCAGTTTTTCAGGAGGAGACTGTCATATATCAACATCTCAAAAGAATCAGACATCTTACAGAAATGTTTCATTATAGATTGCATCTAGAAGAGGCCTATTTCAGAAAATCGTGTAGATAATATTAAATACTATCTTCCTTTTCACAGAATATGTGACAAAGCATACTTTCTTATCATTGGTATGCTAAAAAGTATACTTGAATTGTAGTTTCAGCTTTGCTCAAATATTGGTGTGAGTTTTTTAAAGAAAAAAAATGTAAAAGCTGGTTAGTATTAAATCTTCCTAATAAGCAAGTCTCTCTTCCACTTAATTTGTGCTTTTGTTGTGGCTAACAAATAATTTGCTGTATAGGTTTTTCTGTTCACCATTGATAGAATATATAAGCTTGTCATCCTAGTGTGCTGGAAATGCTACACTCAGATCAAGTGTTCCTTTCTGGTTTTGTATATCCTCACCTGCTCCTCACTGTAAATCATTGAGATGTCAAGAGCAGTGATTAATTAAGCTGCACGTGCAAGTGCTTTTTTTCACCTGTCAAGTAGGAAGAAAACTTACTATAGTGAATTGTGGGATGCTGTTTAATTCATTTCTTTTTATTCCAAACTCTGAGGTTCGCAGAAATATTTTACAGTCTAATTTTCATTAACATTTCAGTTTATGGATAATATGGCCTGATTTTGTGGCCGAATATCCCAAGTTACGCTACAGGAGGGGCTGGATGCGAGGCTTCGGGAAAGCAAATAATCGCGGTGGCGAGGCAGCCCGTGTTTTTATCTAATGCTAGTAAAATGACTTTAAACTGGCTTCTTGTTCAAATAAACCAATTAATACTGCATAACTACCTATCAATTTCTTATTTATGTGTATGTATTGTAATATATGTGTAATTTTATTGGAATTTGAAAAGCTTAGATGTTTTTCACACCCCTTTGGGCAAACAATGAAATTAAATTGTATAGTGATCTTAATCTATTATTAAAAGGTCCTGGAAAGGAAGATTACAAGGTAGATTCAGGTTTTGAATCGGTTTTGCCATTGGTTTAGCAGCGGGTGGGCAGGCAGATGCCTGCTCAGAGTAGAACCTATTGCCATTTTTCACCATTGATAGAGTAGCCTTTCAGAGTCAATGAGCTCTGTCAATGTGAGCTTGTCAAGGCTACAACTTCATAGACCTGAGAGGCGGTTTGAGAGGTCAGCCCTTTTCAGGTTTGCTGTGATGCAAATGAACTTTAATGCTTAAACAACTATTGGAATTTTTATGTCTGCTCCTTGTTCTTTTTTCTTCACAAAGTCATTGACGAGACATTCAGTGCTTTTTAAATTGGAAGTTGCATTGTGCTAAAGACCTAGTACAGATTTACGGAGGGCTGAAAGCAGTTAGATCATGTTCTTTTCATGGTGCGATTAGAATCAAATCGATTTCCCTACAGCCTTCAGCATTCAGATGGCAATTTTAACAAAGCTTGGGGGCTAGACAAGGGACAAAACGACTGAACTGAATGTTAATTACACTCTGCAGCCTTATTTTCTTTTGATTTGGAGCTGACTGGCAACTAAATTAACAAAAGTGTGACCATAACTGCTGCCCTATTTTCATTTAAAAGGAGAGCAGACTCTAAAAGGCTATCTTTACAAAGAAACAAGTGAGGTCTGCTGATTATTGTTAAAGGGCACTGTCTTTAAAAACATAATAATAACAATAACCCTCAAAATACTCAATTCCGAACTGAAGTGATAAATTAGTCATTGGCACATCCACCTTTTGGATAATTCCCTGACTTGTGCTTTTTAAAATACAGCGTAATAAAAATTCAGCACACTGATTATTTATAGATAGCCATGATCTAATTTTTAATCATGTGACCACAGTGCATGCTTGGATGCTACCGCAATACTGCACCGGAGGCTAACTGGAGTTTTAAAAGCAAAATGTTAGTATTTGATGGGAAAGGAATAATTTGTTGTCCAATTTTTATTTCGTTCAGATGTTCTTCTTTGCCGGGCCGGCATTTAGTTTGATTTGTTAAGGTTCATGTACAGTACTTGTATTTTGTAGTAATAACAGCAAGATGCTTTCTCATCCCTTCCCCTCACCCCTCTGTGCCTTGTAAGGAAGCTGCAGCTGCACAAAGTTGTATTTGATCCTTGTCATTGCTCCGTCCTTTTGCACCTGCAGCTCTGTTGGTCTCATCTTAACACCTGGCACCATGAATTATCCTCTATTTATTCATAGTCAGTAGCAAATCCCATTTAGAGCTAAGCAGTATATATTCTGGCAGTCAAATGACCATAAATGTCAGAATGTATTTCTCAAATGTAAATATAACTGAATAACTATATTCAAAATGCCGTGAAACTTTACAGCACAGAAAGTCCTTTAATGCTGGCGTGTGTAGTCTTAAAGCTGTGAAGGAACAGATTTCAGAATCCTCTATCTGAAGTGTCAAGTGTGGTAAAGACAGGCAGTAAAACTTGGCTTGAGGCTCCTATATACAGGATTTGCTCTTTATACAAATCCTAGATTTTGTAAGTTAAATTTGTGCAAGTTACCATAACTTTCTGCGTTTGGTTATTTGCTCTCTAGAATCTCGATATAAATGTAACTTTTTTTTTTTTTTAATTTTATTTTCTCAAATAGGCTATTGTATATCTGTACTTGACGTAGTAACATTTGTTGGTTCAAATACCAGCTTTGTAAGAAGCAGTGTATTGAGACCACGGGTACTAGGGAGCAGCGTTTATGCTTGCATTTATACTTGGATCACTTTAAAGTTTCTGTAGTAGGCTTTGAACCTGTAGCTGCTATAAAAACATATGTGAGAAAAGCTTTTGTTCCAAAATGGTTAGATTTTTCTACACCGTTTTGAAGATAGTTATTTGGGTGTCACGAAAAGTTGTTTTCTGCGCTGGTTACTATTTAATACCAGGGAAGTTTTGATAGTACTACAGACCACCCTGTACTCAGTCACTGTCCTGTACCTCTCTCCTTTTCACACAAAAGCAGCTGCAAAACAAAGTTTTTCTAAAACCACTCAAGAGTAAAATTCTTTCTCATTTGTCTTCCAGACACGAAGATCGATTGAGAAGTTATTAGAATGGGAAAACAATAGGTTATACCACAAGGTGAGTGCCGCAGGGAGCAGCTTCGTACTGTTGGAGTTTGAATTGCACAGTATGGAAACAGATGCTTTTGTTGAACGAAAAATATGAAAGGTGGACAAATGGGCTAGTCTGTGTGCTGCAATAAAATACAGCTCATTTTTCTTCTTTTTCTTTCCTCCTTGTCTAGCTGTGCTTGCATTGGAGACTAAGCAAAAGGAAATGTGAAACGAATAACATGATGGAATATGTAAGTTAAAGGGCTGTTTTGTGAGTTTCTCTATTAAATGATCATTTATTTTGCTTCTGATCTTATTCTTTTCATGATTATTAATCAGCAAAGGTGTCAGGAGCTTAATCGCCTGAGTGCAAGGATTTTCTACGGTTCACAGATGCATGGTTTCATGTGCAGGACTGATTTATAAAGTTATGAATGACTTGAAAACAAGGCTTCACTGTGTTCTAAAAAATAATAAATTAATTGCCAAGATAAAATAGCTCGAACATGTGCTGATGGAGTGTGAAATTTTAGATGCTGTATAAAGAATAACCACAACTTTGGTTACGCAGCAAGTCAGATATGGCTGTTTTATATGATGCTAATCAAGTCTAAAAGTATGGAAGAAGACCTTTCAACTAAGCTGTTGGAGCTTAAGAAACCTTTAGCCTTTTTAGATTTTAACTGCCCCTTACCTCAACTGTCTTGAAAGTATCTTTATCTCAAATTGGTGTTGCTATAAAATACTTTTAAGTCACTCTAAAATTAAAACTCCAGTCTTTGGCTGAGACCCCATAAGCACTTCATAGAAACATCCAGTGAGAAGTTATATGCAGTTTAAAATGAATGATGTCCAGTGTGGGATTTCAGTTTGTTTAGCTGGCAACCTTCTTGCTCTTTTTTTGGTGCTGTTTATGTTTCCGTTTTGAAAATCTCTTGGACGTAGACAGAGGGTGCTAAATAGGATGAATGTAAGCCGCTGAAGTGTAAGATACATTAGAATTTGCGGGATTTCTGCAAACTGCCTAGTAAGTAGGAGACAGGAAGGGTTAACTTTGTAAAAATAAAGACTAATCTTTGAGAAATATCTGCTATATTAGTTCTAACTTATCTGTGATTTTTCATTGTGTGAAAAATTGTCTATTCTTTGAAACAAAGGTATCATGCATGTAAAATTGATTTAGAAACTGATTAAGTAGTAGGAAATTATATTAAAATGATCTTTTCCTTTTAGCCTTTCCTTTTTTCCCTGTTTCTGCATTAGATCTTAATTCTAGCCTGAAACATAAAAGATTTTTAAATGCCTTTTTATACAGAATAGCTCTATTCAGCTCACTGAATAAGTAGACACTTTGTATCACCTTTTCTACAAAACTTGTTAATTTAGATGTATGATAAGACACTACAAACAGCATAAATCAAACTTTGGAAAGTAGATTTGAACTTCACCTAAATGAAGGTTTTTTTATCTCACTGAAAAAAGTGGTTTTCTAAAGGAAAATTATCACATCCAATGTTTTGCAGATTCAATTAAAAAAAAAAAAAACACACCACAAATGTACAATGCTAGTTTATAAATACTGTGGTTCATTCATTCTGTTAAATACAATTTAAAATGAGCTATTTGCATTACTACTGTGTAAGCATGGACATATAGCTTTACAGGATAAAGATCTAAGATTTTATTTTCAATTTGTGAAACATCTAATATGCAATCTCTGCATGTATTTAATGAGGTTTGTTAATAGACTCCCCTACACCATTTCCTCATTCTCAGTTAACTAATTTGTTAGTCTCTTTAAAACTGCTCTTAATGTTGTAGTCATGATTTAATTTTAATTAATAAACTCTTAGCCTCAGTTTTTTCAAAATAAGTGCTTTCAGTTGTGCCCCTGTATGCAAAATACTGTTCTTTGCCCACCTGAGGGTCTATGTCCACTGTCAGAGATGCTAAATTATATATAAGGTGGCCTTACTCTCTTGGTAGAAACACAGATTTCCAGCTTTTCATCTTGCTTCCTTTTTGAAATCTTGCCTGAATATTGGAAGTGCTGGTAGCTATGAAGCATCCAGTGGTCAACCTGTTTCAGCGATCAATGGATTTTGAGCAGCTTGCATCCCTGCTAAACATCAAACCACTTCTGAGTATCTGTAAAAATAGATTTACAGACGTGATTTCAGTGTTCATTATTTCTAAAGTGTTGGCCTCAGAACTAAAATGTGACGGTTTTTCTTTTCTCATGTTCAGTGTGCTATCACAGAAAGACGCATTTATTCTCTAAGCAGCCAAGTTGCGTTTTTCAATCAAAAACGTTTAAAATTCTTTCTTAACTTTGCAGAAACTCAAGCTCCCCTTACAAGTAAATAAAAAAATCCTTAGTTATGCTATCAGATGAAAGTATTTTATTTTTTATTATACTTATTAATATTTTATTAATACACTCATGCTGGTGTTTTGGTAATCTTAAGACTGTCTAAAGAAAGAAAACGTATAATGTGAAAATGTACATGTGAACATTTTCTTTAAGATTTCTATTTGAATATAAACCAGGATAACTACTTGGATTGCATTCTTGAGTTTGTCTATGCTAACAAGTCTACATAGTTATGCAAAACATAGCTGAAACTTCAACTGCGACCTGAGGCATAATCATTTAGAAACATTACTTAAGTTTGTTAACTACTTGTAGGTTTGTTTGATATGCAAAATTTGCAGTAGATGATACCTCTTTCTATATGAGTTTTTGAAGTATAAACTTGATTTTAGAATCCTATATTAAGCAGAATCAAATTTGAAGTAAAGGGAATTGTTCATGTAATTGAAAATTAATTTTGCATGCATTTTGCTTTATGTTTTTTGAATTAGTATCTTTATCTCTTTAATAATGTGTTCCTAATAATTTTTGTTAAAGAACGCTTAAGTAGGTTCTTTCAGTTTGTTTAGATGTGTTCAGTATTAGTAGGCAAACTTTGTCAATTCCATTTGATTCTTTATGAGTTTTGGCTTTGTCTGAAAAGAATTTTTGACATTTTTCTACCTGAGGAAAGTATTGTGATTGTCATTGTGACAACTTGATGTACATCAAAAAAAAAAAAAAAAAGTGAATTGTCATTGTGACAAACAGGATTGCTGCAATCTCTTAAATAATATATTTCTTTTCTTTTTATACAGGTCATCCTTATAGAATTTTTACCAAAGACACCGATTTTTCGACCAGATTAGCATATGATTTATTTATAGAGACTTACTCAAGTATGTTGTCTTTCCAATGGTGCCTTGCTTGGTGCTCTCCTGGTGGTGACATAGCATTGGTTCTACAGACTCTTGTGGTGTTTCCATTCTTTTTTTGTTTGTTTTTTGTTTGTTTTAATAACAGCATGTTCTAAGTGCATTTGGTCAAACTCTGCAAAGTCATTTCATGCAAATGTTACCTACTACTTAAGTTATTACTTTTCCTACTTCTGTTTGTTAATGTATCCTGATTTTCAGAGAGTCTTTTATGTGTGCGCGCGCGTGTGTACATATATATATTACTATAAATACACAGCTGAAAATGTTCTACAAGTGAGCAGGTATTTTTTTTAAACCCAAAATGACACAACTGATTGATTGTCCATCGTGTAAGTCCTTTTAATTATTAGTTTGTGCTGAAGTACCTTCTAAGATCTAAACTTTTGTCAGTGACTAGGCAGTTGTAAATATTTTTATTTCTTTTTGGGTTATTGGCTAGCCTCTTCCAACAGAAGAAGGAGATGATTTTTTTTTTTTTTTTTTGACAATGTGCTTTCTGGAACCCAAATGCCATTGCATTAGTAGAAATCTCAGTGCTTTTCATGAAGAAGTCCTGTCAGCTGGTTCTGAAGAAGTTCTAACTTAAGGAAAAAAAAAAAAAGGCAAAATAGAATTATATTACTCAGACTAGAAAGATCACTGAGAGAATTGCATGTGTCTGATTAGTAGAACTCAAGATCTCAACGATATATTAGTATTGCAGTTTATAATGTAGGTGTTTTAATTCAGGCGAATGCCATGTATCAGCTCTATTCCTACTGTTTACCACATACAATATATAGGGGTACAGAAGGACTTGTTTTAGTAAAACTTACTGTCCAAGAGGACCTTTCAGGGTTGTTTCTTTTTTTTTTAAAGCCACATAAGCAGAAGAAAGTTACTGGGGAAATCTTGAACAGTACAGTTCCAGATCCAAATGCAGGTGCCATGTTTCAAAAGTAATCAAAGCAAAGTACACTGGACAACAGTGTAAATCTAAATGTGTTAGGTGATTAGTTACTGCACCCTCGCTTCTGCTCATTCTATGCTTTCGTGGTTTACAAAGCTTACTTTCTGCACAAGTATAAAGACTTTTTTTTTTTAACTGGATATATGATGTATGCTTGGGTCAGGCCAGTTGTATTTTATTTCTTCTGCTTGTATCTTAATTGTACATATCTTCACACACAGCTCTTTTTTAAATTGCTACTCAATCATACTTTAAAGTTTGCTTTATGTATCTAAAATTACTGTACATGAACACTTACATAAGCTATGAATATCTTCCTTGTACAGTTGTGGTAGCAAGCAATAATGTGAATATATGAAAAACAGATATACTCTGCTTAATATTTGTATGGATGAAAAGTTGATACCACTACAAGAATAATTTTCTCTTTTTAATCTTTTAAACACAAGTTTTATTTCAAGGTAATATATTACAGGTACCTTGATGCTGTGAACTATTTTTCTATGTCTTCAAAATATTTATTCTCTGTAAAATATTCTCTAGTGAGTATTATATGTTTGATAGTGGGATTGGTCTAGAAAGTCCAAGCCCTCTGTATCTGCTCCCAAAAAACATCCTTTGCTCAGCTTTTGTCTGTGGATTCCTGCTGTTTACTTTGAAAATAGCTCAACTATGCTTTTCAACAAGCCTACAAGCGTGTTTCTTTGACCTGACTGAATTTGATTTTTAATTAACAAATATCTGTCTTGTGCTGCCTTGGTCTATGGGGGCCCACAATGGTTTCTCTCCAAAGTAACTAGTTACAATTTTTTTTTTTTTTAAATCAATGTCAGCCTCTGTAGTACAGATCTGGTTCTGCAGCACTCCTTTACCCAGTATTAGTTATAATCTTGGACCAATTTCAGCCTGTGAAGGAGGACAGAAGCCTAAAGTTGATGGCAGCTGAGGTTCTGGAGGTTGGAGGTGCAGGGGAGATGTTGGAACTGAACAGAAAAAATAACTGGTGACCAGAAATATATATTGATCTCATTGAGTCTCAGTTTTCAATAAAATGAATATTGAATATACTACACCTAGACTTTATCAAAATTCTCTGTTAGCTGTATAGATAGATTTGTTTCATGTATGCAGTTTTTTACTGGTAGGTCTTTACTGCAGAGAGACAGGTTGGGTATGGCTTATGAGATGCACCATAACAGCAATGAGTTCAGGATTAGCTAATGACCTTAATTTACTACCCCGTCTTCCCATACTACATTCTGTGACTCCGTGACTACCTTGCCAGCAGCACCCAAACCTGCTTATTTTAAAGTTAATTTGAGTGTGATGTGTGCTGAAACCAATGCAATGAATGAAGTGTGGCTTAAAGATTTACAAAGAGCATCTCGTTAGCAAAACTTCTAAATAAGTACTAATGGTATATAAGAACTCTTCTACTTTAGGTGCATCTATTGTTATGTACTTGGTTAGCAGGCATTTCTGTATTTTCATTATGATTTACTCTGAGAATTCTATTACAGGGGTCCAAAGTAGGGCTTTGAACAAATAAAAGCCTAAATCCCATAGTAAGGCAGACAGACAAGTTGCCACTTAAAGTATTTCTGATATTTTATTAGAACAGTGTCTCTGACTTAAAATATTACGAAGAGACTTGAGAAAGTGGATTTATATTTAGATGAATTTTGCTCGGAAGTGTTATTCTCCTGCTGAGGTAGTACACTTGTCTAGTAAGAATGCTATAAAACATTTTAATGCAATTCCTTTCAATTCAGTACTTGTAACAGTAGAAATTGATCATAACAAAAAATTAATAAAACATCTATTTAGTGCCTGCAGCAGTCAACAGGATTTATTCCTTTGATGTTGTTTCTAAAATATTTAAATCTTGTTATTTTGTGTGCCAGTAAGAAGATACTACTTTTCTTGTCCAGCTGGCAAAGGATGAAGTTGCAATGGTTGGAGCAGGCCAGAAGTTACAGTAGGACTTCTAAGACATAGACTGATCTTTGCTTAAGTAATTATTACATAGTCTAATCTGTTCAGCTTCTAGTAATTTAGCAGTTCATATAAATAATCTTACCTATTTCCAATTTCCTTGAATAGTGAGAGAAAGCCACTTGATATCAATCATTTATCAAATGATTATTGCTAATTATGTCACCTTTAGCCTGAAAAAGTAATGGTAGAGGCATCAATGACTCCCTGTGAAAGCTAATAATTGTTTGTAGATATAGTGGCCTCCAACCGGTCAATAAAGATCTCTTGCTTTCTGTAATATAATTAAGATAGATTATTCTCTTAGTGATAGCCAGAAATAAGTTGTGAAGCAGAAAGGTTTCCCTTCTGAACCTCTGTGAAGAATTCTGTAGAGCTTATCCATTGTTAAATACCTATGGTATGAAGTTTATACTGGGATTAGCAAATTTCACCAGAAATTAAAATGCTTGTAAAGTTAGGTTATGTTTTGTAATAGCTCAGTAAGTCATTTTAATAAACTATGTATGTAAATCCAAAAATGTCTGTGGCAAATCCAAAATTTCCCATGATACTCAAAGTAGAGTACATTGTAAAAAAATAAAAATAAAAATAATTCGCAGTACTTGGACTTAAATTAAAATCTGTAAATTAATTTCTTAAATGATACTTACCTTTTTTGTAAATCTCAAGACCATGGTGTTTAAAAGTTATATGCTTGCTTAAGTCAGTTTTTATTTTTCTAAAAGTCATTTTATCTAGCTCTGAAAGCTGTAGAGGAGAGCTTTAAAATGCGATCTGTAAATGCTCATAAACCAGAAGGCAAAGAAAAAGAACTTGTCTTTATTCCCTCCTCCCAGCCTCTCCACCCCAAAGTCTTAATTTTAAATCAGCCCCCTTGTTTTGGGAGCCCCAGCTTGGTTTTTTGAGCAGCTGGCAATAATGCAAATTGTCTACCAAAAAAAAAAAAAAGCCACAAAAAAAAGCATTTGAATTCTGAACAATTTAAAGAGATCACTTTAGCTGAAGAGGCAAAAGACTTGTTAAGCAAAGAAAATCCCTGGTTCTTTTAAGTTCTCGAAGCGCTGCTGTTGAGTAATTAAAAGAAGGATCATGATGACCCTACATTAGGTCAAAATCCAGATGATTTTATGTAAAGGAAATGCTCAATTAGAGAGGTCTCAGAGCCCCAGATGTCTTGGATTCACAGTAGTGACTTATTAAAGAAGGGTAAGAGGCACTGGCTAGTGTTGTATCCGTGACTAAAATAATTTGTGTTGCTCTTCAGCTACTTTGCTTACAAAAAGAAAGCATTTTAGGAATAAGATCTGCATTCATCACCACTAATTTGCTGTAATTTCTGTGCTGCTTCTCCCTAAAGCCACGTTGCATTTCCATCACAAACAGCCAAGTGTAATGATGGTTATAATGCCTTTAATAGCCATATGGTAGGTAGAAATATTAACTTCTCAGGGACTAATAGGAAATATGAACATGGAGTTAATGAGCTGAATGCCTATCTGCATGAAGGCATACTTTGCAAACGGCACCCTAGGAAACTTCTGATTGTAATATGCATGACCATTATGAATGTTATCAATATACAGCTATGAGAGCTCTCTTTACCCTGTATTATTAGGCTGCTGAATGTCTAACTATGTTGGATAAAGATAAATGATATGTTTTTTTCCCCCCGATTTGGATAGAGTGATTATTTCTAACGGTGCTACCTTCTTCATTCCTGTGTTTGTTCTTTGTGTAAAGTTCTTCTCTCTGCCGGTTGGATGAATCGGGATACTGGTAATGAGCAAACTGTATCATTCTTAGGGAAATAGAAAAGATTCAAGGGGAGAAATACTCAAGAAGCAAAATTTTCACTGCAGAAAATGTCCTGCGTTTATTTTTCATTAGTTACAGACATCCATTCCAGTTATTTTGTTAGTAACACCGTTCTGCAGTTCATTATTATTTTTTTTAACTGAATCTTATTGCACAGTGATGTTTCGGTCAGCAGGATTAAATTAGAAAATATTTTTGCAAATTTTAAAAAGGGAGTCCTTGCACAAAACTGTTTCTTTACACTGCTCTGGTGTATCTCTGCCACATGACATTTGGATAATACATCTATTAACTAAATGTTGTTGTTTTCATGGTAGTTACCTTTAAAAAAATCTTCTTGTTCATTTAGCTCATTAATACTTCATTAAGACTTATTTTCTTGATAAAGACTCATAAATGCTTGCCTCTTGAGAATACAACAGCCTGTTAGGAAAGATTTAGTGGGATGAAATGTAGAAATTAGGAGAAGCAACACCCAGAAGACTGATCTCAAGTATTAGGTTTGAAATTTTCGGAGTCTGATGGAAAATGCTTTTGAAACATATGAAATTGTATTGAATAATGAAAGTTAAGTAAAGGCTAGCAATCCATTGTGGTAATTATCTAAACTGTCTTCATTTATATTGTATTTTTATTAGAACAAGTGTGTTATTAATTTCTTTTGATTATGCCCTGATTTATAGACGTCTGCTGTTATGCAGATATGGAGGTTAGCATCCTTAACTCAGCATCTTTTTAGTTTAAAATATCCAGACCAAAAAGGAAGTGCTGATGAGAGCTGTGGAGTGAGTACAGACCAGTCTTTTCCTAGGCTGGAGCCTGTAATGCATGGCTAATTGTTTCCAAAGAAAATTCTTGACTTCCCCAGACAGCTCCTGCCATATGAGAGTATATCTGAGGGCCAGGAGTAGGATCCAGTTAGGATAATTTCAGTTCAGGTAAGTAAAATAGACTTTTGTAGTTAGTTTTAACTTTCATGGAGAAGGGAACCATTGGCAAATGCTCACTTTTGGAGGGCAGATAGTAGATCTTATAATGTTTATTGAAGCACACTTTTTTTTTCCTCGTTTATAACTTTATCATTTAAAGTTATTTTGCCTCATGTTGAAAATTAGACTTCATAATTAGCTGAAGATATATATATATTTTTCCATTACAGCATTTTAGGTTTGTGAATCCATTTTTAAAATCATGGTTAGAAATTTAAAAAAAAAAAAAAAAAAAAAAAAAAAGATACGCTGATGCAATATAAGTGATATTTTTAGTGGCTGTGTGTTTAAACCGATTCATTTTATCAACATATGCATCTTGCTCTTCAACTCTGAATGTTTTTCTCTGTTCTGTGCTTGCAGCAGGCTTTCTAACTTGTTAGGATATGCAGTGTACGTATTTGTTAGTATTGCCAATGAGCAGTTGGGTTCGGCGAGGTAACAAGGAACACAGTAGTTAGAGATTTGAAATGTGTAACTTGATTCTTCAGTAGAAAACTGAATATGGCAGTGAGAATACAAAACTAATTCCAAACGTAAAAAGGAACAATAAACGAGAAAAACAGTGCCTAAATGTTGTGTGCTAAACCAACCCTGTGTAATTCATCTTGCTTTAAAAGTTTGCAGAGAACTGCGTAGGACTGTATGTGCTTAGGAAAAACGTGTTAAACATACAAAGCAGTAACAGAAAATAAGTCACTTATGGGATGTTATCTTTCAAGATGACAAACTTATAAAATGTTTTTTTTATCTATGCTAAAAATCCATTTCAAGCAGAAAATGCATAAGCAATAATTTAACATGGAACTGGATATTAAAAAAAAAAAAAAAAAGCTGTTATTTATATAGACTTGGTGGTAATTATGCCTACTGAGGATTCCTTCTAATAAAGAGGTTAGAAAGATAGGGTTGCTGTGATTTCCACTATTGTAACATTCCTCTTCAAACATTTTAAGTCTGGGTGAGAGTCTGAAAGCTTAGAGGCCAGTACTGTGTTCACAGGGCTTTGGAGAGAGAAGATAGAAAGAAAAGGACTTTTTTTTTCCTTTTTTTTTTTTTTTTTTTTTAAGGCTGCACAGTTGTAAATACGCATATTTAAGACTATTTAACCATGTCTGCTAAATTACTGAAGTTAATCTATTGTTGAATTATAGAATATTATTTAATACATCAGCATTGTTTTTCCTGACCTGACCCAGATTTGGAATGGACTCCAATATAATTTTAAAAGCGTTTCTTAAGTTGTATGTATTACAAACTAATAAAATATTTGTTAACCTGTCTACTAAGCCTTACTGTTTTTCACCTATGCAGTATTTCATACCCCAGATGGGGGATGAAAAACCCCAGAAACTTCTGCCTTGTAATACAGTTCTTTTCTAATTAGTTCTCTTCTAATTTCCAATCAATGTTTGTCCGATTTAGAAGGAAAAAAGGGGGGAGGAGGAGGGGAATGCTTTGGGGTAATTTAGGTGACTATAGGAGTAGAATTACTATAAGCGTAGAGGATTGCCTATCTCAAGTGTCTCAAACTAGCTTTTTGTTAAGCCTACGTTCAGATTTCTTCAAGCTTTTAAAGTCCTAATGCCAGTAGGATTTATTATGGATATTATTGTTATGATTGGCTAATGGTGTTGAAGCTGTTTGTATACGTGTTTATTTAATACACTGTTGCTCTCAATATAATATACACTAACAAACTCATTAAGGTAGATGCCATTTATTCACAGAGGAATCATTCCCACCCATGTATTCAGGTATTTGTATGATGATCAGATACAAACGACGAGTTAACCTGAACCTTTTGAACAAAACTCATCCTGCGCTCTCTGGGGCTCCAAAAACTGCGTAGATTTTAACGAGCCAACTTCTTTCTCCTGTATGTGGAAGATTTTACAGCTCTTTGGCTCCTTGAGTGTAGAAATTTTTTACAGAGTTCCTGTGTGCAATACCTGTGTGTGTCTGCGTGTATGTATTTCATGCGTGCACACATGCAAGACGTGCGTGCGCGCGGGGAGGGGTGCTGCTCCTCGGGGCTGTGAAGCATTCCGGCTGTTGTAATTTGGGCTTGCAAAGCGGTATGATACAATGTTGCTGAGCAGAAAAGCGCACGATAGATTTAATGTAGCCAATTGTGTACTTTTGAAAAAAAGAGTAACTGTTCAGTGTGAGTTAATTTTGGATTTTTTCAGCATCTCTCTTTTAGGCTTTGTGCTGCATTCTTCTAGACAAATGCGTATTCCATGTGGGCCACTGTTCTGCTAAATGCTCTCAGTTCTCCTTTTGCAATCAAGATTATGTTGCTAAGGAGATTTTGCTTTTATTGGTGCCATTGATTTGTGTTAATACGTTTTGAATACCTCTCGGTATTCTTCCGTAGACAAGGCCAAAAGAAAAACTTCCCTGAGTTTCCCGATTTACATTACAAATGGAGCGGTGGTGTAATGAAGCCGATATAAAGTGGGCAGTTGAAAGGGAACTAAAGAAGGGCACTCAAGTGAGAAATGAAGAAATGTGCCGAGAGCGGTCTGCGGGCCGCCTTCAGCCCAGCTGCAGGAGCTGGCTCAGGCCGGCGGCCGGGGCCGCGGGGAGAGCCCACGCCTCCGTCCCGCAGACCACCCACTCGCTGCGGACGGCTCCCCGGATTACCCCGACGTTTCCGACCACGACGGGGCCGCCGGTGGCCACAAAGCCCGAGCCCCCCAGACCTGGCCCGCTGATGGGGCCCCGACCCGTCGATGGGGCCCTGGCCTGTTGGAAAGACAGCAGGCCCCATCTCCTGCTCTGTGCAGAGCAGCCGGATTCGATGAAAATGTGTGGTTTAATATAAAAAGTGAATTGGGAAGAAAGCAAAGCTATTTCCCCTTCCCCAAAGACATGTTTCCCTTGGTTTCATAGATGGCTCCCCACAAGACCAGGGGATGTCACGCCTCCTGTCCTCATGCACAGACACAGCCTCCCACAGCTGCTCTCGCTCTTCCATCTTGGGTGGACAAGCTTATGAAGAACTCTCAGACCTGGTACTTGTACATGGGGAGACTGGAGAAGTTTCACACCCAATAGCCAAAGCGTGTTTCCATCCTGCAGGGTTTGCCATCATGGAAATCTTCAACCCCTGCTCCCCACCAGATGCTGAGGTGGCATAGAGGTGACAGAGGTGCCTGGGTTGAGTGAAGGGGCCTTGGCTGGGTGATGTCTGTGCTTGCCAAAGTGATGGTGAGCACTGCAGGCATTCAGAGGTGAGGGCTCCTACTACACAGTCACAGGGAAGCACTGGGAGCCCCATCACTTGTGCCCGTGGATGAGCTGGGAAAATAGTTTTAGGAAACTCTTCAAGGTTTTGCATTTCCCCTGATGCAGGGAGGAGACCCAAAGTCACAGGGCGGCCTGACTTCTCATCCAAAGTAAGAAAAGATGTTGAAGTAGAAAGGATTGCTCCATCTTTTACATCAGGGCTGCTTTATGCTCTGCATTGCTTACTGTAAAAAAGTCCCTTTGGGTTTCTGGGGGCTTGGCTTGCTTTGATTTTTGACATTGCTCTACAGCGGTCATTGCTGTCAGACTGTTGATTGCATCATGTATAGTGTGAACTTACCCTCGAACACTCACAGCCCCTGCAGCAGTAAGCACTTGCCTGTGAGATGTGTCCTTGGGGCTGCTGAATCCATCCTAGGGTGGTGGCAGAAAAGCTCAGCCTCAACCCCTGCCTGTGGCCTTTTGAGGAGCCCAGGTATTTAGCGACTTACTCTTGTTTGTTTGCCTTTGAAGATCCGGATCTTGGGTTGTTACTGAAATGAATAAATGACATCAGGAGAGCTAGTCTGTCCAAATTCAGCGAGTATTATTTTAACAATGCATCTTGCAATTTTGTGATGTTCTGTATTAGTGTTACAGTTCTAAGTGAAATCCTTTGTAGTGTTTCAAGAGCCTGTACCCAAACACATTGTCTTTCATATCCTTTTTCTTCGTACCTTTTCCAACACACTCTATGTAAAGGGCTGGTTTTTATATGAGATAATGAGTTTTGAGGTTAATGAGGATAGGGCCCAGCATTCCTACTGTATTGTACGCCATTGAGTATACAGTAGAAATAAATTAAGAGGCAGACAATGTTTTAAAATCCTCTTTCATTTAGGCATTTTGTTTAGCATTCAGAACACAGCCACATTACATGATTAGCTGATTTTAATGAGTGTCCTCTAATCAGTTAAATGAGAGTGTGTGGAAAACCTAAAAAGATTACTTTATATTTGCAGAGACAGTCTGTTTACATTGTTATACCTCAGCTAAGAGGATACTTGGCATGTATGATGCATCTAAGAGAAAAATGTGGAAGGCCAAAGAAAGCTTGAAGACAATTGGATCCAGCCCATTCTCCCTCTCCCCACAATGCAAGCTCTGATGACTTAGTATTTTAATTAATGTCAACCCTTACCATCAGTGCTCATGGGAACAATCATTAAACCAACACAAAAACATTTTAAATGGCTGGCAACCTACCAGATACTGAGCTAAGCATTCCCATGGTAGAGTGGACGGTTTCATAGCCAATTCTGCACTGGATTAAATACGTTCTTTAATAGTACTGGCTAGAAAGCCTATTATTTTTATACTAAACAATGCAATACAGTTTCTAAGTTCTTCTATTTTAAAATGTTTTTATATTTACTTCCCAACACTAGTATCAATGCTATTTACATGGATGTGGTTGGATTTTACTCTTTGCTGCCACTAAAACTTGTTTTTCTTTTTCTTCCTTCCCACCCATTTTGGTTTTGTTGCTGCTAAACCAAAACCATATTTTTTTCTCTCAGATAATTCACATGATCAGGCACAGCCTAAACCAACAATCAATTTCCTATGCAGCTCTAAAAATCGCTGGCTGAGTGAATTTTAAGACTGGACGATGACTTTTTGTATGTTTAGTATTGCATTATGTTACTTTTGCATGGTATGGACTCGGGCACACCTCTGCCTGTCCAGCAGTTACTCTGCTGTCCTCACCACTGCAATATTTGCTTGCCAAGTATACTGAGCAGCCTGATCTTTCTCATTCCTCGAAGGCCTTTCCCCCCCTCCCATCTTCTGTGTTTGCTGTTTGCTCAAATTGTTTAAACATGGAGCTCAATGACAGGCTATTAGTGCTGACTAGAGCCACACATAATGTGGCCACATGTTGTGTAAGCTTCACAACTTGTCTGCTAATTCGCCTCAGGCCTGACCTGAAATACCCTTGCTATTCTGGTTCTTAGCCCTTCCTGAGCAGAGGCAGACGCTCCTGCTGGCTTGCATGACATGTTGGGGAGCTCTCTGACTGGGGTCTGCATCCCCAAGGGTGATGCCACAGCAGTCATGGATCTCCCCATGAAGGGGAAGAGGACAGAGGCAACCATGTGGTAAGGATGAGGAGGAGGGTGGAGCTCATCCCTCTTCTGGTGCTCCCCATGGAGTGGGAAAACACACAGCCACTGTGCAGGCTCAGGCGTATCTTCTCCATAGAAAGGCTATGAGCTGCAAGGAAGGCAGGGCGTGGGGGAGCTCAGGTGGGCAAGCAGAGAGGAGACGGTTCTCATTTTCATTCCTTTCATCGTGATCTCTGATGACATGGGAAGGAAGGAGAGTTGGGTTGTTTTCAGTGGGCAGATAAAAGGGCAGCCCCTTTAGGACAAAGATAATGAAACACGTGAAGAGCTGGGGCTCAGAGAATTTGCTCAGCAGAAGAAACACTTGTTGGGCAGAAAATAAACAAGCCTGGAAGAATCCAAGAGGTGGAATGTCAAAAGACCAATGCAGATGCACTGGTATTCAAAAAGGAGATCTGTTGGAGAGATCAGGTGATGAGGTAGTGTGAGTAATGGTAGATGGTAGATTGAGCTATAGGATTGATGGGTTGACATGGCTCATCAGAGTGGAAATAAATTGAAGAAACCTAAAAAGGCCTTGGAAGCTCCAGCAACAGTGTATAAGCAATGGTAAAATAGACTAAAGCCAAGAGCATACTAGCAAGGGGGAATAAAGTTTTGGGAGGATGGAATTTAAGAGAACAAGAAAATTAATTTTTAATGAAAATCATTGGATTATGAGCAAGGAAAGACAAATAGCATAGAAAAAAAAAAGAACTTTGAAAGAGGTAATTACAAAGGTAAGGAAAGAAGGAATTTAGAAGTGAAATGGGGAGAGTTAGGTGAATTAAAATGGGGAAAAAAAAGTGAGTTGGTCACAGAAAAGGGAAAAAAATGTGAGCAGAAATATACACACAATATACAGTTTGCATCCAGTCTCTTTAGGAATATCTTTAAATCTGATAAAATGTGGACAGCTTTGGAAACAAAATTCCATGATTACCATTGCCATTTCAGTGTGTCCACCTTCATCCTACAGGATGAAAACTTACTGCCCAAATTAAAAGCCCAATTAATGAACATACTTCACACATTTTTTTTTTCTTCCCCCTCCTCCCCCCCCCTTTTTTTTTTTCTCAAGTTACAGGCAGAGCTCTTGCTCTTGCTCCATTTTCTCCTTTCTGCATCCTGTCACCCTGAAATGCTTCAGCTATTCAGCGTCCCATCCATCTCAGAGATCAAGACCCAGAACACACTCTTCTGCTGTGTCTTCAGATCCTTGTCAAGCTTTTCCTAGTTCACTACCTGAATTCCCTGACATGAGGAGACAGAGTAGCAGAATGAAGGAGGGGTAGCATTTTACCCATCCTAAGTTGCTGCAAACAACTTTCCCCATTAAAGTGTGATTTTCCTGGAGGATGAAGGGCTGTTTTCGAAAGCACTGTAAGGATCTAAGCACTTTTGATTTTTTTTTTCCCTTCAATTCAGTTTATGACCCATATTACAAACAGGCTGTAAAACCTTCAGTTGCTACAATGTCCAGAAAGTCTCTGGCAAAGTCATCATCTGTTTCGCGAAGGTGAAGTCTGCTGTAGACAGATGAATAGTTTCTTTAGCTGAGGCATATAATTAGACCAACAGAATTTTAATGCAAATTCCTCCCCTAGGAATAATGAACAAATATACAGAATTTAGCATGCCATGCCAGACCACTGGCTAAGGACAGATGTTCAAAGGATTTAAAAAAATTGAGGGCAGGCAGCTAAAAACTATTTAAAGTTGATGCAACCAAGCTTGTGTCAAAGATCTTGTCTCTTCTTCAAGTATGAAGCATCTGGTGCTCTCATTTACATGGCAAATAGGTGTTCTTATTTATACAATAAAGCTGAAAAGTTCAAGTTAGGATAGTAAGCTTATTTGTCTATGTGCTGTACAAACACTTGTCTTAGAGATGGGTCTTGTTTGAAAGAAAGTGTTTGAAAGAAAGTTAGGCAAGAGAGGCAAAAAGAAAACCTGATAACAAGCATCCTGTTAGTTCCCTTAGAAATAATGATGCTTCTTCAAAATTTCCCCCTACTCATTTCAAGCATGCCAAAGCTAGCCCTGCCTGTCACAGCTAATGCATACCAAGCATCCTCTGTCACCCCCACTGCAAGGATTTAGTTTGGTGTGTGTGCGTGTGTTAATCAACAGGATCTGCTTTTTTTTTTTTTTTTTTTTTTTTTTCCTTCTGAGAAGCAATTGTCTTTCTCAGGTCCAGTGTGAATGAAATGAAAGAGGAAAAAAACAGCATAGCTGACACAAAAACCTCAGGACAATTTGGTTTTCTTCCCAAAACTCAAGGCATCCCAGCCCTGGGAAGTTTTGCTTCTTTCTAGCAGCGTATAGATGTCTTGTTTTTCTCCATTCAGGTTAGTTGAATGTTAAAACTCATTTTCAAAGATCCTTTTTCTTTCTCCCTAGTCAGCAGAGAACTGACTCAGCATCCCAACAACAATGCGTTTAGAGCAGGCATTAGTTTTGAAGATGTTGATTCAACTCTGTGAGAGACCATGGCAACAAAGATAGGATGAAGACCTTTGAAGAAACCTTTGAATACTGTTTGGAAGAAGGAGAATGGATAGGAAAACAGAGGGAAAGAGAGATGGATTCAGTTGCTTCTTAGTGATGCTACCATTTTAAGGGGCAGTACTAATTCCTATAATAGATTTCACTCCTGGGCAAAGAATGCTACCGAAAAGCCTCGAATGAGTGCCACTTCCCATTGAGATAATGTCTAGGGCTGTAGCGAGGGTTTTTTTTCCCTGTGTTTGTTTTGACAAGTAGATTCTTTTGCTTTATCTCTCTTAAACAAGAGAAGTTTTAAGGCTTAAAGATTTGAGCCCTCTGAGAAATCAAAACTTCAGTCTTTGAGATCGCGCTAAGTATATTTACTCAAGATTTATGACAAATCCCACAGAAGGAAGGAGAATGCTTAATTCAATTCAAATAGGCTGGAACTTACCATCTAAATAAGGACTAATCTACTGCCTGCCTGTGCTTCTCTAGGAAGGGACACCACCGCTCTCCGTGTAAAACAAAAGAGGACTTTAGGGAAATAGAAAGTGAAAATCCTCGTGGTCTATTCAGGGTTGTCTCCTTTTAACTGAT
The DNA here is from genome assembly GCF_009819795.1 of Aythya fuligula. NCBI lineage: Eukaryota > Metazoa > Chordata > Aves > Anseriformes > Anatidae > Aythya > Aythya fuligula. The sequence goes on from NC_045562.1 coordinate 48,873,237, forward strand.
GTTTGAAAAGTTATGCCCGCTCATGACAAATGCAGTTTTCAGGTTTTGCAAGTATCATTCTTTTTATGATTTTCAGTCCGTGCTAAGAAAATCCTATAATACTTTGTCTTGCTCTAGCTATAAACATGGAAGAATTCTGATCAAAGGAGACTATTTTAACAGCTGTCTTTCAAGGCAACATGTGCAGCTCTCTTGGCAGCTTCAGCTATTAAATTCTGAAGCAAACAGAAGTCTTTGCAAAGTCTTTGCATGTCTAAAGTGTCAAAAATATTGATTATATTGCCTTTCCTTAGTGCTTTCTGGGATCTCAAAGTCATGATCAGGCAATAAAAAAGCCCAGCAGCAGGAACCCTTAATTTAGTTCAAAGAGATGAGAATGATTCCCCCCATTTTTTATTTCTGAGTATTCATAATCTGCCTTCTCCAGCTATTTGTCAACAGAAGTAGAATTTTATTTTCTTGGTTAAGCATGGTCTGGGATTAGTTACGGGAGAAAAGGAGGGCCTGTTGCTCTTTTTGCCAAAGCAGGGAAGAGGGACTCCCCTCCCATTACCTTTTCACAGCCAGGGAAATGAACACTTCCATTATGCTGGACAATGAGGAGCAGAAGTAGCAGGTGGCGACTGCTACTAATCAGGAAGTTAAGTAATAGCAGTACTTGAACACTTTCTAAAGGATTACTGTTTATAGGAAGATTTGTCCCCTATCTAGGCACCACTGGAAAGAAAACAGAGTGAGAAAGATGAAAAGGTGCCTATTAGTTACAGATTTTCCATCCCCTCCCCAGCTCCACCCCCCCCCCCCCCCCCACACCCACGTACACAAGCTGCCCACTGCCCTCCCTCTCCTGCTCCAAAGTGTTCAAATTACTCTAGCAGACATCCCATAAACCCATAAGAAAAGGTTCTCCACTTAATCCAGCCCCTGCTCCTTCTTCCCCACATAGAAGGCCAGCCTTTGCCTGTGCACTCTGGCTGGTGCCCCTGTGATATGTTGCTTGGCTGACCAGAAAGAAAAAATTGGCACATTTTTAAATCAAACTCCTCTACCTGTAACCACGCTTTTTGGCATTGAAGGAACAGAAAGCTATTATTGCCATTTTTAGTCCAGAAATCACATATTATCTGACAGATACCCCATAAAGAGTATACCCCATAAAGAGATTTGCTGAAGAGATGCAACTGTATGTCCCAAACCCATCTCTGCAAGGTGCCACTAGCTAGTATTTCACGTACCTTCTTGAATTTATCCACAGGTCACAGCTACCTCAAGAGTGTTTTGTGAGCTCTTTTTGGGGGTGTCTTTTTAGACCATGCTCTGTGGGGCTGATGCTTTTAAATCTTGGATCAATACAGGGCATGCCATTCCATCGTGTCATGAACTGCATTATTTTGGGTCACACCTCTGGACTAATGCAATTTCTACAAATCAAGTATGACCCCCGGGCCTTGCTGTACTGCCAGCATGTACTGGAAGCACAAAAGACTATCCTGAAGATCACCAAGTACAGAGGCCTCTACATTAGCCACAGCTCCTCCAGGACAAACCCCTTTTTAAAATACTGTTTGCTCCAGCCATTTCAGCACCACTGTTTGCTTTCTTGTGTGTTGACATGGTGGCCTAGCTTCCTCAGAACATTTTTGTCTGAAAGATCATTATTTTCTTTTCCAAGAGTCCCATGAACAGACTGATTGTACTTCATCAATTTTAAATTTTGACTGTCTGCCAATGGCTTTCACATCTAAAGCCAATCAAAATTAAGAAGATTCAGAAAACAGTAAAAGAGGAGCACATCCACTTCAAAAAAGGTTACCCAGCTGTTAGTTGTTGTTGTTTCATTTTGTCTCGGGCTTTATAATGATGGCTTTCAGCATCTTGGCTCCACTCATGGGTCCTGGTTTAAGACCCAGCTCTGTGTCCACCCTTCCCCGGGACAGAGGCACACAGGCAGGCTGCTGTGCGGCTCCGCATTCGCATTCGGTGCTGCGCCGACTCCAGATTCCCCTCTTATGAGCAATTGCCAAGAAAGATGCCTTCTGCATTTGTGTGTGGGGACTTCACTTTCACAGCTGCTGATTATCGTAAATAACATGACTTAGAAATGCCATAGAAGGGCTGTAGATTTTAACAGATGTCTAATTTTGCTTGGTTTAATTGACTAAAGGTAAGCCTGATGGTTGGTTATAGATATATCATGATTAAGACTCTAACCTAGTTGCATGCCAGGGAACAAATGAATACACAGAATAACTAAGGCTGAATCCTGTGTAGATTCTCAGGATGGAATTTATTCATGCTGTAACACTTTCGACATCTTCATCAACAGCTCCCATAAGGATTTGTTTGCTGAAGTTTTTCACCTAGAAATTACAAACCACCAGAAATAAGAAATAAGAAACAATGTGAAATCCCACAGTTGTATCTCAGGTTTTCAGGCTGTGCTGCTTTTCTGACCTCAGAGCCTACACCTTGTGAATGGGTGTAGGTGAGGCCATCACATTCATGAACAGACCTTCCAGCCCCTGTGGTTATTGGGAAACACACTACATCTAGGAGGTGCGAGCAGGAGGCTTCCAAATTAACAGTGACACCCGGATTTCTCTGTTGGCCCATACTGGTACTCTACAGAGAGTCTGAGTGATGAACACTTCACTGTGGTAATTTGTAGCTGTTATTTGTTGTCCAAACTAAGACAAAGATGTCTTATATGGACAGCTTTGATTTTGTACATGCTTTGTTAAATATCTAGAATTTCAGTACTATACACTTGAGACAAAAACTTTAGGAAAATATTTTTTTTTGATGGCTTAAAGAGTTACTTTCCCCTTCCTATCAATGGTTTGGAAGGTATTCTTGCTGCCAAGTTAAAAACAAACAAATGGCAAAATGGAGCTGATGCTCATGTAAATGTAAGATAGGCTTTTGCCATATTCTTCATATACAATAAAAGAGTTTGTCCACAGACAAAAGACTAACATTACTATCAGTTTACTAACTAACAGTGCTAGTAATGCTAGTACTGATGAAGTTCATTTCTGGGGCCAGAGGCAATAAAAAGTGACTAAGGGAACTCTGTGCTCCATGTGTGTGGGTAGAGGCAAGGTAGAAGGACAGCTGGGAGACAATCTCAGCTCTGATAAGTCAAGTTTTGTACATGGAAGGTGGACATGCATGCCATGAGTGGAATCAAAGTGGAGAACTACTTTTCGGGAACTGGCTTATGCCGTAAGACTGAATCTAGGTCCCTTAGGGGAGGAAAGAAGAACTACATCCTGCTGCTTTCTTTCTGCCACTCTTTGAATGATGAATGTTGCTCAGAGCAGGTGCCAGTGTCCAGAGAAGGATTTCCAGGCTGTGAGTCTCAGCTCAGAGAGGGGAGGTGAACTCAAGCTTTATGGAAGATCCGATGCTGCAGAGAGGGCTGAATTGCAACCATACCCCTCCCTCCGGTATTCCCACTGTGTTTCTGCATGGTCAGAGTGCTGGCGGCTGCAAGTCCTGTTCAGGTACTCTTAACTCTCCCTTTACAATGTGTTAGATTATTTTCAGCAGGAACTATGGTGTCTAACTCAGGAATTTAACTCTGGAAAGCATAAGCTAGAAGTTATGAGTGGCAATGAAGAATATAATCCTTGTGGTTCAGGCTGAAAGCCAAGGTAGATGTACTGTGACTGTGCATGGTATGCTCTAGGAAATCGGGCTAACTCCCCTATTTTTTCTTAGTGTTGACATTGCTTAAAAGAGAAATAAAGGAAGAGTACAAAAATACCTTGAAAATTGAATGGTGCGTGTCTTCAATTATAATTTTCAGCAGAATAAATGAAAAGTGAATGATCCCAAAGTATCTCCTAAACAAGTTTTTTTTTATTTACATATTTAAACTGTTAGTTTGTGGGGTGTTGTCTTGAAGTGCTGAGGTGAAAAGATGACTAAAGTTATAAAGTGTTTAAAACAGAATTATATAGGTTTCAAAAACACCCAGAAGGAGACCTCTTGATTTCATAGAATTAATGGACCTCTACTGGGGGTAAAGATTACTTTCTTTCTCTTCATGAAGCATTGGGTAACAATGATCAGATTTTGTATAGAAAAAGCAGAACAGGCTAGAGGAACAGAATGGTCGGGTTTGTTTTCTTTGGAAGGGTCAGTTTTGGACTGCCTCTTAAAAAAAAAAAAAAAGTGACGGTGTTGTTTGGGCTTTTATTCACTTATTTTACTGCTGGGGTTCTGTATTTTCACCCTCCCAGGAGAGCTCTTTCCTTCCTTCTCCTATTGCCATCTCTCAGGCTGTTGACAACATCTTTAGGAAGGTCTCATTAAGCACAATAACATAATTTAGAAAAAAAAAAAGAAAAAAAAAAAGAGGTGAAGTACCAATTGCAGCAAAAACCAAATACGAATCTGTAATGTTCCAAGGATAGCAGGGTTCTTTCCTAATTGCACTGCCAAGCTAACCACTAAGATAGAGCTTTTAAGTTTTAAATGTCGGGCTGCTTTGAATCAATATTCCATATATCCTTGTTAAAGGATGTTTTGCAATGCTTTCTGGGAAAGACCAGCACTTAACCTCTAAACTAGCTATAAAAATATTAATTGTAACTATATGAGAAATCTTAGCTTGTTTTTACAATTGTGTGAAATACGAAATATAAATTTAGATATGATTTAGGTGTTTATGAGTCCATCACATCCAATGGTGATGTGTGATATAGTGGGAGGCAAGCTCTCATTAGCATCCACACATTAAAAAAAAAAAAAAGTGTGAATCCTCCACCTACAACCTTAATTGAACTTAAAGGTTACTAGCCTGCATAGACCACCAGCATCATCTAAAGAAGAAAAAAAGAAACAAATGTTTAAGCCATTGAGCATCCCACCCACACTTCCACTCATTAGTTCCACTCTGCCTGTACTAACACTGCAGTTGTGCATCAGTGGTGCACTGCGACCATCTGGCTTCCCCTAGAAAGACATGTGGGCAGCTTATCTTCAAAGATGAATACTGGCTTTTAGCAACAGCACTAACAGCTGTATCAAGCCAAAGAATGGAAAATAGATCTCCTAAGTTCATCTTCTTCCATAAAGGACTGAGTGACCCACGTTTGGCAGTGCCGTTTTAAATGAAGACACTTGGTCAGATTTGCATGTACTTCCCTGTCTCTTTGTAAAATGTACTATACAGATGATTTTACTTACAGAGCATCAATTATAGAGTGCATCTATAGGACATACTAGCAGATGGATATTCTTTCCTTGCCTAGTGGAAATGAGGAATCCTCTGTGGAGATAAAAGATAGGAAAGTTACCCATTACAGTCCATATGATCTTTAGCTTTGTCTTCCTAGTAAGCCCTACATAATTACTGTGAGATGCTTGCAACTACCTTTGGAGATGTCTCCTTTAACTCTTGCAATATTAAGAAAAACATTTTGGATGGAAAAGAAGAGTTTCTTTTTCAAATCAAGGTCATACATCCCATTCAGGTATTGCATTGCTTCCTAAATTACTCAGTGTCTTTAATTCCTGCTTACCTATTGTGAAACTAATGTGTTCCAGAAAGGATAGAGTTACTTGAGCATCTGAATTCCTACAGGGAGCATGAGGGTGAAGTACTATTTAATTGTTTTGATTCTACAAATGATGCAAAACCAAGTACATGGAGGAAGGACTTATGCGTTGGGAAGTATGCTGCTTCATTCATCACTCTAAGAGTGGATCGTGAATCATGCACACAAACTGAGATTTGATTCTTTCTGTCTCTTGGCCATGATATTATTTTTCCCCATTTGTTTTATTTGAAACAGGAAATTACTTGTCTTCTCCCTTAAGAGAGCACCTTCATGTCATCTGCTTTGTTAAATGACTCTTTAAGATTAATTCTTGTGAAAGCTTATCCACAGTAAAGATGCTGAATGCATACTTACCACTAGTGGAGAATAAGGGACATGCGGGCTTGTCCACAAACTTTTCATGAAATAAAAGGGAAAAATACTTTTCATTATTTAAAGGGGAATCACACTGTTATCTACATCTAAATGACTGTGGTCTCATATGGTCCTGAACAGATCATAGTACTGGGAGCTTGCAGTGGTTTTACAATTACTTGGTCAGCCACCCTACAGAACTGCACATGCAAATGTATAAATGTTCTTTGTACAAATTACATTTCCAGTGACAAACTTGCAAATAGGTCATTATTCAGGCAAGGTCACTCCCTGCACCTAACCAAGAGACAGAAAGATGAGAAGAAGAAAATCCATAATACTTTGCTAAGCAATTCCTTTCATCTTAATGTATTGCCTTTCTTCTAAGCTCCAGTATTAGCAATACACATGGCAGCTACAGATATATGGTAGTGTACTGGGAAGATAAAGGGCAGGTAGAAAAAATTCCTCTGATCTTTTCTTATCCCCCCATCTGCAGGGTGCCCTGGAAGAAGCAGATGGAATAAACAAAATATGCAGATCCACCTCCAGAGTGACTTTCTGCAGTCATGACTATCACCAGGCCCTGCTGGTGTTTCCCAAAGAAACCACAGCTAGCACACACATCCAAATTCACTATCTTCTGCCGTGATAACACACTTTTTCTTTTCTTCTTCCAGCAGACACCCCTAGCCCATAAGTGACTGACCACAGACAGATTGTCCAACTGTCACACTGAATAAAACAGTACTAACTACTACCTGGTAGTCAATATATTTTATATGGCTTAAGTTGCATAAAATGTGAGTTGAAAGATCGAGGATTCAGACGCTAGAATTGTTTATATGGCCATAATTTGGCCTCCAAGTGCATAGCTGTAATAGTGCTCTCTCATGGTTTACAGCTGCATACTGTTAACTTTCTCTTTCACCCTTGCTTAGAACACTTCTAAAAAATACTTTAAGTTGTTTAGTGTGAAATCTTGTTTCATGTCAGGACTCTAGAGTAGAAGTAAAATCCAGTATTTGAAGCAATATTCAGAACCTTTAACTATAAGGCTATGCTTCTCTTACACAAACTCACTTGTATGGAGTTCTGCTGCACTGCTAGAAAGTGCATCCCATGTACTGAGGGAGGCCAGGATCCTATGGATCCTGAATATCAAAATCAAGTGCAGCAAAGGGCAGTTTTGTGGAAAACTGATAAGCCATGCTCAATCAAAATTAAAAAGGATCAGAAGAATTCAGAAAGGTGCTTTCAAGGCCTGGTTGCTTCCTTTTACGAATTAACCTAAAGGTGTTTGATATACTCAGTTTTCATGGCATTGATGGGTTGGAGTTGGCCATGGGTTCACATACCACAGCAGGATCAGCAAGCAGCTAGCCCTACCAGTTCAAAAAATGAACGCTGATGGTGAACTACAACAAATTTATTAAGAAATTCCAATATGGGAAGAAGGATGTTTTTCTTTTAGACTAGCAGAAGTCTTTTGTCTATGGGGTCTTTTTATTTATTTACTTATTTACTTATTTTCCCCTTCTTAATACTTCTATGTACTGGTATGTCTACTTTGGAAAAGAGAGGGGCAAGTGTATATTCCCAAATGAAAAAAGTGTTCATACAGAAAGTTCCAAAGTGGCTTACATACAAGTATTTTTTCTTAAATAATAAATAGTGAGAAAACCTTGTATTGACTTTAAGTGGTTACGGTCACTTTTCCATGTGGGGACTTATCTGGTCTTAGGAAGGAATAATTTCTGAAGAAATTCCAAGTAGCTTGTGACTGTAATTTTGTTTTCTCTCTCTTTTTTTTTTTTTTTCCCCACAATAGAACACAGAATTAATATTGAACCCCTGTCATTTGTTGCACTGATTTATCAATACCTTTTGGTACCAGAACCTTTTCCAGGAGCAGCACTTGTGCAAGCTGAAGCATTTCTGGAAATGACAACTGCCTGATTTCGTACTTTGGTCCAGAAATGCTCTAACTGACAGTATGGGCAGGTGTTTTACTGCCTGAAAATGTTATCAGCTGCCTTTAGGATGCCATATTCTCAGCTTTCACATCCCTGAGAGTATGCATTGATTTTCCCCAAATAATTGTGAACATGGTCTGGTAGCATCGTTAGTCACTGTGTGTGAACTCGCTGCTTTTCAATAAGTGTGGTACTTAAAGGGATAAAGGAAAATGAATTCTGCAGTAGGTAAATTACCTTTTTTTTTTTTTTTTTTTTTTTTTTTTTTTTTAAATGAAAGAAATCTATGAAAGAAATGCTTTCAATTCTGGGTCATAGAAACATAACAACATGGTCTTTTATGCAAGTTAGTGTATACACGATGTTACTTTCACAACATTATTTAGCACTCAAGTTTCTTTTTTAGTTGATTATTGTTAAAGATTCTACATAGTTTAAGGAAATAAAAATTACTATTCAAAGTATGCTCTAGTGGTCTTTTTTTTGTTGTTGTTTTTTGTTTTTACACTCTTTGAAACTTCACCCAATGAGTGTCAGTACTGCAAAAAGTAGTGATTATATACTACTCTTACCTATAAGCACAAGGTAAAGTAATCCACAGAGATTGCTAGTGCAACTTGTCACCTACTGTCCACGCATCTGCGTGAATTGCACAGCTTGAAGTAAAAGGCTTCCTTTCTCCAGACTTGTGCCTCTGTGTATGTTAGGCAAATTCACCACTGGGGAGAAAAGGGAATTAATCTCCAATATCAAAACATGAGCAATTGTGCTCTCAAGCACAGTGTGCATCTGAGCAGTGAGTAATTCTTAAGTAAACCCCTACTTGGGAATATTACAGACAAAGACCTTTCAAAAAAAAAATAAAAAAAAAAAGAACAAACAAACCAAAAAATAACAAAAAAGGCCTGTGCAAATGTACTCAGATTCTTCTATTTTTGAAATAAAGTACTTCCATGTGTGTCAAGAGAACCATTTCTAGGTGGACCTCCTGAAGCTATTCCAGTATAATTCACTTCCAACTTATATAATACATTAAAAATATCTCATCTGCTAGTCTATGTCCAAACTGACCCAGTACTGCATATTGAGGACTGCTTTATAAGGAAAACTTGGTTGAGCGAAGAGAAACAGATGTTTCCTGCCTAGTAGCATGAAGCGAGTTAGTGTGTTGGAAAGCCATCTACAGCTAATGGAAGGACATCCAGGATTGCAGTTGCCATGATTTTTCTCCCTAAGCAGCTTCAGAACTAGAGATTTTGATTTTTAGCAGCTTTAGAAGGGAACCAGCATCCATTTTAGACGCAATTGCTAAAGCAGATAGAGGGAGAGATGAGGGTCACTGAATGAGGAAGCAGTAGTGAGTGACTCCGAGTAGAGGGCATTGGTGTTGGTTATGGTCAGTCCTTGGGGATACCACCTCACCACAAAGCAGCATGTCTTCTGCCAGGGATCTAAGCAGTGCACTGGCTGCTGCTCTAACATCACCACAGCTTTCCTACCTCAAGCTTGTAATTTGGATAAGGTTCAGTCCATTTATGTATAATACGGGTTAAAATCTGAGTTTTCCACTTGCACAGGGAGTGCCATGGGTGCCTGTTTATATTCACTCTCCAGCATCTCAGGATGCACAGAAGAAAAAGCAGCATTTCTCAGGAAACAGAAAAAGTTCATGAGGCAACAAGACATGGAGCTGCAGGGTTGTTCTGGAGGAGGAAAAGACTTGTATTCTGCACCCCTTTTTATGACCATTTCTGTATTTTATGGTATGAATAATTTCAGAAAAGTGATTCTCTACTTAGCATAGAAATTACTGATTTACTCAAGTAAATTTTTCTTTTTTTTTCATTTTATTTCTTTTCCAGAAGGAAATTTTACTCCAGGTAACTTCTGTGACAGAACAGGGCAGAGGAGTAATGGGTTCAGAACAGTAAGTCTTGGCTTCTTCACCAGTACTGTATGCAAACACAGTGGCTCCTGCAAGCTGGAGCTCTCACCTGGAAGAATCATACAGGAGGCTGATGGCTGGAAGTCAAAAAATTAATGGAAAGCTAGTGGGCAGATCAGCACCCTGTAATTACTACTTGAGCTGGTTTCTAATGAGTTTGATATTTCTGTCAATCTTCTCTTCCCACAAGGCTTCCTGGGAGAGACTTTACAAAATGAAACCAAGGAAGGAAAAAAAAATGCTGAAAGTCTACGTGTGTGAGGGCTTTATGCAGTGATTGATGGTATGACTTGTGATTATACATTGAAAATGGTCAAAAGAAAAACAGTGGCTTTGTTGTGGTGTCTCTGTACGGAATAAGAAGTAATCTGGCATGACTATTCTATGTTATTTTATTGGGAAAAGAAAAAATCTTTCACTTTTGTAATGTGTGCAGGCCATTATTACTTTCATCTATTTGTGGCCATTTATTGTTTTAAGAGTTGAGTACTAGGTACCTGGTGAAATTGTGCAATGTAACTATATTACATTGAAACTAAGTGTGATTTAGGAACAAAAATAGTATTTTTTTGTTTCTTTGTTTTTACTTGTGAACAGTGAAGTGCATTTGCTTTAGTAGTGCTACACTGCATAAAGAAGGAAAGGTTACAGTTGGGAAATTGCTTAGAAGGGTTAAGAGACTGTGAAACTGTTATTTTTAGACTCAAGTTTTCTGTTTTTACAATATTTTGTCTGGGCAAGAAAACTGGAAGTGAATTGAACACTAGGGATTCATGAAGAGAAGAGGCTGCTTGTAACATCCTAATGGGACTGATGAAGTTTCATGAATTGCTACCAATTATTTCACTTGCTAGACTTTCCAGGGAAGGCCAATACATGTGAATGGACTTTTAATGGGCTGCAGCTCTCTGCTGTGTTCCCCCCGTGTGCCTATGACCCCAAGGCCTCCCACCCCTGTAGCAAGGAGATGGCTCCCTCTGAGTTAGTTGATCCATGCAACCCTAGAATTGTGTTCTTTGGTAGATTTCTCTTTTCAACTATCATATAAAATAGGTGAGAATAGATGAGGCGTCTTCCAGGTTAAGGAGTACGTTGGGGGTTGAGGGGAGCAGGTGGAGTGACAAGAAGATACAGACCTTTATTCCTAGCCCTGTCTTTTCAGTAGTGCAGTAAGCTGCTGGATCCAGTAGGCAGCAGTTCTTAATTTAGAACAACAATAGGAAGTTTGAAATGGTGCAAATAATAAAAAATAAAAATTTTTAAAAAATATTGTAGCTAACAAATGCTTAAAGGAAAACAAAGGAAAGAATTGTCTGTTGTCTTCCATTTCCAAACATTAAGATATTACTGTGATTGCACAACTACTTGTTTTCAAAACAGCCCTGTGTGCTGTCACAGTAGATCCATCACAATCTGTTTTCTGCTTCTGTTTTTCTTCAAGTCAGTGACTGAATGGACATTGGTGGCTTCTGCTCAGGAAAGCTTGAAGGTCTCTTGTATTTGGTTGAAATGCACTCTACTTTCCCCTACGGTTTTATCCTTAGGGATTCCTGAGGTACATAACATCAGTGTGGACAACATATCTGCTGCCCTGAGAGGTCAGTGGTGGCTACACTTTAAGAGGTATCCTTTCCCCACCACAGTCAGGGTAACTCCAGTGCCCTCTCTAGCTGTTCTCTGCTCCTCTTTCCTAGGATGGGGCAGCTCTACTTCAGTAACTTCAGACCTTATTTCTGTCTTCTGATTCCTGAAACTTCTTAAAGCATTTGTCACTTCTCCCTATAAGCCTGCAGAGAAGGTAATACTGAAATACAGATGGGATTCATTTATCCTAAATTTTCCAATGCCTCTTCTAACTCATTTGCCTTGGCCTCGTGAGTACATGCATATCCAGAAGAAAATACTCCCAGACTGATCTCTTCTGGACTGCCTAACCCCCTGTGCACACTGAGGCTTGTTCCATTACCTCTCAGTGAGCTGTGCAGCAGCTCTGTTACAAGTTCATTGTTATTTGGGGGGATATGCATCATCCGTCCTGGTGATACAGAAGAAACCTTATGGCCTCTCACTGTTGCTGTTGAAGCATTTATGTGGATGTGGGGGTGCAAGGCTGATCCCAGCTGTGAGGGGTGGCAGCGGTCCCTGCAGTGGGCAGGGGGCTCCCTGGGGACAGGTGGGGTTGTTGCTTGGAGCAGGGCCCAGCTGCCCTCCATCCATCCCCACCCAGGCTGGGGCATGAGGGGGTGGCATCGGGCACCACCCAGCCCAGCACGCCCTGGGGAAACTGGTGGAGAAACTCTTCCAGCAGCTCGTGGGAGTGTGCCTGTAAAGAAAAAAAAAAAAAAAAAAAAAAAAAAAGAATTGCCTTTTGAAGGGTATCGGGGAAGGAAATTAACGTTTTACAGTACACAGAGCACAGGAAATCATTAAGTTCCGTGCACCACCTGCATTATGTATCTTTAGAGCCATAAGGGTTCTGGTCACTTAAAATGATATTGATCCTGCATTATTTATGAGCAATTTGTGCATGCAACTGAGAGCATTACGTTTATGGCAGTTCTATAAGTCTTTCAACAGATTACTGCAATTAAACGAAAACTACTGCCACTTAATATAGACTTGAAACTGCAAAATTATTCCAATACTTATCACAATTATGATGATATTGTCATTCCGGTTTGTTTTTGTTTCTTTGTAAATGAGATTTAAGCACTGTGTCCCATGAAGATGGCACGTCTAACTGCGTGACTACCAGGTGCATGGATTCTGTTTGTGTGCTAATCCCTCGCTGGCTCTGAGCTGCTTGGCAGCCAAACATTTCCTGGTGTGCACTGTAATAACAGGCAGCTGTCCTGCCACTTCCAAAAAAAAAAAAAAAGGGGGATGATGTGACATACCATGTCTGCTTTCTTCTAGACCTGCTTCTCACAGATCTCCAAGCTGACTCAAGCAACTGCTCCTAGCAGAGGGTGCTGCTTGTGGAGAACCAGGATGGACATTAGGGAACAAATTTACAAACTGCCTGCTGCAGAAGAGGCAGTGTGCAGCACTTTGCAATGCAAACACTTGTAAGGAGTCAATGGATTTGAATGGAAAAATAACAGTTGAACTGTTGGAGATGGGTTGTTTATTTCAATCCTGATGAATTTTTCCACCAACTTTTATCTGTGAGAAGGCTCTGTGTGATAACAACAGGCCTTTCTGGATTCTGACTTTCCTTCTGTATCTCTGTCATCTTCTCACCCTGGGGACTGAAAATGAAGGTGAAGAGGTGTTGGGTTTTCTATCATGTGATTTAGTGTCTTGCTAGAGAAATTTTTGTCGACAGTGAAAGTTACTCTTAATGTCCATGGTAGCACAGAGCCCTCTGTGCTGGTACATTTCACCTGTCATTGTTCTGGCTTGAACTCTCCTCTCCCATGTGAAGTTGGATGTGCCCAGCATTAATTAGAGCAGTTTAAACCTTTGATATGTCTGGATGTTAAGTGTTATGAGGAGACAGCATTTCAAAGGGTTAAGTAGTCTGAAGTTAGCCATCATCTAAAGTTAGACATTTGATGTTGCAAGGAATCAGTCCTTTGATTTATGGGTTTTAAGTAGCTAATCCTGATTACAAAATCCCTTCACAAATAAATCCTTTCATTAAAAAAGCCTCTGTATCTCTTCTTTCATCCACAGACACAAGAAAAAGTCTTGTAAGCAAAGGAAGTATGATTTACTTGCAAAGCATGTGTTTCCACATCCCAGTCCTTCTAGCTGTTATATCTCTCTTTAAATTTAGCTATATTCTTCTGGTAAGTGAGGTCATGTTGCAACATCCCCTGGGCTGTACCATCCAACTTTTGCAAAGCTATGTCCAAGCCCAGCTTGTCTCTAGGGCTGTAGTATAACAACTGACTTCCTTAGACTGCATGAGGCTAAATTACTGCTTTAACTACCCTTGGAGCTTTTGGATGGAAACCATCTGATAAACTATTGCTCACTGATTATCCTTACATCAGCTCTTTCGTTGCTTGCATGTTTATCAGTTTATCTGTACAATGTGTAGGACAGTGTTCACTGTCATCATAACCTGTAGTGGTGTGATACCTGAAGCACTAATGTTAGCTTTGTAGGTCTTCAGCAGCAAATCAGTTCTGCTTTGAATTGATAAAGGCCTATCTCCACATGGAATTAACTTGTCTTTCCCTGACATGGACTTGACTGTCCTAGAAAGTTAAGAAAATATGAAGGGATGTAGGATTGTTTCAACCGAAGGACTATTTTCCTTTTCCTTAGTTCATGTCTTCAAATGTTAATTAACTAACACTAAAGCGGTTTTAAAAACATACAAACAAACAAACAAACTAAAGCTTGTGAGCATACCTGTGGGCAGGATACAATTCATAAGAGGGACGGGCTGGGATTTAGGCCAGATCTGATAAACGGGCGGAGAAGGGAAGCAGAGCTGACTTGCCAGCTACTGAAGTCCTCAGAGTTGATTTAATCCTGATGTCAGGCACTCTTTCGAATGTGGGCAAACAGCCCATAATGTAAACTCTGGGGATGAAGCTGAAATTGGTGGTCACTTGCATGTCTTGCGGCATGAAAGCAAACTTGTGGTTAAAGCTTCTGTCAAGGGATTAGGAAGGTCTAAAGTTGAAAGCAATGATCTTCTAGGAAAAAAAAAAAAACAAGCTTGCTCTTAGTAGAAAGCATGTATAGCTGCTCTGCTAAACACTGGCAGTGCATATAGCCACCTCATAATGAGTGGGTCAGAGCCTGGGGTGGTGTGACATGGCTTTCCTGACTTCAGTGCAGCAATACCAATTTATTTGTACTTCCTGAAGGCACAGTCCATTGCATACCCTCCTGGTGTGGGCTGGGGGGTTTAATCTTTCTAATACTATTGCATTAGGCTGCCCCCTCTAGCAGTATCCTTGTCTGTTCAGGCACTGGACAACACCCTAAGTCATTTCTGGATAGGAAAGAAGTCTGATAGTAGCTCTCTGGTTCCCCAAGAGCACAGCAGTGGGGTAGCAAGATCTTGCTGCCCCAAATCCTGGGGCATATTACCTCTTCCCATCATGTGGACAGTCCTTGAGTTCTGTTTGTGTTTGCATGTGGCTCAGTTGTGAAGTTGAAAGTCATTTAAGAGTGTGTTTCCATTTTTTTATGTCAAGAGCTTAGAACAGCTGAAATACAACTTAGAAAGAAATGTGTGAAACTATGGACTGGAACCTTTCTGTGCACCAAGCTTGCTTGTGTATGAAAAGGAGGCTCTGGTCCTCAGCTCTGCAGTTTAAATTTCCTGGAGACCTCAAACCAAAATATGTGATATTGCCATTACCAATTCCCTTGCCTTGGGGGACAAGCCAGGAGCAGCACAGATGGACTTCTCAGGTATTTCTTCTCAGCAGAGGAGATGACAGCAGTAGTGACGGTGGTTTTGAGACTAGGAAAGGTAGAATGAGAATTTCTTTGCCTTTTATTGTCTTGTGGTAATTCACACAGAAGTTGGTCAAGAGTTGCCTTGCTAAAATGTTTTTAGTATCCTATCAAACTACCCAGGAATAGTGCATATGCCTATTAATTTGCTCATAGCATGTTCTGCAGCTCTTACGAAATAACAAACACATTTTAGCTTGTTTGCACAACTTCCAATGGGAAGGTTAGATCTCCATAAACTCTAGTGCACTAAAATGAATGGATCTCATTCCAAATATCCCAGCCAAGCTTACTTAGAAGCAATTATCTTTCTTCTTACCATAGCTTTTTCTAGACTATCCCTGCAAAACACGAGCTGTGTGATGCTGTGTTCCCTCAGTGCCTTTTCCCCATATGAAATTCAAATGTTTTGACATCAGCTGAGTCTCACAGCTGTAAGAGGAGGCAGAGATAAAATTAGATGACTTCACCTGCCATTAGAGAAGAAAGCTTTCCATTGTGTATAAGAACATTGCTTGAGTGTTGTGAGCAGTTGTGATACTGACACTATAAAACTCCCCTACCAAAGCATTTTCTTGAAGTTGAAATTCAGCCAGAACGGAAAATAGCCTAGTGCCCTAATGAAGAGCATGCCACAACCTTCAGCAGTTGATGGGTTAAACCCAAAGGTTGGACATTCACCTGCAATGAAAATGTCATCTGCCATTGCAGAGGCTTACTTGGTGCTGGTGCAGAGGGAGGAATGCTTATCTAGGGAAATTTCTGTGTTTAGCAGTGCCCACAAGCCTCCGGGGGATGTTTTATCCAGCAGCGCCCTGTTTAGCTTGCGGGTGCTGAGATCACTGCATCAACAACCCTGAAACTCTGGCGGGCAGCACTTGTTGGTGGTCTCTCTTGAACTGGCTCGTCTGCTTGCTTCCAGCTGTTGACTGCATTAGAGACGATTGAAAATTTATGGACGCTTTCCAAATATTACTTATCCGTGTAAGACCCTGCTCTGGTTGCCAAAAAGATGTGCTGGGATCATGAATAAATAGAGATACGATCTGTGCAAATGTGATGGGAGATCTCCACAAACCGGGGGTTTTTATTAAGACATTGTCTACACCCTATAAAATGTTAGTGAATACCCATATTATAACATAGACTGGGATATTAATGTACTGTATTGGAGGGGTGCTGGTGGATAATATACAGAATTGATTGGCTCGACATTGCTGCTTGGTGTTGTTGGTTCTCACTTGTTTTCCTGATTCACCTTGTGGATTATCCAGTTATGAGGATGTTCTTTAGCAGAACTGCTCAAAAGCCCTCTTGACCAAATATGATACTTCTGTCAATGTTCTCCCTAATGCACAAATCGTTTTGCCTCCTTACAATAAGCAAACGAACACTTGTATATATATACATATTTTTTGTTTACTGGTCTGAAGTTGAAGTTGTGAAGTGAGGAAGTTTCAAAATGATCTTGCATTTTGATTCAAGCCCACTCTGAAAAAAAAAAAACAAACAAACCCTTTTTGCAAGATCTAAGAAGGATGCAAACCTACCCCTTTCTGTCTAACAGGCTCAGAGGTTCCTTTTCCCAGGCTTTAGATTTCTGCTTGTCAAGTATCTGTCTATGGGAGAAGAGGCATCACCTTTGAAGTTTGTGAGGTATCAGATCTGGTGTGGATCCTCCATAGCTTTCTGCAAAGGTGGCTTTGGTCGTTTCAAGTATTGTCTTGTTACCCTATCTAAATTGCCACTTGCCAGTTGATGGAAGCCAGAAATAACACTTAACTGAGTAAAGCTGCTGGAGAGGTGTTTCACAGAAGGATCTGCCTGATTTCCCAGTTTTCCCCCTATTCTTTTCTAATTAGCTGGTTTCAGCATCAAAAGCAACATGAAAGCACAGAGCCAAACTTATCTGCCCATGTGACCCCAAATACATACAGCTCTCTGGCATCTGGCACTGGGACTCCTAGGCTGGCTGATAGTGATTTAAAAATGCCAGTGACAAAAGAGTATGTCATGAGAGAAGGATGGGCCTTCTAGCTGACTTCTGGTCCTTCAGCCCTGCACCTTTCAATAGGGGTAAGGGAGTGCAGAATAAAGAAAATGGGAGAGGGAAACTGTGTGGGATGGGATGTGTCCCTGGATTACCAGTAGTTAGCTTTCCAGATGCAGAACTACATGGGTTATACTGATTTAAAGTAGTCAGAGATGTTCTTTCCCTTTTTACATTACTGAACTGAGAACTGACAAGCTACATCTCTGTAATACCAATTCTAATGCAGCTTATTAAATGTCATAAATGTTCAAAATGGTTATGGTGTGTTTTGTGCAAACCCAAAGTACTTTAAAGCAAGCTAGCTGAGCTATTTCATCTAAACTTCCCTGCATAGGTAAGGCCTGTGATCTCTAACCACAGCTTCTGAGGGCCAGTTGTGTGCAGAAGTATGCGCTGCAACCCAGTCTTAGGCTCTGGTTGATGTTGATGGAGCTCTGTGTAGAGGGCTGATAAGATATGGATGTCTTGTCTCCCTGCTTGCCATCTAAGAGCTGGTGATGAAGAATGCTTTCGGCTACAGAGAACATTTGATATTCCCAGCTGTTTCACAGCCGAAGAATGGTGCAAAGGTGTATCACATCTACTCAGCACTGCTGCTGAAGTAATAAGGTCCCCAAGAGTTCCTAAACAGATGAACCTGAGACAGGCCTAGACACAGCACTGGTGTAGGAGTCTTGTGAACTTCCACCTGGGTGGAAAAAAATATCCAGTAAGTTTTTATAAGCTGTGTGTAATGTTTAATATGAGTGTTCTGCACAGCTTTAATATTGCTGTACCCCCCCCCAATTACCTGAGATGACCAACGAGTCCACCGAGGAATAAAAAATCACATGTATGGTTCTAGATTACATCACCCCACCAACAGAGTAGAAGCTGAGATCTGAATCTGAACGTAGGAGCTGTCATGTCAAGTCTCTGTTGCTTTCATCATTCAGTTGGCTGAATTGGCCCCTTAATTAACCGTATGCTATATCCAGCATGTGTGCATATGTATGTCACCGGGGAGAAAGTGGAAAGAATGAATTGCATTTCCATCTCAATTAATTTTGCTGGTAAGCCTGATATAATCCCCTGAAATTCAGGATCTAAGAAACAGTGAAGATTGTATCAACATCCAGAGTAACAGGTAATTTTGCTCTTATAATGAAATCTGACTATTGAAATAAAGTCTCAAAACAGTACTGAACTATTTATTAAATAATATCTATCCCCTAATGATGAATTCATTTTCAGTTAATAACAAGTCTTTGTGAAGTGTAATGAAAAATACAGTGCCATGCATAGTAAACTGGCCTCTGTTTTCTTTGACAGCACGCCAATTCCTCAGCTGCAGTACTACCATACTATTCATTTCCATAAAGAGCTCTTTCGAAAGCATTATTAAACAGCAGGAAAGAATGGTGTATGACAGCTTCATTAGTCACTAGAAGCCAAACCTGGCCACTTTCTGCTGGGAATTATTAGCACATTCCAAAACATGCCTGGGTTGATGGCATCCAAAGAACATTTTTTTTCCCCAAATTTCTGGATTGTGGCCAAGTCTCGGTTTGAAAATCCTGGAATGGCAGTCAAGCCATCAGATCATCTCTGGGCTAGGTTAGGCTCTGTTTGTGATGGACTCCCCAATCATAAGAGGCCAGAAATACTTGCAATCAGTGATTTGAAATACACAGATACAGAAAGTTCTTTTGTATACCTGCAGAATGTGATCTTCCTGAAACAGCAAACACTCCATCACTGCAACCCCTAGATGCCAGATACGAAACTTTCAGATCTTTTGGCACGTTTGTGTTGTGTTCACAAAAGGTGCATCCAGCAGGCAGGGTACTCTGATTTCTTAAGGATGCTTATGGTCTCATTGAGAATAGTAAATGTGAGATTTGGAGCTAACACAGTGTTTCAGGCTCTAAGGGGTTAGCCTGAGATCAATTATATTTCAAGTGAGAAAATTTTGAATCTTGCTTTAAGAGGAGCCTAAGCTTACAGGATAAACATGACATGCAGAATCAAGCTATTGCATAAATCTATTGCATGATTTATTGCTCTTTTGAAAATATCCCAAGCTGTTTATTAAGTGAATTAATTATTTAAAGAAAAGTAGAGTGAACAAGGCCTGTGAAAATCTGATGTGGCATGAAAGCTATAGCTAGCTTTGATTCAAAGAGAACACCACCTAAAAGCTAATTCTCTGGTACTGCGGCTTCACTGAACAATGAAGTCCAGGGAATTAATGGAAGTCATATTAAAAACGTTGTATACAAAGAAGTATTTTACTGTCCAGCTGTTTTTAATTTCCTGTATATTTGTAGAAATAAAATTATCTCTTAATACATAGCTATATGTGCTTTTCTACCCACATGGAACCTTCTGCAAATATTTTGCAGGTAACGCCATTCACAATTAACAGTGAGCCAACAAATGCTTGGTGCTTGAGCGATGACTTAAAGTACACTTGCAAGCTTAGCCAAGCCCCTGGTGTGACTAAGCCAACTGCACTGAGAGGAGGTTGTGTAAGAGCATGCCTCCGCATGCTTTTGGAAATCCTGACTGTTGTTATCTCTGTCTCTGTGATTCTCTTGCATGGATGGTTTGGTGGGCTCGAGCCCAAGCAACAGACTTGTCTTGGAGTCCCTGGAGGCAGTAGCACTCGCTGAGCTCCCCTTGCAGCGTACACTGGGCCATTGTATTTGTACAAGTGCACTAACTTCAGCTTCCATATCGCCTGGTGCCAGAAACAGCTGAGATCCTTCAAAGTGGGGAAGATCACAGGAGGCAATTTTCCTCCAACTTTTTTTTTTTCTTTTTTCCTTTCACATATTTGGTGTGAAAGTCAGTTCTCATGGTGCCTGGGGGCTCCTCCTTGTTCATGCTATCACGGTGACAGCCTTGAAGTTAACGTGCATTGGACCACAAGCCTGGTGAGGGGTTTGCTCGTAACAATAGCAGCAAAGCCACAACTGAAAAGCTGTGGGCTTAATCTACAGGATTAACACAAACAAGATGTCCTTGAGCAGGATAGGGTTACAGCCGTCTAGCAGGAGTCATGTTTGCTGAGAACAGAAAACAAAACCTTTACAGCCCATGACCAGGGAGACGGAGCAGAGCAGACCCTCAGGGTGACGGTCAGCAGTGGACTACCGGCTCTCCCTGACACTGACCCAAACCAACAGCTCTCCTTTGGTACAGCTGGAGTCTTTGTGTGTGTGTGATCCTATGATGAGGATGTGATTCCTTGCTGATGAGTTTTGATCTCTTCTCATCCCACACGTGGATATCCCCCTTGCTGAAAGTCAGGCAGGGCAGTAGGAGCTTCAGTTTCTTAGTTCTCCATCTTCTCTCTAGGACTTTCTTCTCACTTGGCCCTTGCTCCCTGTCAGGTCGCAAAGCAGTGGAAGTGCCCTGGGGAGGTGAACCTTGCAGGGATGAGAGTAAGAAGCCCTGTTGAAAGATAGGATTTGCCATCAGTGGAAATATTCTAGTACGGAGCAGTAGAAGGCTGGAGGAGAAGAAGGTGATGCCCACTTCTGAAGGCTTCCTGTTAACTCCATCTCCCTCTCAAACTTCCACTTCCACATGGACACTCCAGCAGTAACAGCACATTTCATCCCACACCTCATATTCGTTTCTCCCGTTATGACTCTGCAGTTCATTTGTTCACCGGATTTCTATTTGTAAATCTATTTGCTCTGCCTTGCCCGTTTGTTCTTGCTGTTGGGCCTTACTGAAAGGCCTCTGTAAACATAACGGCGATCCAAGAGAGGGAAGAATGTTTGAAATATATCCTGGAAGAATATAACTGGAAGAATATCCAGTTTCCAAAGCTACCACTTAACAGTGAGCTCATCTAAAAAGCTGGGTTACAAGTATCAGAACCTTTTCTAATCCTCTCTGATAAAGTTACCATCTATTGTTGAAATTATTCGTTGAATCTCTGCAGACTCAGAAAATTGTCTTGATTTATACTTTCAAGTCTGTCTAGGCATCCAAAAAGACTAAGTCTTTATTTATGAAAAGTTAGAAGTTAGAGGCTTTGGAGGTAAAAGGGAATCCCTAGCATGCTTGAAATAAAAAGATTAATTCCCTCCAAAAACAATTATTTTACCAAATGAAGAATTAATTAGATAATCATCCTTCACCAGTGGGAGGAACTATGCTTATTAGGGAAGGCAGTTTTTCCTGGGATAGCATGAGTTTACAGCAGCTTTCCCAGTAGCTGCTTTCTGTAAAAATCCAAAAGGAAAATGTGTGCACAAAATGTAATCGTAGCCCAGAAGTTTTAGCGGACTCTGCCTACATGCCACGGCTTTGCAGGTGTGATGGCTAAATTAAATTTCACAGCATTCCCTTGGGATGGTGCTGAGGGGAAAGTCTAGGCCTGGAGATCTGGAGCTAAATCCCTTTGAATAATTTTAAAAGCATATTGGTGGGACTCTGGAGAACAGTGAAATGAAGCAGCACTGAATCAGAGGGCAAGCAGGGCATAACTGTAAAAAGGGGAAAGATGCAGGAGACCAAGTCAGCAGGTGACTTTGTTGATGTCAGGGAAAAGATTATTTGCTTTAGTAATGTTAGGGAAAAGATTGTTTGCTGTGGTAATGCTCAGGAGAAGATTCTTCATTTCCTAGTGCTGTGGGTAAAGGCAGGTGGAGCTGTGGCAGGTGAAGGTGTGGCAGTGGGCTTCCACTAAGTATTTTACATACTTCTGCTTCAGAGAATGTTTGTCATAGAGATCAGCAGAATCTGTATGATCTTTTAAAAATGCTTCCAGCCTTTGATACTGTAAATATAACTTCACTGCTTGTACAGTAATACAGTAAATTTCAGAGCAATTTAGCCTTCTGTCATTGTGCATTATGTTCTCCTTACATTTACACCTCTCTTTTCAACATGGCATTTACAGTCTGTCTGCATCACTTGAGTCTCAAGTAAGTAGTGTAGAATTGTGCTTGTGAAGAGAGTTGTCAGAGTATTTCACTGACAATACCTCAATAGGCATAGGTGCAGTTCTTCTAGGCTTCAGTAAGAAGACAATAGACTGGATCACTTAAAGACATTTCTTAAAGAAATGTCAAGAAACAATGCTGGAAGCCCTGGCTGAGAAGGATCTGACTTCATCCCAGACATCTGGCAATACAATTTAGAGCTGGGCTTATGAAAGAAAGAAGTGCTAATTCTATGAAGGACTTCTTCCTCCATTCTCTGAATGTACATAGGTTGAATCTGGGCTCATATTAATTTCTGATAAAGAATTTTCCTGATTTTGATTTAGTAACACGTAGCACATTACCTGCCACATTGCCCCATTAACTAACCTACTGGCTGAGGTGCCATAAATGCATCTACGCTATCATGTTAAAACATCTATGAACAATTTTGGGGCATACTAATTGTTAAAATAAGCATGTTAGCTCTGAAAAACAGACTGCTTTGAAGGTCTGTCATCCCCTCACTTGTATTTTAAGGCCGTCAGTACTTTTGTGTCTATGTGTCTTATGTGTCTATGAGCATTTTATCCAAATTGCAGGTTCACTAGCTGTACATACATGCCAGACTATAGACACCACAACCAGCCCTATGTTTGGGCTCGTAAGGCTGGCTGGGCTAGATAGAGCCCTGTGGAGCTACCTAACAGTTTGAGCCCCTCTCCAATGCCCATATTACACAGATATTTTCTAGTATGTGGAGCAGAAAATCCCCACTCTTCTGCACTGTGTAGTTGATAATTTCTGAAAGATTTCCTCTCCAACAGTTTAAAAGTTAACAAGTATGCAAAGACACCTGTTTGTTTTGTCTTAGGAAGAAACTGAGTCCAGTGCAGTAGCATCTGGTTAACAGCATAGAAAATGAAGACTCAAGCACAGGGCATTAAAGATTTAGTTTGCAGTAAGTTCTGCCAGTGCTTCACATGATCTTTCTGAGTGGAGAATGACGGATACATAATTTGAAGTGTAGGTCCAGTACCTACATACAGGAATAAGCTTTCTTCAAGGCAGAAATGGCTTCTTAAGCCAAAATGACCTCTCAAATGCGACTGCAAGGCTACTGTGCAGATGGGTGCCAGCCGTCTGCTCCTCAGCTGGCAAATGATGACTGTGTTTCAGGAGCTGAATGTTGCTCCCATGCGGTTAGTTTCTTCCCTGGCAGAAGAGTGCTGCTGTGCAGTTTGAATTCACACAATGAGAAGAATAATGGGAACTACAAAACCAACAGTCAGAGGAGCTCCGTTTCCCTCCCTCAGCTCAGTTTCTAGCATTGGACATTACACTCCAGCAAAAAAGTCATCCTGGTGGGGTTCAGGAGATGTCCCAAGGTGTTCCACTCTGAAAGTTTTCTTTCCTCTCAGCCCAGGAATCACTGGTGTAAGGTCGGTGACTGGGGAGACAGTGTGGTGAGGTCTGTGTGGTCAGCTTCATTCGGGGACCCGAGGTAACCTTGCGCAGTTTCAGGTGGCTGAAGATGCTACTCTCCCATTGCAGTCTTGCTTGTCAGAAGGACCTCCTGAGCTCCACACCCCTCACACAACATATTGGATCACTAAAGTGCTTGTGATCTATGTAAGTTCTTTTTTAACCTTTTTAAACAAAGATGCATACACCTTCATCTCTATCTTCTTACTCTTATGCTTCATATTTTGTCCATTTATTGCACAGTTTAAGTATTTGCTTTAAAGAAAATGTAATTCAATGTCTCCCCCAAGATTTGCTGTTCCCCATAAACATTGCCTAG
Source organism: Aythya fuligula (assembly GCF_009819795.1). Lineage (NCBI taxonomy): Eukaryota > Metazoa > Chordata > Aves > Anseriformes > Anatidae > Aythya > Aythya fuligula. The sequence goes on from NC_045562.1 coordinate 48,897,288, forward strand.
AAACATCTGCTTCCCTCATATGGATCTCATAATTTGTGCCTTGGATTTCATCCAGTGCTCTGTGGAAAAGTGATGCCTTCCAGAGACAGAAACCTGATTATGAGAAACCTCATGGACAATAGTGAGTGTCTTTGTTGTAACTGATTTTTAAAGAGAGGGAGAGAAACAGGGATGGGAGAAGCATTTTTTATGAAATGTTTCTTGCAGAGACTTGCCACACTCTGTCTTCAGGCAGACACAGAATGGGTTTCATGAGACTGTGCTGCCTCTGCCTCTCTGGGATTTCGACCCTTCCAAATCCAACAACATCTGACAGACACACGGGGTCTTGAAGATAACCATGCTCTTGAAGTTTCACCAAAGCTGGTGACTGGATAAAGAAAAGAGACTTTTCATTCTGAATGCCCCGACTGTGGCATGAAATTGTTAAACACCAGAAAATCTATGCAGCAGAAATAGCTTGAAAAAAAAATTAAACAAACTTTAACCAGTTAAAAAATAGAAAACTACAGGGCATGAGGCTTTTCCAGTTCCCGTGTTGGGGAAGTAATTGGAAATAAAGCACCCACAGACTAAAAGTGGCCTGAAGAACAGCCCATGCTAAGCCCTGTACGAGGCAGGAGCTGTGCAGACAGCAAGAGATAGGAATGAAGTATTTCCTCTTCATCTCCCTCCTCCTTCCCCATGGCTGTGAAAGACAATTCCTTTTGCAAAGCAGTGGTCCAAGAAGGAGGTAGAAGAAGCTTTGTTCCTTCGCTCCCTTTGCCTCTCACCAGCAGATTGCACGTAGGAAGGTAATGCGTTCATTAACAGCCTATGTACTTTTGGGGCAAAACCTTTTTCATCAGGCATTGTCCTTGGTAAAGCACAGCAGGCCAGTGAAGAAAGACAGGTTAGGTTAAAGTAAAGCAGATGAGGAAGAAGGAATAAGTATTGGCAGCAAATGATGAAGGTAGGAACTTGCCAGAAAAGGCAGGAATATGAAGTGCCTATCAGGTGTTCTTTGCACAGGCCCTGCACACCTAGCCATTTATCTTTGCAAATAAAGCTGGAGAAGATGATACCTGCTACATATAGCTCTTAGGATTAGAGCATCTGCCCAGGGATGCCTGAAATGCCTAAACTCCCTGCTCCAGGACAAAAAAAAAAAAAAAAAAAAAAAAAAGTGTCTGGGTTGGAATGTGACCATTTTAGGCTACTGTGATTGAAATCTACACAACAAAGAGCCAAAATTCAAAATTGGTTGGGCCAAATTTGCAATTGCTCAAGTATTTTATTGGCTTCATCTCTGCTTTTAGTTTTTCTCCATGCTTGTTGTGGAGCTCAGGATAAATAACCGATCCGTGCTCTATTGTATTGCCCTTCTAACCATGTTGCAAGACTAAAGAGTAGAGCCGGGCTGTTCTGAGGGGAAGTGGAACTTTACTTATGTTTCATGTGCTGCCAGACCCTTTGACAAATAAGAAGAAACAATTCAAGGTTACCATGGTCTGCACAGAAAAGGTTTTACCTCTGCTCTGAGTAGCGCTGTCAGTCCACCCGGCTGTACGTTCGCTTGTGACATCCTACACTTCTTGGCTTTCGGTAGCTGTCCACACCCTTCCCTTGTGTTTGTTGTAATCTGTTACATATGTCGGTTTGTTTTTGTACGCATCCTGACCTCAAATAAGAGCAGGAAAATCTCTCTTTGGGAATAGTCGCAATGAGGTACATGTCCTTTATATCAGCACTCACGTTCCTTGGTTATTTGGTTTGGGCTCACCCCCCCCGTACACGCATTTTGGTCTTGCCAGGCCTTTGTTTTTTTTTCTTCTTGTATTTTGCCCAGACCTACTCATAGGCAGAGATATCCCTCTTAAGCAGTGTGTTTTGAATACTCCCCCACAATGGTATGTCCAAATAGCATAGACCCATAAGTGGGTCTGCATAAGCTGTCCACTTAGCATTGCTGGGGTTGAGGCCTCAGCAATGTGCAATCAAGGTTAATGACAAAGGTAGCCATTGCATCTTGTCTGAGTGAAAAAACAGTTTCACTTCATCACTGTCTTAAAACATTTACCTTTATCACAGTGCCTTATTTCTAATCCTTCATCCTCTCATCTCCTCCCTCACCTGTGAGGAAACCTTAATCTTCTCTTGGAGCCACCCTCAAAGAATCACGATGCAAAAGGCTCATTGCTTACAAAGGCTGATTGCTGAAAGTTGCTGCTCCATCTCTCCATCCCTTGGTTCTTCCAGGGTGCCCCACAGAAATGTTCAGGTATTAGCCATTGAGCAGCCCCAGCTGAACAGCACAGCCCTGAAAGCACAACCAGTAACGCCATAGCTTGGGATCTTCTGGCTCTGACACCTCTCCACGGGGAATGGAGCTGCCAAGTTCCAGTCAGAGAGTGGAGAGAGGTCAGTATTTATGGGGTCTGAGCATTGTTTTATGTCACAGGAAGAAAAATAGAGTAGATTATGGTCACCAGTCTGCTTCTGCTGCACAAGAAGCATCACTAATGTTGGAGCCCAGCAAAGATCTGGTTTGTTTACAACATAGCTCCCAGCCCTTTTAATTTCTGGGAAATAGGTGTCTGCTGCTATTTAGTCAAACGTTCACCAAATGTCACACTTAGCAAAGAAAGAAAACAAAACAAAAAAAAACAAGAACCAAAACAAAACAGGAATACAACTTGCAGCCTGCCTCTTCAAAATACAAGTTGGGCTGAGGTAAAGCACTTGCTGGGAGAGCAGCCATCTCTGGGTGGGGTTGTTTTGGAGGAGGGAGTTTAAATAGGCATGGGCTGGATGAGGCAACTGCTGGAGTTTGCCTGAAATCTGAATGATGTTTTTAAAATTCACGTCCTCCCTTGGAGATTGGGGTTGTCATCTGTCTCTGCTAAGCAAACAAGTCTGAGCTTAAAATCCAGCCTGACGTTCACGCCTGAACGGCCTGCTGGAGGTAGCAAAAGTCAGTTACATGCCAATGTATATCCATGGGTTTGGACCATGCATCTATCTCTTCAAGAGTCCACTCCTTTTCTCACTGAAATCCAACCCAAAACCTGTTGCCAGGAGGGAGTGGGCTCAGGATTTGCCATTGGATGTTGTGCCAGCTGCTGGTGATGGGTCCTGCAAGCAGAGTGGCTGGCTTGGCAAAACCCAACGTGTGCTCATCTTCTCACTCACCTGCCTGCTCATCATTTATTAATTTTTTTTTTTTTTTTATCTTTCCCAGAACTGAAGAGGCACCAGGTGGGAAATACAGGGAATTGCTGCTCCCGGACTGCCCTCTCTTGGGTAGCATCGGCAGTGTTGTGCGTTCCCAAAATCAGCCAGGAGCAGACCCATGCCAGGAGGTTTCCTCACCAAGGCCTGGCACAGCAGTGATGCTGAGCACCGGCTGAGCTCATCCCATCCCTGCTGGGATGCTGCCAGGGGATGGAGCCTGAGCCCTGGTCCTGGCCAAGCACCCAGAAGGGGACACGCTGATGCACATGTGCTCACAGGAGCAGTCAGAGTTCATTGAGCATCCCGGGCAGCTGGGCTGCTAACGTGCCACGTGGAGCGGGGTCGAGCAACACAGTTCTTGTGGTTTGATCTTTGTTGGTGTGACAAACCCGCTCCTCCGAGCCCAGGCGAGCTAAAACACGGGGAACGTACTCAGATAACAATACATTGAAGTGGGCACGTTTTCGTTGGGCAACCCAGGGGCGATTAGGGAAGAGGGGAGCCCTGTATATTTCTTCTTCTTTTTTTTTTTTTTTTTTTTTTTTTTTTTTTTTAACAAAACCTTATAAACAATATTTTTTTTTGCCCATCTCCTCTTTAGAAAGAGGAGGAAAAATGCCTGCCAGCTCGACACGAAAAGGTGACTTTTAGAGATTCACCATTTTTTTGGAAGAGAAGGCAAAGGGTTCTTGTTTGCTTGCTTTTGTATTGTTTTGTTTTGTTTTGTTTTGTTTTGTTTTATGGTACGAGCATTGCTCAATATCTAATCTTCTGCAGAACACATAACTTCTGTTTCCTGTGTTATGAAATCCTGGAAACAGCCCTGAGTTTTAAGGAAACCAAGCATACTTCTGCAGGGAAGATGCAGCAAAAGAGCTCCCTCTCTTGTCCGTTTTATGTTTTGGCCATTTTTTCTGCAGTGTAAGAGGATCAGGTTAAAACCAGGGTGAAACTGGCATTAAATTACATTGGATTGAAAGTTCATCGGGAGTATTCTTCTTTACGTCAGTTTAACTCAAATGTTTGGAAAAAGATGAGCAGCAAGCATTGGCATTCAACACCCAGTGGAAAAAAAAAAAAAAAAAAAAAAAAAGATAATAAAAATCCAACTGTTTCTGATAAAGTACTAAAATATTAGTTCTGAAATAAGTCCTTAAAACACAGTGGGAGATATAGTCTTTCGTGATATCTGTAAAATATTCAGCAAAACATGGTTGTGATTATAGTTCTCTCATCAGCTTTCTTTACCAGTAAAACTAAATTGCATAGGGTAAAAATAAAAATATCTCTTTAACCCACATTTTCAGAATCAGAATAGGTTAGGGTCAAATCTAATTGTGACATAAGTCCTATGAAATGGTATTTTTGCAGGAGCTATAAAGCCCCATCTATTTCTAATGGTTCATTACTGTGTAAAGGTCAAAAGAAATAATTTGTGAAAAATCACTTCTTCAAGGTACCTCTAACAAGTTTGTATATATTAAATATGCCTTTCTGGGCACAACTGTAATAAGAGTTGCATGCTCAGTGTTAAAAGCTCCACTTAATTTGTGCCATACCTTGTAAAGTCAAGTTACTACATTTGTGTGCTCAGTTTTCCAATCAAAAGTCTCCATTTAATAGGGAAATGGTTATACTAGGAGGGCAGTTAATGGTACAATGCTACTTCTAAACTGTAAATGTTCACTATGTTTGGAATAAGTTTTCTCTTATGGAACACATTTTCACCCTAGATTTAATGTCCTGATTAACTGCATCACCAGTTTTATGACTTTAGTTTAAATCTTTTCTTCTGTAATAAACAGACAATTTTCTTAGAACCTTGCATATGAAAGCTCTGTGGAAAAACATTCATGTCCTAAGAGCAGCCAAGTGATTTTTGTTGACAATTCATCTGATGTGACAAAGCAATTGCCGCCTTGTGACATCCTTGTGACTTCTGCCCTACAACAAGACAGAAGCCAAGTAGTAGTGTACAAATATATATATATATTTTTTTTCTGTAACCTCCACACAGCACTACCTAAAGGTTCCTATAGATTTCCCCCGATGCCGATGCTGCTTCACTCAAGGACAGGCTTGTGTTGTGAAGACATTTAACAGCTACAGCTTAGACTGAAATCTGCCAGTCTTATCAAGGGTGGGGATACTGACTTTGCAGAAGGAGCTGAATGACTGTGAGCACCATTAAATGGATCCCTAGTACTCAAGATAAATGATGTTGCTTTAAAACAGTGGGCAGAAAGGTCTTCAAAGTCTGAGACAGGGATTAATTAAAGAAGAAAAACAGATCTTCCACCCAGCTTCGTTTCTTGCTTTACTTAAAGAAACATCTCACTTAAATGAAAATCTGATTATTCTATGAAAAAGCTAATTTGACTAACTCTTCTGAAAAGACTATTCAGTTTCTTGTTACTTCAGTAAGACCAGGCATGACATTTTCTTCTGTGTATTGCATATTTCATTCAGCCCTTTCGTCCTATAAACACAGATTTTTAGGATGGTGTTTCTACAGGGTTTTCAAATCAAGTGCTAAGTTCTGTTACTTTAGTTTTAAGTGTTATGAAGGCTTTTTTTTTTTTTTTTTATGAGATCTGGAGGAGTATGACCTTGGAAATTGTATGTATGTTAGAAAAAAAAAACAAAAAAACTTGCTTTAACAAACACAGAGTAGGCAGAGGTAGCAAAACACAAGTCTTTCCTAGAAAGAAAAACACTTCAGCTTTGCAATGAAAACAGTGTGAACTTGCTGTGCTTGTTTTCAAAATTCCTAGAGATGTTTAATTTGATCTTTTCTGATTAATACCTCAGTAATTCTGTAGGTTTCCTAAGTGGCTGTAACATAATGAAGATATACAGCAGATGAGAAATAAATTACAGAAAACAGCTTGGTTTGCATGCATTAGGTCCTCCGTAGAGGAGTCAAAGCTCCAGTTGAACAAGACCACATATCCTCTTCCTGGCAATGAGCTGTGTTGAGTGAATCATCCCTGCTAGAGGTCTTTTGGAGGTGATGAGCATCCTTGCTTGAACATTTCTGCTTCTCTTTTTCACCCCCTTTCTTCCCCTGAAGGTGAGTGCAGGAACACATTTGGGCCAGCCCCAGCTGGGCACGGAGGTGCCCCAAGCCCCAAGTGCTGCCTCCTGGGAAAGGTGAGGAGTGGCCAAGAAAGGCCAGAAAATTCAGTTGTACTCCAGCAGATACTGTAGCTTTTTTGAAAGCAAGCCTAGCATATGGTAGCTGGCCCTGCCAGGCTGCTGGCTACTGTTTTCTACAACATTAACATGCTGCTGTCCTGCAGATGAATGGGGTAAAAATAATATTAAAGCAAAAACAGATATCTATTTAAATAAAATGAGAAAGGAAAGAAGGAAAGAAGGAAGGAAAGAAGGAAAGAAAGAAGGAAAGAAGGAAAGAAGGAAAGAAAGAAGGAAAGAAAGAAGGAAAGAAGGAAGGAAGGAAGGAAGGAAGGAAGGAAGGAAGGAAGGAAGGAAGGAAGGAAGGAAGGAAGGAAAGAAAGAAAGAAAGAAAGAAAGAAAGAAAGAAAGAAAGAAAGAAAGAAAGAAAGAAAGAAAGAAAGAAAGAAAGAAAGAAAGAAAGAAAGAAAGAAAGAAAAAGAAAGAAAGAAAGAGAGAAAGAAAGGAAGGAAGGAAGAAAAGAGAAATTTTGTTTAGCTGTCCTTCATTCAGAAACCCAGAATCAGTCAGGCTTAACTGCTCAGTCTCCGGTGGCATCAGAATGATTTGTGTGGCACCAGGATGGTTTTGGTGGCATTGTGTCTCTGAACACTTCTTCCCATTTCAGCCTCCATGAGCTGCTATGTAAATAAATAAGACGTACAAGGCTGTGCTGTCTCTTTCCAGAGGTGATGCTGTGCATGGGGCGGACACGCCGTTTACTGAAAACTCCTCTGAACAGCCAGCAGCCATCTGACAAAACAGGTTTCCCAGCCTGGCTTTGAACTTAATGTCAACAGATGGAAAACTGTGGGAAACGGGCTCTGTGCATCCAAGACCCCCAGACCCTGACGGTCTTTGCTGCATGCAACCCACAACTAATGGCATGGGAGATTTATGAGAACATTGCACAGGTTTCAAAGCATTTTGATATGGATTTCCAACTTGATGCTTTTCAATTTTTCCGTACTCATGTGTTCTTAAGCAATCTGAGGAGAAATTCAGAAATAAACAAATGACGAGGCACTTGGGCTGAAGCAATCAGGGGTTGTGTTAGTTGTAAGTCAGCTCAAAATCAGCTCAAGCAACCATGTTTTCTTTTTCATTTTTTAAACCTAAAGAAAGCCATCTCACAACTTTAAAGGCTGTAATCCATATAATAAAAAATAGGGTGGGTGAGGCAGATTCAGCAGCATCTGATGAAAAGTCCCCCACCATCCAGAGTGCACAGTAATGGATGCTATCAGGTGGTGAACTCTAATTTACAGGGCCATATGCTTTATGAGGAATGCAGATAGGTTCCTCTTATCTCTGTTTGTCATCACTCTTATCCTTCATTTCACTGCTTGCAAAGAAAAACACTCTGAATTGTTAGTGTCCTCTGCTCAGCCACTGCCATTTCTTATTTCTTGTGTTGTCTTTTCCTCCCCAGAGCTTTCTAACCCCCTGCTGTTTCCTGCACACATTTCCACAACATCGTACTAGTTCCATGTATAAACCCGTTGTTAGTACTTGGCATGGACAGTGGAGAAGAGGCGATCCCCAGTCCCTGTACCCATGGGGTGTGCAGAGCTCCTGGTGCAAGCATCCCATGGTGATTTGTTCTCAAGCACCCCCACAAGCCCATCATCAAGACCATGATGCAGAGCTGGGGATGAGGACTGTGCTGCACCTTGATCACAAGCCATTTGCTGTTTTAATGTGTGAATAGAAAACAAAATGAGTTTTGGTGCTCTCTCCATTCAGGACGGCCAGGTCTTAGTGACTCCATTTTGTCCTCTGGTCTCCCCAGCCAAAATCTGTGCACATGGCTTGTTAGACAGAGGAGGAGGCTCTGCTTTTCAGCACTGTAAGCCTCAATATACTCAGCACAAGGAACTAGCAGCCTGTTAATGCATAGACATTTGGTAAAAACCCTATAGTAAATAGAGGGCAAAGAGCCCGTCCACTGGGACAGCCCAGCTCAGATGCACTGGGGCAATATTGCACAACATGCAGCGACCCTTGAGCAGCAGAGACAGGACAGAAGGAACTTTCTGTGCCCAGGCAAACAGGCAGAACAGAATAGCAGCTCTCTGTATGGCCTTGGCTCACAGCAAAACCGGGGGCTCTGCGGTGAGGGATGAGACTTTCCCCAGGCTGATCTGGTCTTGTGCAGGTGGGCAGCACAAAAGGACACTGCAAAACCACTCAAGGGGCTGGCTTTGTCCAGATTTCCAAAACTCCTCATTGCATAAGATTGAAGAGGTGTATTTACTGTTGGTTTTAGTTTAGGTTTCATTTAATTCTGAATTCATTTTTTTTTTGTTATTCAACCACTTTTTGCCCTTCATTTTATAATGGCAATTCCCTGTTGTAGGGAAAGCAGCCCAGAAGCCACAGCTGCCTAGCACAGAAGAGGAATTACAGCTCGCCCTTGCACTACTGCAAAACTCCCATAAAGCACATGTGTTCTACAAAGCGAGGAAAGGAGGTGGACGTTGCTGTCTGTAATACTGCCTGACTTTCTAGTATTGTAGCTCAGACAGTTTTATAACGTCAGGAGAGTCACACTGTAGGGACTCATGGCAAATGGGCTGTTGTATCGGCCTTGTGGGAAAAGATTGATAGCTGGAACAGTTGTTTTGACACATCTGAGAGTTTCATCTCCTGTGTGCTTTTAGTAGTGCAGGACACATGATTTCCCTCATTATGTGATGGCTCAGAGGCTCTGCACCCTGAGTTGTTTTCAGTACACAGCTCAGGTACTGACCTCAGCTCTTGTCATGCCTAAGCCAGCTCCTGGGGCTGTATTGCTGCAAAACTCAGAGATGGGGAACTAGGGTCTGGGGGCAGGAGAAAAACTGTTAAAAGGGGAGAGAATGCCTATAAGAAAATACTTACAAGGTAGTTGGAGAAGCTGGGATTCCTGTGATAGAAAAAGATTTATTTTTATCAGCCCCTCTGAGGTCCAGTTGCATAAGAAGAAAGTGGTAAATAAACTAGACTTGTGTTTTTTATACCAAACAGAAGTGCCTTTCCTCCTCAATAACACACAAAAGGCATGCAGTTTCTTTGTGCGAGGTGGACAGATCATCCTGCAGGAGCACAAAACCACAGCATTTGCAGCTGCACTGATGGAGGGCATGCTCACAACTGCTCAGCGCATGCACTCCTGCCCAGTATGGGGGCTGGTGAGGTGGGAAAGGTGTAGGCACCCCCAGGACACTGCATGCACTTATCAGTACTCCACAGGTCTCACATCTGGTCCTCTAGCCTTGCTTTCTTCTCATGGTCAGGTCTCTAGACCTCACTGATGATGGACAGGTCCCACCTAGAGACACCACCTCACATCTCAACCTTTGCCTCGCCAGTGCAGCGAGCGTGCCCTCCCTTTGGTCTCTGCAGATTTTGATCACAGGACCTCTCCCAGCTCCTTCCCTGTCTCCACTCTTGTCTTTATCGAACTGCCTGCATCCTAGCTGCCATTCCCATTGTCAGCCTTTCCTTTGCAGCCTCTGCTGTAGGTAGATGTCCAGGCAATGTGGCCAGGGAGCACAGGAGGCAACCGGACTGTGGCAAAACAAAGGGCTGACACATTGCAAAATGCCACTGCAAAAAGGTCCCCTGCAGCGAGTGCGGTGGCCTGGAACGGCCTCGGCCCCAGGGCTCAGGGCTTGCTTTTTCTGTGCCATGTTGATTTAGCTTTGTAAGGAGCCCATCTTGAGCACATCTGAGCATCCCTGTGGAGTTGTCTCTTTGTTAACTGTGTTATCAATTAAAACCTCGCTGTAATCCGAAGAACCTTTCTGGCTACCCTTCCTGGCACACTTTAAATTAGAAATGGCTATTACCCATCCTAGCTTGATACTTCTGCTGCTGCAGAAGAGATCTGAAGCTTTTGTCCCTGTCTTAGAGCCTCCTTTTGCTGGTTTTCCAGTCCCAGATAGGCAAGCAGCAGCTTACCTGCGTTAGCTCAAAGCTGGCCATCAGGGAACCACAGCCTTTGGGTTTTATCACAGACCTGTCCTGTATAAAACAGAAACAGCAACACCCCAGTAGATGTTTTTTTTTCCCCCATAATGGAACATTTTGGAAGCGAGTCAGGGGAAGCCTTCCCTTTAGCAGAGATAAACTGGCTCCTGGTGATTTCAGCAGAGCTGCTGAGTTTGGAGAATTTATTTCCATTGTATTACTTAATTCAATTTATTTGTGCTTGGTAAATGTACTTTTGCTTCACTTCTAGCTTATGTTTGCATAGCCTGATAGAGAAATGAGGTCTGGCTTCTGCGGAAGAAGGAAAACTCCCCTGTTCTTTGCGAGCCGATGCTCATTCATCTCCTTGCCCTCGGTGCATTTTTCTGCTGAGATCCTCACTCTGAGCTCATTACAACCCCCATCTCCCTCCCCTCCAGGCCCCAGAAAATGCCTCCCACCAGCCCCGCAGTCTGACCTCAGACCTCAGTCGCTCTCCCCATCTGACCCGAGCTGTGGATCCTGGCAAGGAGCCGGGCACTCAGGGTCTGGGGGGAGATGGGCAGGAATCTCCTGTCATGATTCCCACTCCCCCTACGACACACAGCGGCTGCAATACCAGGTTCCCTCAGCTACATGGGCTCACACTTCCTGAAAGATCTATGTTTTTGTAAACTTGCCCCAAATCAGGGGGCAATTCAAGGTGCTTCTGTACCAGTCTGTAACAACACAGAGATGCAATGTCAGGTTTTGGCACAGAACTGAGAAATTGTAGGAGAGCAGGGAGGGACAGGGGAGATCAAGGGTTTGGGAAACAAGAGACAACAAGTCTAAGTGCAACTGAGACAGCCAATTATGTTTTAAATGAAACCATAGCTTTTACCAGTCACCTTTACTGCTTTTAAGCACGCATTTTCATTCCTGACTATAAATCCTACTTAATAACCAGCAGTTTCACCTCCCAAAAAACTGGCCAGTGTGTGGTAGAGTACAAATAGCAGTTGGAGAAGGGATGATATTAAAGCACAATAATGAAAGCTGACATGTTTTGGATATCTGGGAACAGTGACCTACTGGTGATCTCCTGCTCTTTCAGTAATTGTAATTGACAGGCTGCTGCATTTGCAATAATATAGGAATACCAGAGAAAAAGTAATCAGAAAGATGTTTTGCAGGAAGGTTTCGGGAAGAATTGTCTCCAGACACTTTTTTCTTTGAGAGTTCGAGTAAGCAACACTATTCCTATTTTCTTGTGAAAGTTATACATCCCAAAGGCTAAAGGATCTTTGAGATTTATGATGAAAGGGCAGTGACTGGCTTCAGGGAATGGTATTTTATACTTCTGGAGCATTTTACCCACTCATCTTGGCCTTTGGCACTAAGAGACTTACTACCGTAATTAATACATCTTGTCAGCCCTGAGTTGCTGAAAAATCTGAGCTTTCCTTTTCCAAATAGAAGTACAAATCTAATTGCAAAATAAGGGCTGAGTGAGTGAACAGATTAGTTATCCACAAAGAATGTTCTGAACTCTAGAGATCAGCTTGGTTACCCCGAGTTTTAACGCTGAACTCTAATGATGTTCTCACAGACTACTACAAGTTATTTCTTCACTGATTTTACAAACAGCTATTCACTACCCCAAGATTAAGGGCAGTTTTACTCCATGGGGAAAAAGTCAGCATAGTGTCTACCTCTGGACCTTTTCCCTCCCTTCCTCCACTCTGATTCATAGTTCTGGGAAACTCTGGGAAGCAACCTACAAGTAAATATATCTGATGTAATTTTTTTTCTTTTTCCTTTTTACCTTTTTATCTATTTTTTTTCTCTCTCTCTCTCTCTCTTTTTTTTTTTTTTTTTTTTTTTTTTTTTTTTTTTTTTTCCCCTGAACACTGCCATTAATTAATGAATATTGGCATCCTGGTCAGATGTTAAAATGAAATCTGCTCTATGGCCATGTCTCTGTGTGCTCCTGACCTCTGCAAGGAGCTCACTGGCATTTGTAAGTCGGGCAGCAGCATAAACATGTGCCCAGTGGTTGCCTCCTTGGTGGCATCCGTGCAGAAATGTCAGAGCAATGGATAAGATGAACAAATTAGCTGGGCAAGTTCAAGCATATGTTGTTGGTTATACAATATAGATTTTGAAACACCTACCTACTGCTTCGATAGAACTGGGACAGAAAGTCTCCTGGGTAAAGTTGGGCTTTGCCCAAATACCAGTTCGTGTGCTGAAATCTTTCACAAGTACACTTCAGGCTAGCTTTCCTGGGAAAAGGCAGTGCTCCTATTATGCAGGGTAATTTTCAGTACAGCCCCTGGCACAGGCAGAGGTCACTCGAGTTTCCTTCTCTCCTGGTGATTTCAAATCTCACAACTGCTATTCCTCCAGTGGGGAAAGCAAGCAGACTTGATGTCACTCTCCAGACGGCAGCTGATACAATGCTATAATATGCAACTGCATCAAAACAAAGGAACCAAGAAGCTCAGCTGGGAGTCTGAGCACACCAGGACTCTGTCTCAAGGAGAAACCCAAGAGTGCACCAGAAGAAACCCAGGTGCACCCACTGGGAGAGAGCCAGTCTGCCCCGACAGGTCCCTATTTGGTTACAAGTTCCGCAAATTCTGTGATGAGATTGAGGGTGGATAAAAGAACTGAAGATTTCCTGACTGATAGTTTTATTCTGTATCACTTTTCCCTCTACTGGAAAAGTGAATAGTGCCTAGGAGCTCACAAAGGTATTTGACTGTGGATGCTACTTGAACGAAGAACTGTCTCACACTGGAATTTATGGATCAGCACAAAATGCTGTTAAATATAAAACACAGTGTACATGTACATCTACATATGTACACCGTCTCTTTTAAATTACAAGCTCATTTTGAGCCAAACTTTGAAAGGGATTTTGCAAAAGAAAAAAAAAAAAAAAGTGAAAATACAGCTATCAACAATGCAGCCAAAATTGGCGCTCCTAATAATCATCTCAACAGCAGACTTGATTTATTGTCTGTTTAAAAGTTGTTTTATATCTGGATAGAAATCATTCTCAAAGGGCGATCCTTTAAAACTCTTGTAGCTTGCCCACTAGCTTTGCGGCAGGTACTATGTCCAGGATGGAACAGCTCACGTCCGTAAATCAACTGTAATTTGGGAGTGACTAGTATCTTGCAGTGCATTTGGCACTAGTTCATCTTCTTACCAAAATTCTACATCCTTTCAAGTTTTTCTGATCACTCTGCACAGCTAAGCTCAGTTTTGCTGAATAATAGTTATGGATTTCAGCAGTGTTATTTTCTCCCTGCTGTCTCTAAAGGAGACAATCCCCAGACTAGGGCCAATGCTCACTCCTTTCACTGGCAGCTCCACCTTTAAAAAAAATATCAACATTTCATTTGAAGGCCCTTTTGATATTTCCTTCATGAAGTGTGTGTAATCTAGATATCTTTTCCCTTCAGGGAACCTAAGGACAATAATTTCTGGTGAATGTTTGGTTTTCCACTGTTTCTGAATAGCAGTGAACCATTAGGACTTTGCTACTATGCTTTTTCTAGCCTCTTCCATAACACTCCCATATAAGTTTATCTCCTTTGAAATTTTCCATTTTCTTGATTTTCTTTATGACTGCTGCAGTTTGCTCCAACTTCACTGCCCCTCAGAGGCCAGTTTGGGATTATCACCATAACTTGCTTGTTGCTGTGTGGTACCATTTTGACAGTGCTTCCCCAGCAAATTTCTGCTTTGCATGTACTTGATATTGCTGCTGAATTAATATTATTATTATTTTTTGATCTTTTTTTTTTCCCTGTGGAGGAGCCACAGCCAAATCCTTTGAAATTTGGGCTCTGATCTTTAGAAGTTAACTGAGGGGAGGGAGGGATGAAGGATGGGAAAGATCCATTAACTTCATCTAAGATGAATTCACAACAATGAATTTATCTCCTTCAGTTCTTGTTTGTTTGCCTAAGCTTCATTAAGTTAAATAGGCCAAAGCTATCTTTCCAGCAGGAAAAATTTGGCAACATAATTAATTCAAGGCATGTGGCATTTCCTGTCAAAATGGCAGGCATTCATCATACCAAGGAGACTGATGTTTTTCACGTCCACTCAGGCTGATGCAGAGATAATATTCCCAGCATACCTCCCTGCAGGTCTCTCCATTCTGAATTCTTCCCCCAAAACTAACTCCAGTTCTTCACGCTGACCCTGAGACTCTCCAAAAACTTCTGTCAAACCCGTTGCTGCTGCCTCTTCCTACTCTTTTTTGGGGGCACTGGTGACTCCTATGGAAGGTGGCTTCAGCTTGCCTGGCTCCCTGTGCCCCAAGGAGGAGCAGTGGAGATGCTGGGCCACCTCCCCTGTGCTCACAACATCTGAGCAGGGCATGGAGCCTGGAGCGCTGACATCCCATGACCTTGCCGATGTTTCCTGTTGGGTCAGCCAGGAAATTGCAGCAAAAGAGGTGTAGGAGCAAGGGGACAGATAATGAGAAACAGGGAGGAGAGAGCTTTGGAGGGTTTAAAGGAACAAAGACTATGCCTACATGGCTGGGCGCAAGCCAGCTCCAGGCGTGCAGGCTCATTAGCACAAGACTGTTAAACAACTGCTCAACAACAACAACATTCAAGTTAAAGAAAAAAAAAAATCAAAATAATCAAAATAAGCCCTTCTTGGCAGCAGGGTTCTTCAGAGAGGGGTGCCATGCATCCCAAGAAAAATTCCTGGCAGCTCTCTGCATCAGACTATGCAGATCCACCTGGGGATGGGAAAAGGCTTGAATGTGAATAAAAACAATATGTTTAAATTCTTATGTGTTTTGGTTGCACTTGGATTCCTCCATCAGAGTTTAGTCTGATCTGGCTCTTTGGAGGCAGTCGCAGCTCCCACAGTGCTATCTGTGAGACAGAGGCTCGCGTTTCCTTTTCTCTGTGCTACAGCAGAAACTGAGTGGCTCACTCAGAGAACATTTCTGTTCGCAAATGCTTGTGTTTCAGAGATTAGACATCAACTGAAGAGTGAAATGGTTTTCTGGCTTGTCAAAGGCCCAGCAGGTTAGACTTTAACTTAGCAGAAAATGCTCAAATTAGATGTGACAGAAACACAAGAAGCCCATGGTATGGCCCTGTCTTGTTGCTACACTGAAATTAGGTGAACAAATCTGGTTGATGATGGCTTTGGAAAAGTAAACGCAGCATCTAGATTTGACAGCTATGAGGTTGAACTGATAGATATGGTGATTATTGTTGGCACAGAACTGAAAAATAGAATTACATTGTGTTTAATCAAGGGAACCTAGTCCGGGATAAGCCTTGGATCCCTCCTCTACATGAAAAACAGCCCTTACACCAAAGGAAGTTCTGCATAATGTTATTTAGTCTGCAGAAACCACTAACTGTATTGCAGAGCCCTGATGAAGTCACTGCTCAGAGACTATTAGGAGATAGCGGACGATTGATGCGATAAGCTTTGCTTTAGTTGGGAAAAGTGCTGCTGGCAAGTAATCCAGTGTGCACATACAGGTCCAGGGTGCACATACAAAAATTACCAACAAACTAAGGTCCAGCACATACATAAAAACAAAGAAGTTTTCTGCCACTCTAAGTAAAAGGGTTTTTTTTTTGTTTGTTTGTTTGTTTGTTTGTTTTTTTTTTTTAAGCATTCTAACACCGCTTTATGTTTTCTAACATCTCTAATGTGTGTTACAATAGCAGATTTGTCTGAAAGGGCAAGTCTCCAAAAGACCAGTTTGATATTAAAGAAAGTATGTCTTCTGGCCTCCTATCAAACTTGAATATGCTCTTTCAATGACAAGCAAATGCCTCCAACACTGCCACTAGTGGCCGAGGAAGAATTGGGTTGTCTGCATGGGGTATAAAGATTGTATTTCCTGTGAGAAAGGAGCTGTCACAGAAAGAAAAAGACCGAAATGGGTATCCTGAGCCTTAACACATTATTTGATGGGTGAGGCTTTGTAATTTAGTGCCATAATTCCCCCTCCACACACACACTTAAATTCATTAAGCAAATTAAAACAAGAACGTCAGGCCGCTCACATGGTACCAGGCACGGCAGCTATAAAACCGCATGGGACAAGTGAGGAGTGGGAGCATGGTACGTAAGTGCCATTCATTGCCTGTTGCGGGATGAATTTGTGTGGAAACTTTTGTGTGGTTTGGAACAGACCTGAGCCTTGAAGATGGAAGATTTGGACCAAAAGACAAGTCTTTCCTTTATCTCATTGTAATTAACTGCAGGTGGTTTCTGCTAACATAATGCAGATTTATCTTTTTTTTTTTTTTTTTTTTTTTTTTTTTTTTTTTTTTTTTTGAGGCAGCATAGCTATCACATTTTTAGGAAAAGTCAGAAGAAAAAAAAAAAGTAATTGTTTTCTTATTATGGCAGATCACATCTTTCTGCCCGAATTCTTGGCTGTTGCTCCTTTCTGTTGATAACTGTCTGACGGATGAGCTGAATGTTACATGGAACAAAACTGAACCGGTGAATTCCTGGGCTAGCATCAGCAGAACTGCTTCTTGTCTATCAGAACAGAAATTAAAATGGATGTTTCTACCAGTGCATGCTTGTCTCTCTCTGTGCCAGTAAATCAGTCTCATTGAATCCTCTTACTCAGTCTTACTCTGTGTTTTGCTAGGAGAAAGATTTTTTGAATGATTTCTTCCCTCTTGCTTCTTGGCTGTGTCAGCTACAAAGCACTACAACCCTGACACATTTCTTTTTCCTCTCTCTCTTTTACGTCAGTGTAAATCAGGATGGCTCACTGGAGAAGGCAGTATAAAGTTGCTGGGACAAAGCTGGGACTATTGTTCCTAGTCCACACTGGCTGAGAGCAGACACTTAATACTGTGTTGCTTGAATACTGCTTGTAACCATATTCCTCTCTGGAAACTGCATCCTTCTTAAGGGAGCCCTCTGCTCTGGATATCTGGCTCTTTCTGGTCCCCTCAGTCTCTAAAGAGAGAAAAGGGCTCGAAGACCATTGGAGCAAACAAGAGGTACAATTAGCTGAAACAGGGCAAATCTGTGCAGGCTTTGGGTGACTTGGGATGTGAGGGTTGCAGGCATGGCATGGCTCTGCAGTGAAGGCTGGGGGAAACTGGTGGTGAGGACTTCACATCAGTGAGGGAGAGCTTATGCCACTATGCTCAATGCTTATCCTGGATGGAGAATCCCACCACACTATTCTCCACTTGTGCTGGTTCGAGTGTCCCATGCCAAACTGCAAACAGCAGCGAGAGATGTTAGGAGCTTTCTGAATCCTTTTTGTATTGCAAGCAGCCACCACTTGCATGTTTCCATTACAACAGCAAAAAAGGATGAAATCTGAAACTGCTCCCCTACCCTGGTTTTCAAGGAAACATCAGGCTCTGGCAAGTTTGGACACCTGCAGCAATTGACTTCTTTCCAGCACAAGTCCAAAGGCATTCAGTTTCCCAGCAAGTCATTTTCTCCTAGGCAAGAGGCACCAGAGAAGGAGGCAAATGGAGGGAAAGTGACAGAAGACAGTACAGGTGTGAAACGTTTGCAACAGGAAAATGCTGTGCAAGCTATAGTTTGGGGAGAAAGAAGGAAAGAAATAGAGCATGCAAGACAAGGTGTATATCTGAGCTACAGCTGACAGTTTCAGTACTGTCTGATATCTGTGGGAACCGAGAGGTGAGTGGGAAGAGGTGCTAGTGTGTCAAGGACACTACGAGGGAATTTACTCACCCTGAGTCTCAGGGACGCAGGGTGAGTAAATGGTTGAGGCAGATCACACCACCTTTTCCTTCACCTCCCCAAAGCAAGCAACAAAACTGAGAGAACTAGGCATATCAATATAAATTCCTGTCTTGGAATTTTGGGAGAAACTCCAGCACAATCCTTCTAATATAATCAGGGTGAAATTTTGGCCAAAGCTGTGGGAGGTGTTAGGAGACTGCTGCAATGTCCTAATGGGCAGTGGGTCGGTTCATTTAGTACCTGCCAAGGTGTTCTCCCTTGCTTAACAAGGCTTTAAATGCAAATGTAGCTGGTGTATAAGAAGAGTTTGCAGCTGTTTGATTTTTCTTTTATGTGCTTGTGTTTAGTTTTGAGATTTTTGACTTGATTTCATAAACTTAAAATCAACTTCCAAACAACTTCCAAAGCATTTTAAACCCAACGTTCCTGATGATTTTGATTTGTTGTTTTTGTCTATTTCAAGAACCTACATCCTTAAATTAATTTCTAAAATAAATAAATAAATAAATAAAAATATGCATTTGAAGACCCCAACTGAAAACACTGGCTTTCTTTCAGGTCAGTTTCATTTTGAACAGCTGAACTTTCAGCAATAGTTGTTAGGTGATGTTATTTTGTTTTTCTTTGGTTTAAAGCTGAAGCCAAGAAACTCTGTGCTTATCTGGCATGACAGAATGGAAATCAATAAAGGGCATAAGAAAGCAGATGATCTAGTCCCCGGGCAATACTGTAGTATACCACATGGATTGGAATAATATATATGCATGTATACTCACAAAATGCATTCTAATCACTTAATATAGTGTGTATACATAGATCTGTAAATTTGTAGCTATTAATGACAACACATTAGACATATAAGTCTATGTCCATAGAATGTGTTAGAAAGGAAAAACTCACAAAAAGAGAAGTTAAAAGTGGATAAATATTACAAAACAAAGATTTAACTCACAAAATCTTTAAGCTGTTTGAGAACTACAGTTGCATGCTTTGCAATGGACTTGATTTCTCATGAAGTAGAAGTAATTCAGCCTTCCTGCCTGCACTAATTCACACAAATATGATTTGTACTTGAAATTTGTAGTGTATTAATGGATTTTAAGTGGTTCCAGCAATTCCATTAAAAGAGGATGGAATAAATAAGTGAGCAGTTTGCCAAAGGTGGAGACGCCACAGTTGTGAAACCAGCTAGTGGTTTATGTCAAACACAGTCATTTAAAAAATATAGTGGTGAATTAAAGTAAAAGTGACTTAAAGATTAGGTATTCTACAAAGTGTTGCTCTAAACGAAGACAGGGGTATGAGCAGGAACATCTGGATGAAATAAACCCCCGTCTGAGAACTAAAGTAAAATAACATTGCTTATTTGAACAATTTCTGTGCTAGGAAGTAGAACCTAACACCACGACTTTTTGGAAGAGGGACTAAAAGTTGACAATTTGATACTAAATTTTCAGCAGCTTTAGTGTCCATCTTGAATTAGAAGCTTTTACCATTTGCTTACAACACACCCAGCCCCTGATCACCCTGCCTGCTTTGCTGTCTTGGGGGTGTAAAGTCAACAGAAGGAGATGTAAAGCCGCTGAAAAGAGCAAGGGTGGCACAGTGCTTAATTGCAAATGTATTGCCAGATAATCCCTCCTTTGTAACTCCTCTGCCTTCACCTGAAGCCACATGGGGACTGAAGCTCTGCATGTGCTCCTGCTCGTGAGAAAACACATGTAACAGCCAAGCCTGTCTTTTCCTTTTGTTCGGTGTCTTACTGCTAGTGCTAGCCTGGTGTTGGTCAATACAGAGGTCCCCCAAACAGAGAGATTTTTTAATTCATAAAATCTCTTGTCTTGCACATGATAATTTTCTTCCTTTGGCCAGCTCATTCCTCATTAACCTACCAGGGTATTATATACACCAGTGTTTATTTAGATGATCTTTCAAGTGTGCTTCCTGTTTATAGAGTAATTAGCCACATGCACCAAACAAAACACGAGGCCAAGGAGTGGAGGATACCCTGCTAACAGGAAGCACCTTTCTGTAAATAGCGGTGGTGTTCCAGGCTGTTCAGCAACTGCATCTTCCCTCAGGATGTGACCAGCTTTGAAATCCCTGTTTAGAAACAGAAGCATTTCTACTGTTAACAGGATTAAGTAAAATGAGAGATGGTCATGTCTGAATTCAGATAAATAAAAAGGTGAAGTCTGAATTGGGGTATAGATGTTTTGCTTTGGGTTACTTGGGTTTTTGGGAGAGATGAACATTACTTTGCCTGATGGAGTGAAACAATTTCAGCTTGATAATAGTTACTTTGATCATATGAATGACCTTCAAGTGTGCACAGGGGAGAAAAATGCAGATGACAGAGCAGACTCCTGTGATGCAGGGAATGTGTTGTTATGCTTGCTAAGCCATCTATGATTCCTAGGACACCTATTAATGGGGTGATTATATCTGTTGTTATTACTATATTCGTGCCATTATTTAAGGACACATATGGACACCAGAAGAGGTACGTCACCAGCATAAAGTCTTGGCACATTGCTTTCTGAAAATGAAAGTGTCAGCATGTGCAAAAAGGCTTGTCAAATTAAAAAGAGAAGACAAATTTGTTATTTTTTAAAGGGAGTAACATTTTTTTTTTTTCTTAAAAAAGAGTTTGGCACTAAATGTTGATTTAAAATGAAGCTGCGAGTTTCTGGAAAACCTTTCAGGTTTTGTGGTGCTGCCCAGTACTAGAGGTTGAAAGGTTTGTTTCTGACTCCAAAAGGGTCCTTGGTGGTCCTTCAGTAGGCGACAGCTGCCTCTGACCTCCCATGGGCCCAGGCCCGCATATGGTGCACTGATGTCCCCCATCCACAAACAGACAACAAAGATGATCTAGAAGCTCCTTGGTGAACAAAATTAAACACTGCAGGTCAAATGGAAATCAATTACAAGCTGTGCAGAAGACTGTGGAAGTCAACACCAGCTCTCACCCATGAACTGGGATGGAGGCAATCAAATGTTAGGTCAGCCCAGGTCACGCCGTGGCTTTGGTGTCCATTTTTCACTCGATATAGGGAAAGGAACTCTAAACATCTGAGGCAGTGGGTGAAGTTAATGTATGACTCAGGCATACTGATGGATCCAGTGTTGAATGCATCGTGCCAGTGCAAACAAATAAAATTATTCAAGGAAAAAGAAAACAACAACAACAAAACCACCAACTTTTATTGTAATAAACACAAGCAGAGTCACATCTATCTAAACAAAATTTGCTAATTCTTGCATTTAAGTCTTTGTCTCTGAGTTATGTATGAAATTCATTTATCGTCATCTGCCTAGTACAGTTAAAATGTTTTCAGTACTGAGGTTTTCTTAACATCTAAATGAACAAAGAAACTTTTCATCCACACTCCTAACAATTGGTGAGACTTTCAGGAAAAGCACCTAATTGAAATAGAAGCCCCAAACTTGTTTATTTGTTTTTCTGTATAACATCATGCTTTGAAATGGCCTATGAAATATCTTCAGATGTTATTTAACCCCACTAATCTTTAAAAAACAGTCTTGAGCCAGGAGAGTATCAGTGCTTTGATTTAAAATGACACCATGCAATCACTTACGTTACATGTCTATAAAGAATACAAATGTATCCTGCATGAAGAAATACTTTTTTAGTGTATTTTAGGGTTATTGCGGAGCTTGGCACCATGGAGTTCCTTTCAGCCTGAGTTGGTAACCAAAAATGCAGGGTATTGCAGGGTGGGGCAGTTGTACAATGGTGTAAATAGACATGGATGTCTTTGCCACAGGCCTTTTATATTTCTAAAGCACGTACAAGAGTCCTGCAAGCACACATGGGATAAAACAGCCCAAACTTGACCAAGGACCTGACCAAAAAACCAAAAAAACAAACAAAAAAAAAAGTTTGTTCCTACCAAGGCCTTTCTGGCTTTGAGTGACTTCAACCTCTTTGTGCTTTTCTATACACTTCCTGCTACTTTTTGATCCTGGTTTCTTAGCCTACCCTTACACAAAACCAAGCTCAGCATGGCCCTGTCACACTGCACATCCTATTCCTGGTTTCTTAACCTACCCTTACACAAAACCAAGCTCAGCATGGCCCTTTCACACTGCTCATCCCATTCCTGAGCAGATGTACCTAATTCTGGTTCAGGTGGTGATGAATTCCTGCATCCTGAGCATCCTGAGGTCTCTGGGCTTTGCTGTTTGTGAACCTGTATGGAGGCTGCCTATCAACTGGTCTATAGCAGTAGGCATACCCAGATTAAAATCATTTTAGTGTGGGTTGCACAGTTGATGATATGTGTGCACTTCTGGACTGCCTTGCTAGGATTGGCATTCTGGGACAAGAGCTTTACTTCTTGTGCCCATTACAGAGGTGAGTACTTAAAGCATTTTAACGCATTTAACCAACAGTGATAACTTTGCAATGGTGAGTTTGCTGGGTCTGCTTGTGATTTGGGTGTTGTGGGGCTGCTGAACATTTTCCAGCAACATTGCAGCAGGTTTCTCTCTTCCATGGAACACAGGATCAACACAGCAGCAAAATATAATTTCATTCTACGCAAGATGAAAAGCAATAATACTAGTAATTCTGTATATTATCTTTCTCATAATTATAGTATGTGCACAAGACTGTGCTATGTCATGTAAGTCTTCCCCAGACCAGGAGCCCCAGAGGGAAAAGTTAATTTATGTAAAATAAAATTTATAGCAGAATCTGAAAAGGTGAGGACAAGGGTATGTCCCAGGGAGAATCTGGGTCATGGCATTAAATATTTTCCCTTGAAGCCAGGGGCATGGCTTCAATGCATGCTGGGATCTGTAGTCTCCATTAATAGGTGACTGCAGCTGCCTGCAACGAATCCCGACTGTGGAGTTTTATGGCCTGCATCTGGCTTACAGCTCATACCTTTAACATCCTCCAGGGAGCTGATAGTCTCATTTTTGTTCTTAGCACATAAGAACAAAATTAAAATGAAAATCTAAAATGCAAACCTATTTTTCAAACCATGAAAAGGTCAAAGAAATAACCTCTTCTGCAAAAACATCAGGGAAACACATACAGAAAAGCAGCTATCACAAATAAAAACAGGCAGCTATTACAGCACACTAGGAATTGCCTTTTAGGACTGGCTAGTGAGCATGGAAAAGCTGAAAATGTTCTTTCAAATGACTTTTAACTGCAAAGGATAGGATATTGCACTGGGCAGGATATTATGGCAGGTGGGTCCTACTGCCCTCTGCTTACACGTGTTTTCCATAGGAAGTCCATGCAATGAACTGCTCTCTACATTTCTGTTTTTAAAAGTGAAAGTCTAGATGAAAATTCTGTCACAGCTCTGTCATCGCAAGGGCAGAAGTGCAGCATCCAGAGCAGAAATGCTGACGGTGTTCCCGAGAGTCCTTGGGTGCCCTTCCCCCCAGTTCCACCACAAGGTGCAGGCTTTGGCCACCAGATCTCATTTGCAGGGGACTCCTTTTTGTTCATTCTGTCTGATGTGGGGTTTTACTATATGACAGCAGTCATATAGCCATATCCTCACAAAGGCTTCTGAGCACTGCAAAAGAAACAATTTTCCCTGCCACAGGATGAGCCCTGGCATCTACTTCCTTACACAAGAAAGCCAAGGGAGGAAGGACGAGCAAAACTGAGCGAGGACAGAGACATTTCTGCCAGCAGTTTCTCTGTGCTCCCCCAGAAGCAACCACCACCTCCACAGCTGTCATTTGTCCATGTCTCCAGCATCAGCAACAGAACCAGGACTGTTTTGTTGCCACCAGCAAAAGGAGCCAGAACAGGTTTGGGGGCTGCTGGGGGCCACACAAGTGTGAGAGTGTTTGAGAGGAGAGCTGTAGGCTCTCCCCCTCCCCACAGGCCAGGAGAAGTCTGATCTGCCTGTTTGGCTGGTGTAGAGGAGCAATGATAATCTCATTACACACAAAATAAACTGTAGTCCGGTGACTCAAAAGCCAGGTCTTTGTTGCAGCACTTGGCGGTGTGCTTCTGTGTTTTGATGATGCATGCATAGACTGCAGATCAAAAGCAATTTCTAAGTCACTTTACCTATAAGATTATTGAGGTTTCCTGCTAAATCACTGAGAATAGTGAAAATTTCCAGTGTTTTTATCAAACTTGCACAGTCAGCACACAGCAAAATTAGAAGGTATGTCAGCTTTGGTTTGAGTACCTCAAAGAAACCAAAATGCTTAAAAACCAAACCGTTAAACAAAAGTCAACTTATAAATCTCTTGAAAAGTCCCAGAGACCTTCCAATCTGTCTGCTGACACCTTCTCCCTGTCTCTGACCCTCCTAAATCAAAGCATTTATCTAAAGTACAAAAGTTGACAGTTTGCATTTAATAGAAGTTGCTTGTCTTGTCAGTCTGCAGAAGTCTTGTTCCTGCTGGCTGTTTCCTTGATGATGTGTTACAGCAATGCAATAGCCAACAGCACTTACAGAAATAGATGCAAAAAAATGGCTTGATTAATTTTAAATATGTTCATTCCTGAACAGAAAATGTAGGTTGCAGGAGAAAAAGAGGGGAGGGTTTTTAGGAGATGTTCTGTGTTTCAGTTAACAGAAGTTGTGTTTTAGAGGAATGATTGTTGTTGCTGATAACACATTGTAGTACAAAAAAAAAAAAAAAAAAAAAAAAAAAAAAAAAAGCCACATTTTGTTTATCAACATTTTCTAGGGATTTCTATTTAACAATACTTTTGTAACAGTTTCTGATTCCTCTATTCACAATTCTGCACAGTCAGTAAAGTGAAACGTCTTTTACACTTGCAAACATCAGAAATATATTCTCATGTTATTACACGCTGCTTTTGCATCTCTGAAGTTTTGCAAACTTAAACTTCAGTCCTGTGTACTTGCACATGGGCTGTACTATATCCATATGCTTTAAGTAAAGCATTTACCTACTTTTGCACAATACAAATTGGCATCACATGGCAGTTATGAGAAATGTTTGTCCGCTTGCATGTTGTATACCATGCCCTCTTTGTAAGGTAATAGGAGCTGAGAAGTCAGCATCTAGCACTGAGCACCCTGTCTGCTGTCACAGAGCAGCTGCCTGTTATGTTTTAAGGGTATTGAAATTATCTGGTTGTACTTAGTTTTCCTTTTGTTTAGAAAAAAGATCTTTTTCGATATACTGTAGAATACACATCAGATGGAGGCAGTTGGAGTTAATCCTAAACAATATTCATTTGTTTACAAGCATTTGCTGTTCCCTGGGCTGGAAGGGGGCTGTGGAGCCTTCCCGGTGACCACTGATGGCTGTGTCCTCTGAAACAACCTCTAAAGCTGTAGATTACTTCAGGGCTGTAGGCCCCACTCCACAGACTGGATAGGAAAACCAGTGTGTTGTGGGGACTGGTTGGGGCACCAAGCAAGGCCAGCTAGCATGGAGAGAGCAGCAGGCTGATCAGCTGTGGGTCCTGCTGCTGCCGAGTGGGCCCAGGCCAAGCAATAGGAACGGGAGGGTCAGGAAATGTGGATAGAGACGTGGCATGGAAAGCCTACACAGAGTGATGTGGAAAAAGGAGAAACTGAAAATGCCCTCATCAAACCTCAGTCTGGTTCAGAAGAAGCACAGTAGAGGTGTGCCCACCTCTACTACTCAAGACTTCATGGGTATCTTCTCTTGTCCAGCTCACTGGTACTTTTTGAAAATTTATTTCCATCAACTGTAGACGATAATAGAGCTAATACTCCTTGATTGTCTCAGGCTGTCTGAATAGCTTTTGATCTATGTACTGGGAACCTCAATCACATATTTTTATTCAGTATAAATTCAGTTCTGAAGTCTTCTTGATTAGAAGCAATGTGTTTTAAATACCAATATTCTTTCTTTATTTTATGGACTACACTTTTCAAAACAAATACTCCTTATGAAACTATAAAGAAGTGGGATCCAATATTTTAAACATTTATCTTACCGTTGTTACTGTAAAAGGACTGCAGCAATATATATGACTTTTAAAAAATGTTTCTGAAGTGGGGTTCGGGCCTGTAAACTGAGTTCAAGTTCAGAAGATTATGCTGGAGGTGCATGAAAAAGCCCTGAAGTAAGTATTTTAGAGAAACTTATGATTTAAAACTGAAATAAACATTGTACTGAAAAACTAAGTATGCAGACCATGACATGAGGCTTAGGAAAACGCAGCTGAGCTTCTGTTGACAGAAGTGGAAGGCGGCTTACCTAGTGCTCCTCTCCCCAAGGATGCCTGTGGGAGGCCCAGCTCATGAATCTCTTTGTTGGACAGTGCTGAGTCCTGACCTACGTATGGTTGCAGTGATTCTCTGGACAGTTTGGAAACTCATGACCCTTTGTTTGCAAAAGACATTTTTAAATAGCAGCGTTTGGACTCCACAGCTGATCTGTGCTTTGGTATGGAAAAGCATTTCTTTACTTCATCTTTCTCTTAAGAAAATCCATTCCAAGCCAGCAACGTCATCTTCTGGTCCTGGTTAAGGCATCAGGCAAGGGAGTCAGGCTTTTACATTCAAGCTTATGCAAACACGCACACCCCTACGCACCCTGTTGTCTTTTTTTACAAGACGAGTGAGGGTCACCCAAAGCTTCAGCAGGGGAAGTTCAGAGCCTTAGTCCTGGCACTGACTGGAGTTTAAGCAGGAGGAGTTGTGATTTAGCTGCCTGAGGCATTAGCAGTTTATTAGGTGTATTTGTGGAGCAGATGAAAGCTTGGGTTTTTGGTACTTGGCCTGGCATGTGAGGTGAACAGTATCCTGGTTTGTGCAGATCCACGTCAGTGCCTGCTCGAGTTAGCAAGTGGCTGACTTTAAAGCACTCAGAGAAGTCAGGTTGTGAGATACCACATTGCATTTGTGAGTCCTGAAACCAGCAGTGCTGGCGGAGCTGTGGGTGGCATCCAGCAGAGCTCCTCCCTGGAGGAGACGTGTCTGAGCAGCCCCAGCCGCCCACTGCTGCTCTCAGGCAGATTTCTGGGCCTAGCCTCGAAATGGCGCTGCCTGGGCTGAACACCTAAACCACGCTGCATGGCCCTGAAATGGAGCCTCAGCTCCAGGGGGGAAGTGGAAAGTGGGGATTTTGTTTGGTAGCAGAAAGCTGTGTTAGCATTCTCTGTTTCAGGCTGCAGTGGGAGGGAGTCCGTGAAAATTGCCAGAATCAACTGGTCACCATGCCCTTGGGACCAATTTTTTTTTTTTTTTTTTTTTTTTTTTTCCCATAACTGATCAAACGAAAAGTTTTACTAGTATAGTTTATAATAATCCTGAGCTCCCTGACTCAGGGCTTCTTTGAGTAACTCCTGGAACAAGCAGCCAGCCCTCTGAAGTCCCCAAGGCAGGGAGGTGACAACCAGCTCTGCCATATCATTGGTTCTCCGCTGGTTTTTCACAGGGAGATGCAGATGGCTGTGTTTAATGAGGTGGTTCCCATCGCAAAAGCTGCCCTGTCAGGACACCGGGTTTCCATTTGCAGTTCACCCATGATGGCTGAAACAGTTCAGCCAGAGAGTACAGATTGGACCAACTTTGGTTTTAGCTTTATTTCCAAAACATCCTAATCCTTTTTATATGCATATATATGTGTGTATATGCATTATAATGTTTATACTATATATAATATCTATAATTTACATATTGCATACATACAGTATTTTTAAAATATATACTATATATGTATATATAGTATGTTATTTCCACTGATGATATTACTGAACAGTCAGTTACAGCCTTTCATGATACTTAACGTTATTCAGAATATTGCTGGCAAGGCAATGACCTGGGGTTGATTTAAAAATTAGATATTTCATTAATAATCAATACATTTCTGATATTGACAGCATTAGGCTCTGCTGTGTCTACTTGAAACACATTGTTCTGGTTCCTTGCCAGATCGCTGAACCTATTATTCCTCTTACATCTCTACCAAGTTTTTATGCAGTACTCAACTCCAGAGCAGCAAGTTTTAACAGGACACAGAGTCTTCTACTCTTTCTTCTTCCCTCCACAACTCCAACTGCAATACACTTTATTTAATTTACTGTAACTACTTTTCTGTTAACTGACCATGTATAATCCACGGGAACCGTAACAATGACCTGTGCGTTAAAATGAGAGTAATGGAGTATCCCCCCGACACGGAGTCAGCCCACCTTGAAAGCCCTGACATTACCACTACCCCACTGGATTAGAGGAGATGTGGTTTATATTAGTGACCTGAAGAAGGTTCATGCCCTCTGGGAGAAGGCTGTTCCCTGCAATGGCAGTGTGATTAATGGTTTATTTACAGCACTGACATCAAGGCTGTCAGGACTCTTCATCAGTCTTTGATGTAAAACACACTAAGAGGCCCTAGGTTGTTCTTATCTGTGCAGAGAGGAGAAATCAGAAATGAATGAATTCAGAATTTAGTGTGGCCACAGCTCTTTTATTAATATTTTCCTTAGTGACAACAACAGAAGAAAATTACAAGCTCAATTCTACTTCACTGGCTTATTGGTAAGATGGAGGGACCACAGAGAGACTGTGGCTGCCGTTCTTTTGGGGAAAGCAGCATCTGTGACGGAGCACGGGAGTGCTGGTGACAGGTAATGTAGTGAGAACATGCAGATGCTTACATCAAATCCACAGGATATTGCAAGGGGTAAGCGCTTCAGTTCTACACAAACCACAAAGCAGGACGGATTTTCATGTCCTGGGTGAATTTGAGCTTAAACAGATATTTTTAGTGATTACTCTCTAGTACTCAGCACTACTGTGTAAGGATATTTCCAATTTTTAAAACTTTGCTATTTGGGAAAAAGCTTCCCACTCCAAAAAATTTCCTGTTTTCTTGCAAAGCTGAATAAGCACAGTCTGACTTTTGTGAAAACCTCCACAGATCTGTGTGCTGGCAAACCCCACACAGCCCGCTGTTCTCATGGGCCGGCAGATTAGTGAGATAACACAAAGGCAGCGTCAGCCCTTTCCTTCAGCCTGCTGATGGGAACTAGCTTCTTGATGTCCAGCACATTTGCATGGGTCTGCAACTTCTCCCCTGCCCCATCCAACACCTGTGGTGCAGGAAACTTGTAGCACAGATTGTGAATCAGGCCATTATGCAGTATTAGGACTGCAGTACTTTGGTTCTGCCTTGCTTTCACAGGGGACTTAAAAATGACTAAGATGCCTGAGGAGTTCTCCGGGACCCATTTGAAATAATAACTGGATGGAAACCAGTTACTGATTCTGAGCCAGATAACACTGAAAATAATGTTAAGGAGGAAAGAAAACTATTTTGGAGAGCCCAAACTTCCCCCAAATTTCCCTCTGTCAAGAGCTCTGGTGCTTGTGTTATCAGCATGCTCCAACCCCCTTGGCTTTGCGTGGGCTCCTCGTTATTTCCTGGTGCCTGAACAGCACGGCCCTATGAGATTACTCTTCTGTGTATGACAGCCTGGCAGGCTGTGTTCCTTCTTATTGGGTAAAGATTTGCTGATAGTGATCTGTGACTTGCAGGAATATGCCTGTGAATTAAACTGTTGATCTCAACAGAGCTCTGGTTTGTTCAGAACCCTGTAACAGGCTTGCTTGGCAGAGTTGGCTTCCGAAAGCTTGTGTTACTGGGGCCCACTCTCTCCTTGGCTTCTTACAGAGTGCTGGATGGAAATTAGTGTATGCAATGAGGACCACCCAAAGCAGATGATTTCCATTAGAACTAAATGAGTCCTCAAATGTGAGAGTGTAGGATGTACGTGTGACGGAACCCGGAGATTTCTCAACAGCAGGTGTTATTTACGGAAAGTAAAAAGCCCCAGGATGTAGTAGTAACAAACCACCCAAAGAAAGCAATCAGGAAAAAAATACAGAAGCAAATTAAAGTTTGCACACAATGAAAACAGAGCTAAACAAAGCTGCACTTCCCTGTCCTAACTTTAATCCTCTAAAAGGCCTTTAGACGTTGCGGTAGATGGCTGCTAGCCCACATGTGAAGATCCTAACTACAATTAGGCAAATGATTGTAATTAACAGTCTGGTTGATTTTGTTTCCTGAAAGCACAAATTGCAAGCACTTTGCATATTCATTATTTGACATTTCTTCCAAGTTTCTTAGGGGAATAATTCTCAGCTCTGGACTATGAGCTAATATTTCATTCCCAGCATTTGACCTTTTTGCTGTTAGTGACTGAAATAGACTTTTCTTTCTTGGTTGGATGCCCCTTAATTAGCCAAGAGCTTGCATGGGGAAGATGATATCTGAATGTAAACCCTTAGATGCCCAGCTCTGGCTAACTAGGCAAGCTGTACAATACTAAAACTTCTGCTAGAATACTGCTAAAGAGTACATACACACAGTGATGCACATATACAAGAGAAAAAGGAAACAAACAATCAAAGAAAACAAACAAAAGAACACTCTCAATTTTTGATGTAAAAATTGCACAAACAAAAAAAAGTCACATAATTTTTTTTTGCAGGAAGTTACAGCGTTCTTTTCCAGTGTTAGCCCCCAAAGCTGTAGAATTTCCATGGCATGCATTTCCATTTGTGTACAGTTATATGCATTGAACCTAAAACAAAAACAAAACAAAACAAATATATATACAGAAAACAAACCTTTGTTGATGACTTTCCCCGTTTCTTTCTAACCCCCTTCCATGGAAGATTCTAGGTAATAGAAGTTTATGTGGCTGATGAGTCACAACCAACAATCATTATACTCGATACACAGTATACATATATTTTGGCGTTTTCCAGCTCCCAGGGAAAGTTGCATCATTTTCTCATTCTAAAACTTTCCCATACCACTCCCTTTATAAATCTGTTATAGGGCTTTTAGCCATTTTGTGGTCAAGGCTCTGTCCCCCATGCAGCAAGCTAGTCCCAAAATATGCTTCAGTAAACTTGGAACAAAGTTAGCCTATCCTCAGAAGCCCCTACTCCTTTTCTTCTCTCCCTCTCCAGTATCCATATGAGAATTCAAATGCAACTATTAAATGCTGCAGAGCTTGCTGTTGGTGATGAGCAGCTGCAGTGAAGAAATCAGGAAGGGAAACCTGGAGTTTCTGGCACCCATCTTGGGAAAACACACAGGTCTGCAGTCTGGTCCTCACCCACCGCTCTCATCTGCCTGATGCTACCTGAGCCTCATCTCTGGGTCCCCTCCAAGCCAGACAGAGAGGTTCTGGTGATCCTTCACTGCCTGCATGCCCACCTGCTGGAGGGGACATCCGCAGCTTGAGTTACCTGGGTGTTGTCTTCTAGGGTGTTTCAGTTCAATCATGCTGGGTGAGAACCCAGAGAGCTAACTAGGTCTGTCTTGCGAGTGCAGGAAGAGGGCATCTGGAGCTGCTCCAGGCTGCTGATGGTCAGATTAGGCTAAGGAGAAAATAATTTCTGTCAGGCTCCTTCCTGCCTGCAGTGGTGTGGTGGGAGGTAGAGACTGTCCATCCAGGACAATACTCCCAGAGAGAGAGGTGTTGTCCTTGCACATCTGTCCTTGCACAGCAGCCAATGGGTTAAGACACAGCTTTGCCACAAGCTCTGTTTTAGGTACAACTCAAGAAGTCATTAGCAGATGAATCATATCTGCTTCCCAAATCCCCTCCTTGGGGAAAACACAGCCCTGTCAGCCCCCTGCCTTGACACACAGGAGGACCTACTGGTCTGCTGGTCCTCCATGCCACCCTAGGGCCAGGAGGAGCAGGGGTTGGAGACCATTTCACCCATTGGCATAGGTTAATGGGATGGACCACGGCCATCTAAAGCCTAACTTCTGCAGCAGCAGCCACTGCTTGAGCAAGTTTCTGTGCCTGTGCTCTCCTTCAGGCAGCATGTTGAATTTATGCTCTGTACATTGTGTCCAGAGTCTAATATTGCTTCTCCAGTCTGATTTATCCTGCTTTGTATTGCAGAGAGTTCTTGCTGTGGTATATATTACAGGGCCTGACAGTC
The DNA here is from genome assembly GCF_009819795.1 of Aythya fuligula. Lineage (NCBI taxonomy): Eukaryota > Metazoa > Chordata > Aves > Anseriformes > Anatidae > Aythya > Aythya fuligula. The sequence continues at coordinate 48,929,300 of NC_045562.1, forward strand.
GTTACATTGTATGTAGCAGTTTTTCAGGTGCCAAATTTTTCCAGTTTAACACACAGCAGATGTGCTCACAGTCTTTACAGAGCTGTTTTAAAAACAGCTACAGTCAATCTATTTTCATAGCTGGCTGGCTAACTAATAGGTCCTTCTTTAAGGGTGAGTGTTTTCATAACTAGCCCCAGGAATGGCTCATCATTTTTTTTCAGTGTTCCGTCTATGAAGCATGTCATTAATGGCTGATAAAATCCACTGCCAGATTAATTTGTTCTTGCCATTTGTCCTTCCAAAGTTTCTGCATCCAACTGTACTGATTCATTTTTGCAAGAAGGTATTGCAACTTTTTAGTTCTGTGAGTGTTTCTGTTATCAAATGCTTATGTGTTTGGATGAGGTGTCTGAAACACAGCTAAATGAAAACCTAAATGGATATATAATGCTGACAAACTGAAAAGCAGAGCAGCTGCAGTACTCAAGGCACAGTATCCCAGAAGAGTCATAACAGGCATCTCCTGAAGAGCGTGAGTGTAGAGCTGGTATAATGCTGCTCCAACACGGCTAAAGACAGAACTCCCATTGACTTAACTGGGAACAACATCAAAGCCAAGGAATAACTTCTGATAACGAAGCAAATGGGAACCCTCTTGCACTGGGGGCAACAAGAAATGACAGCCTACTGTGTTACTGTGCATGCAGATTTGTTTGACAAGAAGGGAGTGTGAGAGGTGTTCAGCCTTGTTCCCTGTTCACAGAAAGAAGGAGTACTGATGCTGGAGTTTATACCATGCTCAGGAGCTGTTTCTGTCACTGTCAAAGTAGAAACACAACAACGTTAGCTAAATTAATGTCTTCTTTCTTACACACCAGATTGCTGCAGTGATTATCTACAACGAGGGTCTGTTCTGAGTCAGGATATGGGAATGGTACTCTGTTCAGAGGTGGTAATCGCAGAATAATGTTCCTCCCCATTGGTTTCCTTGGGCATCATTGCTTGTTCTGAGGCTGGATCTGTAGGTCTCAGTTAACTTTTGGCTCCTTGGTGCAGTGTCGGGGGCTGTTGCGTGATCCTTCCATGGAGGGCAGTGTGCCTCTTGCAATATTTAGCCATAAAAAATTGTGTTACTCAGCCCAGAGGAACAGAACGATTGGCTGTGCTGGGTATAGCACAGACAAGGAAATGGTTGCTTGTTCTGTCTTGAAGAAGCCACTAAATGTCAGAATCATGGAGGAACTTGGGCAACTTGAGCAAGGTCTGGGAGGTGTACAGGGAGCCTAAAGCCGTGAAGGTGCCCTTATCTGCTGTCCCAGCCTGGATGCACCCACGTACCATAAGGCCTCCCTGCTTCCTGGACTGTCCACATGCTTAAGGCTCCCACTCACTCCCAGGAACACCCAACTCACTGCTTTGGAGCCTTGGCTGGAGTCAGATCCAGAACTAGGTGCTCCTCTGCTGAAGTCTGCGGGTGTACTGAGCATGCTAAGTCTTGTGGTGGGCATCTGACATCTGTGAGACCTGTATCGAGCTCTCTTCTCAGTGTCAAGGCACTCAGACCCACTGGTCTCATCAGTGGGGTAAGGCCCCAGAACACCAGCGGAGTATAGCCCCCTTGCTGTAAGCTGATATAAGAAGGGGTGCTGCCCTGCTCCTGGCTTTCTCTGCTGCTAATACCCACTCAGCTGGGTAAGCACAGAAGTGAGCGTAGCTCTGGGGAGAGCAAGTGTGTCAGAGAGAGTTTGCAGTGCTGTAGTAGTGCTGTAGCAGGCATGTCGTGGGCAGCATGGTGGCACAGCCTGAAGAGGAAGCCTCGTTGTCCAACACACAATCCTGGGCCCTGTTCTGGTGGCACAGGACTGGAAGTCACCAGCTTTCAACAGCCACCTATTAGGATTTTGCTGATTCCTGCCCTCTGTCTTCTCATGCTTTTGTTTGTGTTTATTTGTGTCACAAGTTTAAATTTAAAATCAGTGTTGCTAGTGCAAGGCACCAAAATGCCGATATTGCTCAAGGGAGCTGGGATTACTGGCAAGGGTGAAGTGTAAAGTACGGCTGAAGGAACAACATTTCAGCATAACATGTTAGCAAGCCCTGAGTCAGCACAGATGTAACACTGTAATCAAGAACATTGCACGCTTACTTCAGTGTGATTAATATCAATCATCTGCTCTTTGTTAAATAGCTAGATCCTTGATAATATGAAATTTCCTGAAGTTATATTTGGAAATCCCATCCGCTTCCCAAGAATTTACCTGCTGACTCTTCACCTTGTGTGGCAACAGCAATGGCTTTTGCACCAGGGTGTCCAGCAAGAAGGCTGATCCGGGCCGGACACTCAGGAAATCCCAGAGGTGAATCAGATCTGCAAATTAATCGCTTTTTAATTTAGCTCAGATCTACAGACCATGTGTGAGATAAAGTAATGCCTGCGATATTAACAGTGCTCCCAGTTGTGCTGAACTTTAAAAGGAACCTCTTAGCCATATGCAGATTAGGCCTTGGTCTTTGACATGGAAACAATTACTGCCTGAATGTGGTCTCTTTTTCACTGTCATCCTGAATTGGCCTTGCCTCTTAGCAAACTAATGCATGTCGAAAAGATTAATGGATTAAACATGGCCAGGGATAAGCCTATTACACTAAAGCCCTTTAAAATCAATCCATAGCTTGTAAAGGAAGAGATCACCTGAAACACAAGCTGCAGGGAATAACTGCATGGTGCCATGTCCATCCCAACACCATAGTCATTCTTGTAGGCACAACTAGTGGCACTAGGCTCCAATTGTCACAGCAAAAGCTGAGCACCGGGGCCAGGGTGAGCATGTTGGTGCCTTGCCACAGCCCTACCCCATGTGTCTGGTTGTAGCACGCCAGGGAGATAGATGCAAGCAAACTGCCTGACTGAACACCTTCAGACTTCTCCCTTTAAACCCAAATGTGAGGATTTGTTATCGCATGACTTTACTAGACTGTGTTTCCCTGTACTTCTCAGAGGTTTCTTTTGCAATTCGTGGTCTGGGCTCCAGCCCTGAAGCGACTGCCCCCGAGGATCTCGCTGGTGTCATCACAGAATCACAGAATCACAGAATTTTCTAGGTTGGAAGAGACCTCAAGGTCATCGAGTCCAACCTCCAACCTAACGCTAACAGCCCTCCACTAAACCATATCCCTAAGCTCTACATCTAAGCGTCTTTTGAAGACTTCCAGGGATGGTGACTCATCTTCCACTCCGCCTGCCCCATGGAGCCTGACTCTTCCCTGCAGCTCTGGGATGTCTCTTTCAGCATTTTCTCAAGAGGTTTTGAAGAATGTTTCACAAACAATTGGCCTAGCATTAAAAAAAAAAAAAAAAAAAAAGGAAGAAAAAAAAAAAAGAGCTATCTTGTTTATCTATGCTCCAAAATATTTACCACAACTGGTCATGTTAAAATATAGTTTATACAGCATTTGAATAGTTTATTCCATAATTTGAAGGTTATCATTAGAGATTTTAAAAGATTCACTTTTAAAAAGATTTTAAAATATTTAAAAAATAAACTTTTTTTTTTTTTTTTTTTTTTTTTTAAATAGATAACTATTTTATATATAGAAGTGTAAATGGAGAAAAGGACAAGAGAGCCTGACCCTTGCAGGAGGGCCTTTGGTAAAGAGAAAGAGACCACTTTTTGGAGTCTGGCTGGCACTATTTTCAGGCTCAAAAGCACATTCTGTGCCTTCAAAGACCCACATCTGCAGTCTCCATACACTGGAAGAGGCATAAAAAGGGCTCAGCAGAGACCTGGTAACTATGCAGCCAACTTTACTTGTGTTGATGGTGAAGCCTGCTTACACAGCAGGCTGCTGCTCCGCTGTTTGCAGCTACAACAAGGTAGCTGAGGCTGCTTGTCTTCACTTTTATGCTACCTGTTAAACTTGCAATGCTGGATAAGCCTTATAAAAAGCCCGATAACCTTTCCTACAGTTTGGCAAGTCAACACTTTTGGTTAACACTGGTTAAGTTAACACTGCGTTAAGTTTGGCACTTAACCCAGCACAACAAGATTTCCTTGGTTCAATCTCTCCATTTGTCCTCAAGCTTGCAAGACCTGCCTCTACCTAAGAATGCACATATTTAAGAAAGAGAGTTTATCTTACATGTGGGGAATATAATGCTGAACCCAAATGGATGCAGCCTGAGAAAACACTCCACTCAGCCCACTCCCAAATTACATGTTTGGGCTGCAGTTATGTGGCTGCAGAATAGAGTCGTTGATCTCCTGTAGCATGATGGTCCTATGCTAGCTGAAGGTCTTTTGGTATTGGGAAGCCAGATGAACATATTAGCTGCAAATAAGATGCAGACCAAGGTAAAGTCTTCCTGGGAAAATCACTTCAATGTCAAAGGCAAACTAAAAGAGCCCAACAAACAAGCCAAATAAAATGAAGTGAAAATCACTGATCCTAGCAGGAAATACAGAACATTTGGGGAAAGCACAGAAGGCCTTTGCAACCTTGGGACAACATTTAACTAAAGTGACGAATGATTTTGACTGTCTCTGACTTTATATTTTCAGATGTAGGAAGGTTGTTTTTTAGAGGTGCTTTTCCATTCTTTTCAGAAAAAATATATCTCTTGAAGGCATGTCAGGTGATGAAATCCTCAAACTGAAAAAAATGAAAATGCTTTCAATAAAGAAACTGCAACTACTTCAATAAATAATATTACAACTTATACTAAATAAAAAAAAAAAAAAAAAAAAGAACCTTGTTCTTTCAGACAGTATTTACATTGTATAGATTTGACTGATGAACTAGAATCTGATTGATGGTCCAGAAATGCTCACCATATGTCCCTTCTCTGTAATCCAGGAGACTGGATAAACATACAATGCTTTCTTGAAATGAAAAAAAAAAGATTTTGTAAGAGTGTAGTACATAAAACATATCACTTTGTGAATATATGAGATTTTATCTCTGTATGTATACTTCTTTTTATAAGCACAATATTTTTTTCATTTAGTTAGCTACAAATAGGAAAATTTGTTTGCTCCATTTCAGCCACGTTCAGCACAAAAACAGTGTTTTCTTCTTGCCTGAGATTGTTTTCCTGTCTTCCTTTTCCCTTAATTTTTTCAGGATGAACTTCGTGATGCAAATTATATTGACAATTTTAATTTACTGCAAAACAAAACAAAAACCATAAATGTTTTGTCTTACTGCAAAAGCAGTGTAAAAGTTTAGACACCATTGGGAGCACATAGGGACTCTGAAGGGTGTAAGGTCATTTGTTAGATTTTTTAAAATCCATTCTCTCTTCATTTCAAATGACCAGTGGAATGCCATGAGCATTTGGAAATCGCTGCTTTTGCCTTGAAGGTATGTTGAATCTTTGCTGTGGCGAATGACCATAGAGCTTTAAAATCTAACTGACCATCAACATTTCCAGATGTGCAAGTAAGACTCAACTTCTTTCTCAAAGCTCCTTTTCAACACACAGTCAGCCAGCAGCGCAGTTCAGAACATATGGAAAAGGCACCAAGCGTCTGACCTTCTGCTGGAAGAGACCTTTACTTGAGATTTGTCCAGTGTGTATCTTACATAGAAACTAGTGCTAAGTATACAAAGCAAAACCACATTTTTGGCTTTAGTGAAACAAGTTGCAGCCCCTGACACTCCAAAAGAATGCAGGCTACAGAAAAAGGAAGAAAAAAAATACTGCATCCAAAGTAAAAGAAATCCAACATGCTTAAATACAAACCATCTGAAGTGTTGTATTTAAATTAAAGTATCAAGGGAATGATTTGCCTTGGTAGACACAATCTTTCTGTTTAAATGGTCTTGTGCGAGGCATCAGATAATCGTCTTGCTGCATGTACATCTATTGTAATACTGATTTTTCTGATTTTTAATTATCATTGAATACTAAAGGGAATATTATTTATTTCTGAGAATAGAGAGCCTTCATACAAATTAAGAATGTGAAGTGGTGTGCATTATAAATATTTATTCTATTACACGTGTAATGCAACTGCTAATACCATATTTCCTCTTTCAAAACAAAAGTCTTTTGTTCTCTTTGTTTCTTTTTCGCCTCTTCATATAACAGAGCAATATACCTTTAAATGAGGAAAATTCCCAAAGTAACAAGCAAACAAAAACCTAAAGCTTGATTTAGTGTTGTAGTGCTGTGGCAGTAGATGAGGACTCAGGAAATGTCCTATTCCAAATGCATAGCCAATAACAGAGACTTAAGGCACTGTTATAAAATATAAACTATTCACCAATTCTTCCCTGGGCTGTATTCCAGGGAAACTGTATTCTGCTTTGCCGAATTCTAGGACTGACAGAAATGTAAATAGAACATACGTCTATACTGGAAGAAGATTTTGCTTTTCCACATCAAAATTGTCTCGCAGAGTGTTAAATATAAGACTGGATAATACCTTTTATAATACTTTTTTTTTTTTTTTTTTTTTTTTGGTCAAACCCCAGGTATGATAAAAGTATCCTCTCAAAAGAGCATTTTAGCCCTTTTTGTTTTGAAGCTGCAGTAGCGGAACTGGTAATTGTACGAATTACATTTTATGAACAGTATAGGATGCTTAGCTAGTTAGGTTGCTTTTGTTTTCCTGCCAAGTATGATCCCTGTATCACTCCAAGTGTTGCTTGCTTCTGCAGTGTGTGACATGCCGTTTCAATTTATTCTGAGGCATAATCTGGCTCCAGAGGAGCCAAGGATCTAAAAGCTGGTAACACAGTTACCCATGGTTATCTTTCTTACTGTCAGTAAAATGCTGTGGATCCTGCCATAGGCTCAGCGTTTTGGAGATGTTTGGAACAAATGTATTTAAAAATATGAGCTACTTTTACACTGGAAAAAGGGTGTAAAAGAACCTTTTATGTCAGTTTAACTGGATCAGTTTGTAGGACTAGTCATTTGGCAACATCAGTTTCTTCTTGTAGATAAATCCTCCACTTGGCATTAGACCACATTAAAATATATTGTGTCTTTCTATCATGGAAGTTACGCTTATATATTTTTGTCTCATTTTGAGAAATTCATCATCCGATGGATAAAAATGTGAAATCATTCAAGCATAATGACTGAAAGATGGCTCATCCAAAATAGTTACTGCCTTGCCATTTTAATGTTTGAGCCACTCCAAATTCCTGGACATCTTGTAAAACCCACTTACATGTTTTAGATCTTCAGCTATGTACAGAGAAACCTCTTTGCAGAAGCCCTCCCTTTATCTTCAAGACACCAGCTGAGGCAGGAGTTGATTTCCTCCTTTGCCTGGTCCCAGTTCAGTACGGGGTTTGTCCTTGAAGAACAGCTCCTTGTCTGAGGCACGAGGAACAATTGACAATAGCTGTATCCCGAGGGCACTTGGAGAGGGGTACCACAGGAGGATGCAGCTGTAGCCACAGGGTATGGGCCAGAAGCACTCATGCACAAAGAGCAGACCAGAAAGCAAGAAAGGGCCAGAGAAAATCCTGGGGGACTTCATCTGCCAGGAGCAGCAAAACAGGGATGGGTTGGGATGAATTTAAAGAAGCCGAAATTGAGAGGTAGAGAGAAATTTATGGCTGTAATATAGGCTGCTGAGTCCATTCATGGCTAGAGAAGGGATGCACTGAGAGTTGTTCCAGGCAGCTTTTAACTATGCAACAAAAAGTTACAAAATGTTTTAGGAAAAGGTGTTGCCCAGGGGTGTTTGCTGATGATTCTTCAGGGGGATGGCAAGATATAATGCCAGGTCTTCATGCAGATAGACCTCACGCTGCAAAAATCTGTCTGAAATTGATCCTTTCATCACAATTTGTTGGCTACTTGGATGACTTCTCCTCATGCTTGAAAAATGAAGAGGATATAAAAATAGTAATATGCCATGGAAACCATTAGGGACTGCTTATATGTGTCCAAGAGAAAATGTATGGCCTCTGGAACCATTTTGTATCTGCTGAAGACATTAGGGTGATGGAGGGAGAGTTCTTGGAGAAGAAGGGGTTCAAGTCCTTGGCCACAAAGCCCAGCACTGGCTAGCAAGCAACACTGACCAGCTCCAAAGTGCTAGATCGTCCTTTGTGTTCAAAAAGATCATTGCTCTGACACGAGGCCTGTTTGGTATCACTACTTGCGGACATTGACATGTTCCTTGTCAATATTTTTAGGAATTCAGCTCCTGGCCAGATAATGCAAGAGCCTAATGTTGGATGGAAGCCCATAATGGAAAAAAGCCCATGGGTTTATGCAGAAACAAGCTGATGTGTGAATGAGAATATATATATCAGCCTTGGTGGGACCCATTATTATTGAAATAGCCTATCTTTTCCCCAACCACAGTGTGGTTTATGCCCAACAGTAAGAAGATGATTGAAGAGTGGAAGGATTAGAAGTGATTTGGTTTGGACAGGACAATCCATGGAGCTTTTTTACTGTTATTACTACCATTATGTGTGTGCAGGAAACTCTCCAGGGGAATAAGCAAGGCCTGAGGTTGCACCATACCAGAAAGCACTCATGTGGTGTTTTGCCTTGATCTGTCCTGACAACCAGCTCATGCCCTCAGATCTGCAGGGACAGGACTGAAGCATGGATGGGGGTGCCAGGTGAAAAGGATAGAATTCAGCTTCCAAAGTCATATGTCTCCAATCTAACCAGGCTACAAAAGGGCCCTAGCATTCCTTGCTTATTCATGTCAGTGGCCTTCCTTCTAGGTGTCATAGAGCATTCCCCTTTTCCTCCAGAAAGCATCAGAGGCCACAGAACTCTTTACTCCTGATCTATGAAGCCAGGAGAGTGGAATCCTATTGTCCAAGCAGCTGCAGCATACCCTCAGATTTACTAGTGTTCATTGAAGGTGGGACTAAGAATGGACCCTTAGTCCTTTCAAAGAGAGTTTAGGTCCCTTCTCAACTGTATTTTCTCAATTCACAGATAAACAGAAACAAGAAGGTGTCCTTTTTTTTTTTTTTTTTCTCAGCCTCTTATGACTGAGTTGAATGAGTGGGTGCTATGAGTCGTATGAGTCGGGCCAGTGCAGATAGTGCAGTGCAGTGCATCCACACTCAGCTTTGATCACATTATCATTTTTTGCTAACAAATGCATTCTTTACTGGCTCTGACCTAATCAGTTAGCTGGTTTAATTTGTATTTTTGACTTAAAGTCTTCAAAATGCTGTTTATCTTAAAAAAAAGAGAAGGCTCTGAGCTTGTTTTTCTGGACCTGTCAAGTCATTTCCTCCAGTCTTACCCCAAATCTCCCACAGTATTTTCTCCTTTGGCATGGGGTCACGTGGCTCAGTGGGATAGATAGCATGTGCTCCTCTTCTGAGCTCTGTCTTCAGCAGTGCTCTTGTGATGTGAGATAACTGTCACTTCTGTCATGGTGTTCACATCTGGCAATGGAAAAAAAAAATGAAGTTGCCTCTTCTTGTAAAGCATTTTGAGCTCTCTGATGTCTCTCTGCAAAAGAATGGCCTCCAAGCTCTGATTGGAGCACCACAAAAGCAGATGTCTAATAATCCTAATGTTTGCAAAATTCTTCCCATTTTTACAACAAACAGCCACGTTTATTGTAACTGTTTGCTAGGGATGTTGCCACAAGAGAGTCTCTGCCCTTAATTCAGAGCTGAGACCATCAAAAACTGCACATTCCTTCTGATTACTTTTTTTTCTTCAACACTCCCTTCATTTTTTATTTTTTGAGAAGATGAAAAGAAGTCAATGAGTGCCTGCCTGAAAAAGGGATTAGTGGCTGTGGATTGCTGGGTTCAAGCCTAAGCAAGCAGGCAAAGAGGAGGACCATCTGTTGACCTACATACAATTGGTTCCCATGGGAAACTGTGGTGGCGTTTGCTGAAGTGGGTTTTGAGAATGGGTTCAGGAAGCATGTTTTGATAGCCAGGTATACCACACCTTTCCAGTAGAGCTCTGATCCCACCTTACAGAACTTCTGGGAGGATGCAATGGGTGTAATTAGTTCTTTCTGTCAACAGACTTGTATTATACATGAATTTGTGACCTGCAAAGGCACAATGAAGTCCTTTTTTATTCTGCTGGCCCTTCTCACTCTGAAGGTGCTATGGTAGCTAATAATAAATAACAGCTTTCTACTTTGTTTGCTAAATAACAATAACAACAACAAAAACAACAACTGATTTTAAGGTTTAATAATAGTTACTAATACTTTTGTAGTACACAGATTAGATGCTTAATACTGGGATTAAAGATGGATCTTTCTGTAATTCATATCTAGGAACCTAAATATTAATTTCGGAGATTATATTTTTTCCACCACTAATTGCAAATAATGCTCCTGTGTTTCCATGTATGTTGATCTCTGGAACATTTCAAAAACAAATGCTTTACATCCCCAAAACATCAATGTGCACTTTCTATGCAATCAGAAGATACATGATCCATCATAAAACAGGGTTTTGTGGAATTACTTCGAAAGAAAGATGTTTATGTGCCCATATCACATGACTTTTAAAGACTTTTTAATATAACTAAGTGCTAAGTGTGGGGAAAGTCTTGCCACTTACTATTCAAAAAGGCAGGAAATTCACAAGTAACACACAATACATACTTGGGCAACTGCAAGCTTCTGCCATCATTTGAAACCTTTATGTAGTATGCCTTTCACTTTCTGAGTACTAGGCTTCCAGGCCATGAAAGTTTTCTAAACAAATAATAATAATAATAATAATAATCAGTGTTTTCAAAGCTGGGTCATGCTTTGGTTCAAAGCTCTCTCAGGAATGATGGTTCATCATGCAGGAGCAAGACACATCTATGCAGGTTTCCCCAAAGTCAATAATATTGCATCAAAGTCAATAATATTGCAAAACAAACAAACAAAAAAACAGAAAACACACTAAATAATGTGTGTTACTTAAAAGGTTTCTTTTTGACAGCCAGAGCCAAACCTATTTCAGAAAAAGTCTTTTGGTCTTTTGGATCCCAAACCATGCGATCTGAGAGTCCCAGAGCAGCATGCATTTCATGTAAGGAAAATGACATCTAACTCTTAAATGTGCTGTGGGAAAAATGTCATTTATTTTATGTTATTCTACATTTGTAGGTGCTGCTGCTATTAGGGAAACTAAGGCAGAAAAGCATGTGTAAAAAGCAGAAGTATCAACAATGTCCTGTTAGTTTCCTCCCTAGCTGTTTTCTGCTGTAATTGTGGCAGCACAGCAGGGTGGGATGGGAGTTTGAAATATTTTGAAAGGACTGGTTAAATTTTAAAAGACCGATTTTATTGCACAATAAAGGAAATCTTTATTTATCTCTAGGATTTCTTTTTTTTTTCTTTTTTTTCCCCATCATCAAGTGCCTTTTGTATTCCTCACTCTCCCAAAGGCCCATCACAACTCATTAAAGAATTTTGTTGAAACAAACTGTTTGCCATTGTTCATATTTGGGTTCAAGATTTCTAAGGCACCTAAGAGTAAACACACAAAGAACAGGAGTTCTGCAGTGATGGTCTTTAAGACATCTCCCTGGCTCTCTGTGGGTGCCAGCTGGGTGCTGGGCTGCCTGCACAGTGCATGGGAAAGTTGGAATTTATATGGAGGGATCGACAGTGTTGAGTACCAAGTGATGCTGAGATGAGGAGAAGGGCTTAAACTCTACTTCTGAGAGATCTGTGTGTTTCCCTCCTCTTAAAATGAATTAATCCCAAACCATACGCAGGAGTTAAACAACTGAAGATGTTAAAAGCAGCCAGGACATAAAGAAATTTGAAAGTTGGACAGAAGAAGTACCAAGATTATTTTTTTTTTTAGTCAGGATCAGTGATGACGGTTAAATTTTTAACGATATAAAAAATGCTTCAATGTCTTTATCTTCTTTTAAAAGCAGTGTCAGGCTATCTTTGCATCTCCTGAGAACAATGACGTGCTTTTCAGTTTGTTGGTTACCAGGGGGATGCAAAAAACATAGTTAAGAACATTAAGAGTATTCAGCTTTTTTTTCCTACAGAAACAAGGCAAAAGGATCAGTCTGCCAGATCCTGTCCCAGTAATTTTCAACCCACAGACCATTTCTTACCGTGTTAGCAGATGACGTTTCAAAACTTGATCCTGCATGTTCTGTGAAAATCTGGGAAATAGGTGTGGAAAGGGGAAGCAGGACACAGATCTGGCTTCATCTGTTCCACTGCTATAGCTCTGGTTGACTTACAGTAGAGGTTCCTTGAAGAGCTGTCTGTAGGGCCCCTAATACTAATAGCTGTTAAACATGCCTGATGTCAGAACTCAAGAGCCAAGGCTTGGTACAGGCAGAGAGCTAGCACAGCGGGCTTCTGCGGTGCATTACCATCACATAACATTTTGATTACAGAGCCTTGCTATAGCATATCTAGCAAGGCAGTTAGCAAGTGACTTAAGAAATGGCTAGCTGACAGATCTCAAAATGTGGTCATCGAAAGGGAATTGTAACTAAATAGGCTGGGGATTGTTGTGTGGTACCACAGGGACCAGTGTTAAATACACTGCTATCTAGTGAGGTCATTAATGGCCTTCAGGAAAAAATTAAATTTCTGCTGACAAAAGTTTTGCAAAGATTATCGTATTCAGTCTCACAACATGATCACAAGTGGAGAAGAATCATCTTCATTGACGGCTTTTTAAGAGCAGGTTAAACTAGGTCTGATGGGGATGGCTAGGTAGTCCTTTTTCAGTGTGCTATGTGGGGGGATAGAATAAATAATTTTTTGAGGTCCGTGTAAGGGCTACATGTCTGTTGGCTTGCAGGCCTGGACCGTAAAGCAGCTGTGTTAGACTTATGATCTATGACTCAGATTTTCTCAAAAAGTTCTGTCATCTTGATAGCTCAAGAAGTACAAACATTCAAAAGTAAAAAGCCATCCATGAGTCTGATACAGGTAAAAGCCATCATTGATGTTTAGTCTTTGTTGCCATAAAAGAAAGATGTGAATTTTTCATAACCAGTAGGTATTTATTCTAAAAGATATTTTCCCTTAAACTGTTAAATGGGAAATTATCCAAAGAACTAAAGATAAATACAAATATTCCTTCATTTTGTATTTTTAAGCAACACCATTCAGTAAACTGTTTCCAAGTCAGATCATCTTCTCACAGAGATAAAATGTATACAACGTAGTGAAAGCAATTCTGCCAAACCTGGCAATTTCTTAATGCACAAACCATCATTGATCAGTGTTTGGAGATTGGGTGGTCTTCCAAGAAGTAAGCTCTGCATTCCTAGTCTGACTCCAAAGTGTTGTGTTTACCCTGCTGTTGTTTTGTAGTATGGCAGCACTGCTAAACAGCACAGTTTATAAATCCTTGTGCACTGGTGTTTTTGGCTACAGCTATTCAGAAAGGCATGGTCTGGGCATTTCCATTACTTGGATCACCATTGCCAGACTTGTATCTGATGGGATCTTGGCCCTGGTTACAGAAGGGTCTCTTTCCTGGCCACCCATATCTGGAAGAAGGCTTTTTGGCAATCATGGGTGTTTGCCCATCCAGCTCTATGGAGGAGTCAGAAAGCCTGTGAATTGCTCTCAAGGTCTAGATAGGGAGTCTTTTAGTAGGTGATAGGGATTTAGGTTTTCCTTACAGGCAATAAGCTGTTCTCTTCTCTGAGCCAAGCAGTGGAAGGGAACAAGCCCCCAGAACAGAAGAAGACTTTCAGTCGGGTCTAGCCCTGGGGCTGGCTGGTCTCTTGTCTCAGGGCAGAATATGTGCATGAGGAAAGTGGGCTCCCACTTTAGGGCCAGCCTGATGCAAAAGGAGCAACTGAGAATCAGCCTTTTCTCAGCAAAGAAGTTTACAGAAAAATCGAAGGTGGCCATAGTCTGGCTCATCTAGTGGGGGGCATGTGGCTGAGAGTCTATGGCATATGTGGGAATCACTTTTTGATGGCTTTGACTCATTGCTAACACCTTCTTGGAATAATCACACACACTGCAGCAGATAGGCTGCTCCCAGAGTACAGGAGAAATGAAAGTGGCTCAGGAGTAAGCTGTGAGTGTGGGTGAGCTCAAGGTGTTGGAGGAAGGTGAATCCCTGAACTAGGGCTCTAGAGAGAAATGAATGCCCGTTCCCTCACCTCCAGAGCATGTCTTATGGTGTCTCCTAACTGTCCTATACAACGACCAGATGACACTGCTAGATAGAAATCACGAGTCATCAAACCCTAGTTAAATGCATATGTTGTACAGCTGTGCTCTGAGCCAGCCACTTTCTTATCAGGGTTGTATGAGGGCTGTATCAGATGCTCCACAAGCATGAAGATGCAGCTGCTTGCTCTCCCTGCTCACATGGGTACATTTCCCACTTGGGGTACAGGGATTATGTGTCTCATCAGATCCAGACAGACATGGTGGCCTGACAATTTGAGAAGGAATCTTGGAAGAGCAAAAGCAATGTGTTACTTCAGTGTTAACACAGGAACACAGGAAAGTCATTGAACTTGTGCAGGGAATGGCTTCAGCACTGCTGTTGTACTGCATGATATTTAAGGTCTGCTTTGAAGATAAAGCTTAGGGTTTCTTTTTCATTTTTTTTTTCTTTTTTTCTTTTCTTTTTTTTTTTTTTCTTCCCAGAACCAGATGTTCAGAGGGCAATGGGGTATTATCCCCTAACAGCAAGGAATTTTCTTGTTTTTTTTTTTTTTTTTTTTTTTTTTTTTTTTTAAAGTCTGATATTTACATCAAAACTTAACCAGGAGAAATATTAGAAGAATGTCATTAAGTTTGTAAAATGAAACACTAAAGAAATACCAGGAGTCAAACTTCAGAGCATTCTTAATACATCTCCATTGAGAGTGTGCTGAAATAGTAGTGCTTAACCACATGAATGTAAAAGCCTCTCTCCTCCTTGTTTGGAGTGAATAGTCCTTTCTCCAGTAATGTTATAAGTTCTTTTTGTTCACTACATATACCTCTGTATTATGTACTGCATGTTATGTAAGTTCTGCTTTGAAGATAAAACTTATTTTTTTCCCAGCTCATTTGGGTACTTGTCATAAGGGCCAATTGGTGTTTCAAGTATTACAGAAGTTTTTATTGAAATAGATGTTCCTTATGATGACCTTGTACAAGGGAAGTCAGCCAAAGGAAGGCAAATGTCAAAAAACTGGGGGATGGTCTTCTGGCATTGGGGTCTTTTCCATGAATGCTCATGCAACTCGGCAAACAAGCAACTCAGTAGCCCAAAGCAACTCAGATCAGGTACTTAAAAAAGAAGCAATATGCGATAGTAGACCACTGAAGAGTTTAGTTCAGCTAATCTGGTATTATCTAGGAAGAAATGGAGAGCTATGCTGTTTTACTGGTGGATGTTCAAACAAACAAACAAAAACACCACCAAAAATAAATAAATAAATAAAACCACAACTTTTTTTCACCTCCAGTTGCCTGCCTCATCTTGTGAACTGAATGACTTTCTGCAGAACCTGTATTATCCAAACACTTTCATTCTGTTTCTGTCTATTGCTTTTCTACAGCCGTTCTTTTGTTTGCATTGAATATGGTAAGAGACTGTATGCTAAAAAAATGCTCCACACTCATGTAATTGCAAGGTGGTATCCTGACAAACAAACATGAAGGGAACTGCTTTATTCTTGTAGAGACAGTCTCACTTCATGATTTTGCTGACATTGCCAACTTTAAGAACTTAGCTTTACAAGTACTGGTCTTTAAATTTTGGTCTTTGTTTGTTCCCATGTATAACCTGCCAGTGTGCTTTTAAGAGAATAGTCCTACCCCCAAAGGTTTTGTAACACAGCATCCTACTGGTGTTTATTTGGTACCTGAACTGTGCCTGAGGCCTTAGAAATTATTATACAGCTCTCTGCCACTTTAAGTAACTTAGTTAGTGGCCACCAGTAATTGCTGCCATCCACAGGGACCTGAGCAAGGGTGGAGGGAGAGGCCATCCGTCACGGCTCCTCGCAGCAGAGGGATGGAGACGCACCGGTGAGCTGGGCTCTGCCCGGCCTCAGGACAGGGAGATGCTCAGGTAAGCAGTGCTGTTGTACCTGGGTATTCCTCCTGTTGGTGCCTCTGTTCTTTCCGTACTTTTGGCCTGAATAAAAGGTCTGTGGAGCACATTTCATGTGTGTGCTCCTGGGTCTTGCTTGGTTTCCACACAGGTGATGAGCCCAAGGCAAAGCTTGCCCAGTGCACACAGTGTTTCTGGGGGCTTGAGAGAATCCTGCTCTGAAACACAGCTGACATGCTGAGCATGTCCCAAATGCAATTTCTCTGAGAGTCTTAAATCAGCCAAGTCACGACACCAAAAAGCTGACAGAAAAACTACTTCCCTACACCCAAATCCAAGTCCCTCCTTCAAAGCAAGGGGCTTGAGTGTTTTTCCATGAAAATCTTACTAGTGCATGGTATTTCTTTTAATGTGGGTGAAAAAATGCTTTTCCCTCCCTCAGGCTTTGTTCTTAGAAGTGGCTGAAATATTTGGGCCCGAACTTTTCAAAACTGCATTTGAAGCAGATTTTGGGCTTGGTTTCCCTCAGCCCCACTGCTGGTGTTTGTTGTTACTGTCTTAAAGGTGAAAACGGGCAACTGCAATAGGATTGGGAAAGGATTGGGAAATGTTAAAGACAGGTCAGGCTAATCGTGCAGTCTGTCCTCTATATACACAAAGAACTTAAGGTGTTTATATTTCCCAAAACAGTGCTTGACAGCATAAAGCATTTTCATGCAATCCTGTATCTGTGAAATCTACCATAAGTGCTTTTATAGAATGATTTAATGTCAATAACAGTTCCATTTAGTGGCAAAAATATTTATACGTTGTGATTGTAACAAGCTTCGTATTATTTGGGGATAGCTGAGAAAGGGTGGTGAGCAGGAGACGTGAGATCAGATTTTGCCCTGCAAGCACAGCAGGGGAAATTGGGCTGCCATTAGATCCCCAGATTTTGGTAAAGGAGGGGACCTTCTGTCCAGCCCAGCATGACAGTTCGTAGAAAAGAGTCTGATGGAGTAGCCCAGGAGAGGTGGAAAGCCCCAGCTCGATGAAGGTGTGCTCATAGCTTTGCCCCAGGAGGCGGTGATGGCACTGCACTCCCTTCAGCGAAGGCACAGCGAGCAAGGCTCAAATCAGCCAAGATGTGCAGCAGCTCCACTGACTCACGGCTCAGGACGTAAAAGGCTGGAGGCTTGGACTGGGAGCACCGCCTTAAGTTGAAAGGAAGATGCCTTCTAATTTGAAGTGATGGCGAGCATCGTAATTTTTCAAGGAAGATGTAATGAAGTAGCTAACGCTGCACTGCAGCATACCTAGTCTGTGCCTTCTCTCCAATGTTTTTTTTCATCATTCTGTCAACAGGATGCATTTTGTGGCTGCTCTTCATTTACACATACAAAAGGGCAGTTTATACTCTCCGCATAGGACTGTACTAACTTGATAGTGTTGGTTGCATGCAGAAAGATTTGGATAGTAAATAACTGAATATGTCCATACTAGGTATCAAAAAAACAAAACAAAACAAAACAAACAAACAAAAAAACATATTGTTTTCCCTGCTGGATTTCATTTAGTTGGTCACAGTGTCACAGAGGACTAATTCTGCCATTTTCTGGAGGCCCAGTTGCATTATTGTTGTGTGTGTCAGTCTGGTTTTATCAGCTGAATACAGCATCCTGTCACATATTATGAAATGATGTGACTAGTAAGGTCTGACTGGGTGCTCTGGGAACCATGAGCTGAGATGTCAGCTTTAATGCATCTACAAGCAACTTTGTTGTGTATTTTGTTCATCCTCACCACTCCCTGTGTTTAGTGTGCTAGGAAGATCCTGCTCTTGCTGTGATTGTTCTGAAAAACAGTTCATTCATTCACTGCCCATAACATGGGCCACGTCTCTTGAGTTGTTACGTCCAGAGGGAAAAACACCTTCTGAAGAGATCAGCGTCTTCTATAAGTAGGCAAAGAGATATCCTGAGTCTTTTTCTTTAGAGTGTCTTTTGCATTTGCCTTTTATGGAAGATTTCAAGTATTTAAGTCCTGACTTTGCTGGCCCTGATTCATGGCCAGGGTCCACCCAAGTTTCTTCCTGGAGGCCCTGGCTTCCCAAAGACCAAAGGTTGGGAGACCTTTGCCTCCATGCCAGATAGCACATCTCCCCCAGTGCTAATGGGGAAGGTTAATATTAACCAGGAATGTACAAGCAGCTCCCGTGTGAGCCATGGCTAGAGGCCCATGATAAAAGACATAACAGGCTGCAGGTCAGCTGAAGCTGCCAACAAACCTCCTGAGCAGGAAGAAAACACTTAGAGCTGTCAAAGCACTTAAAGGTGTGATCCCGCTCTGGGGGCTGGGATCCTTTTCTTTTTCACTTTTTATTTCATCTAGTTTCAGGGAATTCAAGCTGCCAACTGTAGGTTCCTCTTGTGCTCCTAATCTGAGCAGTGACTGGAATTTTTTGAGGATGGAGACTAGAGTGTGACCGAGAAGCGATGGCATGCTGGTCTCATCTCCAGGGCCAACTCTCTCTTTGCTCCCAGGTTGGGCCAAGTCTCTTGAACCCTGTGCAGCCTTACTGCAGCACAACTGAAAACTTGTTTTTTCAGATTGAGAGTCTCCTCAATGAAGACTAAAATTTATAAAATTCAGGAATTATACTACATTATCTTATAGTCTCCATCCCTGTAGGTATTTAAGAGATGTGTGGACTTGGCACTAAATGACCTGGTTTAGTGGTAAGACTGAGTAGGTCAGGTTGATGGTTGGACTTGATGATCTTGGAGGTCTTTTCCAACCTAGATGATTCTATGATTCTTCTTTCCTTTTCTACAATATTTGATTTATTTTCCATGTTTGAATTGCTGTAGGGGATATCTTGGCTCCCCTGATTTTTGAGTACTGCCCACTGCAGTAATACCAAGATATTGCCATTTGGGTGTAGATATTCTAAAGTTTTGTTCAGACAGGCATTGTTTTAGTAAGTTTTCCTATTTCTACATGTCTTAACACAGGAAGAAAGGAAACATTTACACTTTTTTTTTTTTTTTTTTTTTTTAATAGGAAAAAGTGATGGCAAAACCAAATCTTGGCAGGAGAAGTAGGGATAGGTGTGCGAGCTAAAATTTCTTTTAGCTCTCTTTATATTGGCTGCTTGTCAAGTTGACTTGTTTCCATTTACAGTTGAGTCTGGTGCTGGAAATTTATATGTATATATATGTTTATATATGTAGGTACACAGACACGCACATATTTTTTCACAAATATTATGCTCTCACTGTGAAGATATCCTCAGTAGAAAACAAAAATACAGCTGCAGCAGACCCTAGTAGATAGTGTAGTGGAGGATGGTTGTTTTGTTTTTGCAACACACAACGTTGGATCGTGCCTGAGTGCTGAACAGACTTGTTGGGTCCATTTGTATTTAATCTTCTTTGTATTTGCTGTATTTGTTATATACCGAGGAAACTGTAAGAGCACATTAAGATAAGCATTCAGTACACGAGGAAAAACAGCAGCTAAAACAGTTTTTCCTGAAATTGTCCAGGTCTGTCTCTGGAGATATTTCACTCTGAGCCATATGTCTAAGACTCATTGCCTCCTGAGGAAGGAGGTCCTGAGGTGAGCTGGGTCCATCTGGTGCCCTCCTGCTGCTCTCACCAGCTCTGGACACCAGAGCCCTGCTGTCCCAGGCACTTGGGGAAACAAAGGAGGTGTTGATTGTCCTTCAGAGCATTTTTTTTTGATGGGAGCTCAGCCATATCAAACAATTGTGTGGGTACTTTCACTGACTCTTCCAGGTAAAGTTCCTCTCTAAGCCCTTCCTTGCCTGAGGGGGCAATTAAATGAGTTTGGAAGTTAGGTGAAAATTGGAATATTGCAATGAAAAGCAGAATAATTACATTGATTTTGTACTTTCTGTTCTAGCAGCATTTGCTGTACCAGGCTGAAAGTCAGTCTCTTTTTTTTGGTCTCAATTACCCCGCACAATAGAAACAGCACCTGTAACCCTTATGATACACTGAGGTCTTTGGATCAAAATAAGTCCTTAATCAGTGAAGGAGTTTGTGCAAATGTAGTTCTCCTTGCGTGGGACATAACTGCTGGTATCCACTCACATTTCCAATACTTTGCATGCATAGTTATGGATTCTTGTACTTTGCCAAGCCTCCTAAAATGGGGAATTTGATGTTTAGAAGGTTTAAGTGTTTCCTGAAAGGGAAGTCTGAACTGTGTGGACTGCAATATTTGAAATTCAAATTCAGCTCTTGTTCTGGCCAAGAAAATCTTCCAGCCAAAGCACTGCTGCAGTATCATTGGATAGATCAGCAAATAAACAACACCATGGAAGCCTCTGATGATAAAAGGTGCAGAAGATCAGCATTTCTGAATGGTCCAGAAACTATTCAGAAATTAATTTTGTTGGGAGAAAAGTTCTTTTGTTGTTGCTGTTCCTTTTTTTTTTTTTTTTTCCTAATAAGCCATAAACAGTAAAATAAGAGCCAAAATTTGTTATTTATATAACAACAATTTATATATTTCTTTCACCATCTATTTCAAAGACCCAAACTGCTTGTGATGGAGTGTGTGAGGCAGGTCTGTGCTAGGAGACAAGTCATCACAGCTCTGTGCCACTGGTGGGTGACAGAGGTGGCTCTGGTCCCGCTCAGCTGTTGCAGACTGCCTGGGACCTCAGGTGTTCTCTACGGCTCCATGGTTCAACAGCAAAATGTCCTGTGTGCTGGCGAGGACAAAAAGCCACCATCTGGAGAGTTAATGAACTGGAGAAGGAAGGAACAACACTGTACATAGAGACAGCATTTGTTAGCGCAGTGCAAGGACTGGTGTTTATAACACACTTGATGGATACGAAGCATCTTGTGTGCCTGTTTCTATACTGTAAACGACTGCCCACTTAGCCTCAGCCTATTAGTCTAACAAGGATACTTTAATGACTTTTTCAGCTCTTTTTCTGTCGTGATGATGTTGGCAAGGCACCCCAGGATGTGTGCCTGGCCCCTCCAGGCTCCTTGCTGCTGCTCCCCAGGGCACCTCCTTTTGCCAGCAGCTAGCTACAAGGTCATGTTCCCTGCTGTCAAATCCTGGACTGGCCATTTTGATCCACATCCGCAGTTTCTGGGATGGACAACAGACACTTGGGACAATGAAGAATTATTCTTCTAGACCTAAAATAGGTTGTGTCACTGGCTCAGATGTGGAGTTTGGGTTGCAGAGGGAAGGTCACCCCATCTCCCTGCTCATTGCAGTGGCCTCTGCAAAGCCATGGGTCAGGTTGGTGTTTGCTTTGACACCTTGTGATAGGACAGTCTTGCTTAGAGGCCACAGTTCTCGGTGACCATCCCCAGCAAGGAGGGTCCTTCAGCATCCTGCCCTGGGGGCTGGAAAGTGAGAGAGAAGTACAAGGTGTTCCTGAGAGCCCAGATGGTGCAAGCCCAAGCTATTGATGCTTGCTGTATCTTCGAAGCTGGCTGGAGGGATAGGACATTAAAACTACAAAGGGTCCTTTCTTATCTGCAGAATAATTTGTAATGGCACACCAACATGTAAGCTCAATCTACATGCAGAAGTTTTCAGTAATTAGCCTTGAAAGCTTTATGATTTCTTGGCTTGATTTTCAGCCTTTCATCTATCTACATTGAAACAACAGCCTAATCTGTCTCCTCTGTTTTCCTTTGGCTAATAGGAAGAAGCCAAAGAACGTATCTATCAAAAATATGAGCAAAAAGAGGGAGGGCAGAGGAGAGAAAAGACTTATTTTAAGTGCTATTTTTTATTTCTGTCCCCACAGAGGTGTGTGGGACTCCCAAAAGTAACTGTGATTCATCATGGTATCTCAGCAACTATTGGGTTCTGCCAGTCTCTGAATTCAGAGGGAACCCAGGGTGCTGGGGTTGCTTAAATTAAGGGTTGCATCCCTCAATGTATGTGGCATCACACTGTCTCTGGGGTTCTTGTGTTAAATTACATGTCAGTGCAGTCAAGAACAAAGTCCCTTAATATGTCTGCATATTAACTGCCATTAGACTGTGAAGGGAATGGAAAAGAGGGACGGAAGGAGCTAATCTCATCTCATCTCTACAGAGTATGAACAAAATATTCACGCTGTTGGCTGTGCCTTTGAGTCTCTGCCTTGCCAAAGCCCATTGCCAGCTCAACTGTAGCATACAATCTGCCAGAGGGAAACAACTATTCAGGTATCTCTGTTCCCATAATTGCTGTTCCCACTCATCCGATAGCTTGCCCTGTTATCTACAGCATATGGTATGGCACCACAATAGGATGCTTAATTCAGCTTTAATGCGACTTCAGTGGAAGGTCAGGGATCTATTTTTGAACATCCTGCTAAGTCACACTACACTGAAAATTGGACTGTGTGTGGAGGCACAGACACATATAATCATAGCAAGGCTCTGAGTGTTCCTCTGGTGTTCCTTAGACTGGGTTACATTGGATTTGGCTTGGCTAGTTGGAAAATTTTTGGCATTCATTTAAGTTAAGTTTCCTGTAACTTCTCTTAAACTTGTTGCAGTCTCAAAATCCTTGTTCTAGAACTGTCACCTCCCAGTATGATTTTTTTCCTCTTATGGTACAATATTACTGTACTATGTAGAGCAACAAGCTAAAAAATAAATAAATAAATAATAATAAAGTTACCAGAATATAAAACTAGATTTCAAGAGACCTTATTATTTTATCTAATGCTTAATATTTGTGAGCTATATCTAAAAGGGCAGAATGCTGCAAAATATTTTATTCTAAATATTTACTAATTATATAAACTGAATTCTACTAACTACTGATAAATATACAATATATCTCACCTATATAAGCAGTGGTACAAAAAAATGATGCTAATCTGGAAAGAAATACACTTGGACTAGAAAAATAACACACATCTAGATGTGTTGGTCATCCAGAAAGCATCCTCTCCTTCCTGTTTTGAAGACAGTTTCATACTTCCTGTGAGTAGTTGAGTTATTATTTTTAGTTGGGACAGAAAATTGGTTTCCCTCAACGCTCTGAAAGTTAAACATCTGCCTCAGTAAGTTAGAACAGGTGATAATGTGTTTCCTATGCTCGTACTAATCCATTGATATTAAGTGGAAATATATGATATATCTACAGTAAGTCTGACACCTCTGCTTTGGCCAGCATAAGGATAGAGCCAGGTTTTCAGCCTATTCAAAAAAAAATAATAATAAATAAAATAAATACTGTGTCTTTAGTTAATTATTCAAAAATGCAGTAGCTTTTCCTGGGTGCAAGAATGTGAAACCTGTCGTGAGTCAGACCAGATTTTTTATGGTTCAGTTTGTGAGAGCAATTAGATGACACAAGCTGAACTGCCATTCCATTAAGTCCTGGAAGAAGGGGACAAGATATCATCATCCAAACCCAGAACCTGGCTTTTGCTCTGGAAACATTCCCAAAATGCTAAATTAACTTCTGGAGAAACGTAGCTGGAAGAGTAGATGTGAATATAAGCCTCTGAAAGACATCGTTGTGGCATGAGCTCTGGGGCTGTGACTGCCAGCAGTTGTCGTCCTCTGAGAAAGCAATCCCCTCGCTTGCAAAGTGACCTCGGTGGAAAGATTGCTTGCTGAGACTTACAAAGCTATATCAAAACACCATTTCCATGTCCTGATCTTCTAGAATGGATTTTAATCTGGTCCTGCTCTCCCTCAATAATTTTTATTTGGCAAGAACTTTTCCAGGAATCATGTTCATCTGCTCAGAGTACAACCTCTGTATTTGAGAAGGAAAGAAAAGAAAACTAGAACCCAGAACTCAAGCGTCTGAAGGTGGACTATTTTCCCCAAACCCATTTATGCCTCAGATCTGAATCGAGGATTTACGTCCCGTCTGCAATCACGCAAAACTTCATTTTTCAACCCTGATCTTTGCATTATTTGCAGTCAGAGGCTTGGACAGGAAGACTTTGTACAGCCTGGGACAGGGGCTTTCAGTACATTGTGTGCATACAAACTGTGGTCTTTTTGGGGCAGCGGCAATCAGCCCCGTCCCACTGCTGAGAAGAAATGGATTGTCATGGTTTGTTCCAGTCTGTTTTGTGTTTTCTATTTAACTCGCTGCCTCTCTGAGGCCAGGACAGGACAGTCTGTGTCCGTGCCAGGCACCGTGGCTCCTGCCCCCAGCCCCAGGGATGCAGGAAGGCCAGCGGGATCACAGACGGCGCAGATGGCCGGGCTCCAAGGTGCGCATTTCCTGCGAGAGCGCTCAGCTGGGAGTGCTGAAAACCAGCTGGAAAACCAGGTTAGTGTTTGGATTACGCAGTAGAGTCCGGCATGAGGCTTCTTCACTGGGGCCTGGGCTGCAAAGAGGAGTCAGGAGGAGTTCAGCAGCATGAGTGGCTGATCCCTCCACCCTGACAAGCTGCTGCTCCTTCGCAGAAGGTTTTTCTATTTATTTATTTATTTAGAGCATGTGTATGGAGAAGATTTCTCTTCCTCCTGCCCCACTTCTGTGCTGTCACTTTCTGGAGCTCCATGTCAGCATGAACAGACAGCACATGGCAGCTGGAGAGGTGTCGGCCTGCTACAGCAGCACTCCAGAAGCATCACGTCCCACAGAGCATGAGCAGCACAACCTCCCTGTATGGTGCCAAGCAGAAAGACCACCTTCTTGCCACGATGAGGGAATGGGCAACTCCTGGAGGCAGAGGATTTGCTAGGCCTGAAACATCCCCAGAGCCCAAGGGGCCTGGTGTTTAGAAACACGGCTTTAGGTCCATTTTAACTTCGGTTGACTGTTCCCACCAGTCTTTATAAGGAAAATATGTTTTGTGATAAAGATCAAGCATGGAATCACAGCGTGGCTTATTGGAAGGGGCCTCTGGTGGTCCCCTGGTCCAACCTGTGGTTGTTCAAATAGGACCACCTAAAGCAGGCCGCCCAGCTAAGTGAAAGACTGAAGGGGGTATGTGGTCCCCACTGCTGTTCGGCCGCCAGGGCCGGAGAAGGCAAACGGCTGGTTTAACAAAATGCTCGTCGCTGTGTGAGAGAGGCTTCCTTGCTCTGCTTGCTCTCAGAGAAGGCTTTCTGTCCAGCTGTTGAGGCAGTACAGCTGTGCCACCTACATATCTTGGCTGCTCCTCTCTGGTGCCTGTTCTGCAAGACATTTACTTCTGCCTTGCACAAAACAAAAGCCTGCAGATGTTGAAAACACTCTGTTGAAATATGACCCGTCAGGTTTAAGCTATAAAATATCTCAGCCTTGGTGACGTGCTGCTCTAATTCCGTAGCTGTTTATTGCTTAAAACGAATTCTTACTTGAATTAAAAAATGCAAAAAATTAAGACAGAATGGATAAGGGATGTTGATTTATACTTAAGGGGCTGTCTAAAGTTTTCTTGAAATCCACTGATTTGGGGTGTGAGAAAGAGACAAACACTATCTAAGCTTTTTCAGTCTTCTTAAATTCAACCATCAACATTGCCAGGCCCAGAACACCACCATAAAATTTGAGTTTCTCTAATGGAGTTTTTTAACTTGAAGGGCTATTTCATATTGTTTTCTGTTACACACTGACAGAAGGCTGAGGTGTTTGTTGTGCCAATATCAATGAGGTCTCTCGGGAGCAGCTTGTGCCCGAGCAGGCTGCCCCAAAGGTTGCAGCTCAGGCTGGCTCAGGTAGCTCTGCCACACTGCGACCTGATGCAGCAGAGGGCTGCCCACCTCTTCCCTTCTTCTTTCCTTTCCTCCTAGGTGTGGATGAGGAATTAGTTATTCATTCAGGATTATAGAATAAATAAAAATAAAAATAAAAATAAAAATAAAAATAAAAATAAAAATAAAAATAAAAATAAAAATAAAAATA
The DNA here is from genome assembly GCF_009819795.1 of Aythya fuligula. Taxonomy (NCBI): domain Eukaryota; kingdom Metazoa; phylum Chordata; class Aves; order Anseriformes; family Anatidae; genus Aythya; species Aythya fuligula. The sequence goes on from NC_045562.1 coordinate 48,955,091, forward strand.
AAAATAAAAATAAAAATAAAAATAAATAAAAATAAAAATAAAAATAAAAATAAAAATAGAGAGATGGAGAGAATCAAGAATCTGTGGCCCCTTTCCAGCACAGTGCATGTCAATTGAACCTACACTGTTTTTGCAGGCTTTTGTACTGGTACCTCTCTGCTGTGATGGCTAGCATGAGAATAACTATCTCTGACAGCTCTGAGGGAAAGAGAACATCTTTCTTAGGTAACCGGAAAAAATGGATTAAGTTGTGAAGCCTTTTCACTTTAAACAACATCATTCGGTCAAGGTGGGATGTTTGCTTGCAGGCAGGATACTTCAGTACCTTTTGTAATTTGCGGTTAAAATATTCTCCTTAGACTACCTTTTCCACTCATCTAGCTTACATAAATATTTGACTTGAACAGATACCACTATTAATCTGTTTAGAATGTTGCTATACTGTTTACACAGAGAGGAAAGCTGTAAGCCTGCTTGTCCAAATAGTTTTAAGCAAGGGCAATGCTGCTTTTTAGCACCTGGCATAAATATTTGGAAAAATATATAAATCCCAGATAACCTTGTCTCTCTCTTAGATATATTTACTGCTTCCTAAAACCTTTTCTCAAAAGGTCTTCTTATTTTTTGTTGCTCTTTTGGAAAGAGCTTGATTTTTCTCGGTGAGCTGTATTTGTACATCGTGCATGTTCCTAATCAATGTTGTGATTTTATGAATTAAAATGTTTGTCTACCCAGATTTGTACAGACAACATGATCTAGTAGAATACAGGCTTGAAAGTGTCCATTATGTGAGTTATAGCATGCATATTTGAACAGATCATTTCAGAATAACACAATAAGCTCTCTCATGTTCTTCATGTCCCAGCTTTCCTCTTATATCCACTTGAATTACCTTATTATTCCTTTGAAAGTTTGCTATGAGAGAGGTTGCATTTAAATAATAAAGAAACTTAGCACTACTGCAGTATGCTGGAGCTTTATTTTGAATCTGTTATGGATTTAGCTGAGGTGTGTCTAAACCAGGTTTATTTTGTTTTGTTTTCTTAAGATTTTATCCAGTATCAATGATTTTTATTTGTGATTTCTCCTAGATGAAATGTAAGTTAAAAGAAATACATAGAAAGAACTGTGTGCATAGAAAAGAAACACACAGAAAGAAAAACAAACCAGAATCAAAACCAAAACAAAACCTTGTTGTGTTCTTTAGACAGTTAATGCTCTTTTTTTCCAACCACAAGCAATAATAATAATAAAAACTAGAATATTTTGTAAACAAATATTAAAAATATTAATAATAATAATAATAATAAAAAAAGCAGACTTAAAAACCTGGCTCCCCTGGAACCAGTGCCAGAGCTCTTCCTACCAATGCTAGCAGAGTGAGGACTTCCCTCCTGGTTCTGCAGAGCATCAGCAGAAGCTTCATAGTTGAAGCTAGTTAAGTTTGTGCTCAGTTTAAAGCAATGTTTAGGTATTTTCTGTTAGGCATCTAAATAACCTTCCTCAGCACGTATAACACTGATAAGTTTCAGTTCAGAGGCTGAAGGACAGATTCTGTGATGAAGTAACTGCCTTTGGAGGAGAATTATTTTTGTTAGCTAGACTCTTCAAGTGAAGGACAGGTACATCGCACTCAGTAGGATGTTCCTTCTTCCAGATGATCTGGTTTCAACAGTTAGGTCTCCAGAAGTGGGGTTTTAGCACAAATACAACCTTTGAAAGTCCATTGATCTTTTGTTTCAAAGCTTTCAAATTCTATCCTTAGTTAAAGTTTGATCTTGAAGGTATCTTCCTACCTTAATGATTCTATGATTCTATGGTAGTGGAGAAAAGAAATAGGCAAATTAGTCAGTATTTCACTGAAAATACAGTAGGAAGACTGGACATGCAAATGATTATGTATGTCTCTTGACAGGACAGTGCCAAGCAGAGTTTTCTAGGAGATGGCATATGGCACGCAAACCTCCAGTTTTATAGAAGCCAGAGGTGAAACTGTGGCCTCATTGGGTTTGCCTCTCTTTCTTTTGCTGGGGGTTGTTTAGAGGCTTGTGTTTTCAGGAGTCTTTTACCTGCATTAGGCTCTAGGCAATGCACACAGAGCAAGGGGGAGCTGAGTGCCTTAGGGACGCCTGCGTGCTTCATGCAGGGAGACTTCTATACAAACTACTAACAACAGATGTGAGACAAATTATATTCATGAAGTATTTTCCCAGCTCCATTTAAAGTTTCAGTGATCTGCTCTTTTTCTGTATTTTTTTTTTCTTAAAGAACGCATTGCTTTTACACAATCTTTCTTTGCATTTTAGAGATCAGTTGAAGTGAGCGTGACCTCTTGTGCTAGTTGTTCAGCCTTTCAGAAAACATTAGCTGCCTGGTTTTAAAAATGTGGGACTGTTGAGTCACAGTAATAAATCTGCAAATCGATGAAGACTGTAACCAATCACTAGAGGCAATGTGTATTACAAATGATGTTACTAACAAGGGCAATCTCATCTTATAAACAAAGACCTAAATATTGAATTGAAAATTGTAGTTAAAAAAATAGGAATATGGAATTTCTTAGAAAAAATTCCACCTCCCTGTGTCTCACTTGTCCTCAGGACAGAAACACGGGGGGAATAGGAGGACTTGACCCAGAGGAGGTCTGGGGAAGATGGGATCTGCCTTTCGGGGGCTTCATGGGCAGTGAAGGGGAAAAGAAAGCAGTTCAGTGAGGGAGGAGAAGGGAGGTCAGGATGAGCTGTGGGTGGGGGAACTAGGGATGTTTGAAGACAGAAGCTTTAGGGAGGCCTGAAGGCAAGTTAGGAACCAAAGACTGCCATAATAGAAGAGAACCTCAAATATATTTAGACGGCTGCTACTACAACTGCACATACAAATCAGGTATATCAAGTTAGATCAGATCTACTCATAGCGATGTGCACAAATATCACCCAGAATATTCCAGTCCCTTATCTTCAGAATCCATGGACCTGGGGAAATTTTGGGAATTGTCCCAAATGCCATGCATGCAGGAAATGAATCCTTGTACACAAGCAAAATGATGAAGGGGCACATCTTTCCTGAAGTCAGAGGAGGAAGAGAAAACAACATTTGAGAGGTACTTCAATACAGTGAGAGTAATACGTGTGCTCATATTTACGTGCTGTGCTTGTATTGTCGTGTTATAATTTCTTTTTAGTTCACAGAAATAGATTTCTCTCCAGTCAGCTTTCTTATATGCAGAAACACCACTAAGTTGTGTTTAATTACAGCACAAAGATTAAAAAATGATTTGTTCTTCTTGAACTGGTGCTCTGTAAAGTGTTCAAAGTGCCTGTAACCCCTACTGTATATCACAGAGCAAAGAAATTGCATCCCATCCCCAGGAAGCTTGCCAGAACCCTCTTTTCTGCAATTGTCCTCTGAGTCAGGAAATCTAAACATGTATTCTAGTTTGTCAAACTTCCCAAAGTGCTGCTATGTATTTTGGGGCATGGTGAGACTCTGTTTATACCTCCATCAGCCGTGAGCGTGAGAGCACTGTAAGAAGAAAGGAAAAATAATAATGGGAAAGAAGATCAGAAGTAAGATGTTTCCCATTGGAAACTGCAAGTTTTAGTGCACAGGCTGTCTGATTTCAAAGTTGGGAGACCATCTTCAGCTATTACTTGTAGCCAGAAGCGTATAAAAGATGACAGTGAATGAGGTGGGTGCAATGGTGTGGACAAGGTTTTGGAGAGAGGGAGAGCCAAGGAAGTAAGGGATAGAGAAAGAAGAGGTGGTGGATGCAAATAATGAATCTGTATGTGGTGGCACAGAGAAATAGTGTGAATTTGTTTAGGCATTAACAAAGTGTGCTTAGAGAAAGGAAATGTAAGGACAGATGTACCTCTCTGTACCTTAGCAGGAGGGTAATCAACATCTGACTTGTTTTTTACTGTTTTCCAGAGAGTTTCCCCTGTTTTTTCTGTTGGTCTTCCCCTTTGCTGCAGCACACTTTGCTTTTGTCCCTGTTGGGCTGAGGATTGTCTGCTGTGGCCTGTCTGCAAGGAGAGGACTTGGGAAATGGTGGCCAGCAGAAGCTCTTCGGGGAAATGTAGACCAGGATGTGCATAGCACAGTCCTCTCTTGGCACCGTCTTTGTCATCAGCAGTGTGTTGGTGTTGACTTACGGTAGGAGTTGTGATTCAGGGTTCATGATTCAGGGTTCACTGTTCTGCAGAGAAGTGCATGCATCACAGAGAGAAGAGTTGGGACTTTGCCTCTGCTTCAGCAACTTTCATCCAGCAGAGCCCTGCAAGCAGGAGGCAGAAAGAAATTTGTGTTTGAAACGGATGAGTCCAAGCTGCAGTGTCACGGCAGGAAAGGTTTTCTAAAATGCGCAGCCTAAGCCCTACGTGCTACAGAATAATCCAGGCTCTGCTGCAATTGCTGAATGAGTTTCCTTCCTGACCTAAAATGCCTGTGCTTCCAGGACAGGCTCTGACTTTTATGGCCCCAGACGGAACAAAAAATGGTTGTTTTTGGATTCAGCTCATCAAAACCACAGACAGAAACCCTGTGCTATGCGGCAGTCAACTCTTTCCATGAACAGGCGAGGGAATGCACTGGATTACATGCTTTGTGGTTATGTTACTTAGATATGCTGTCCTGAGCTTGTGTATGTAACAAAAGTCATGGTAGAGAGTATGAGACAAAACTTAATACAGCCTCTAAATATGACCCTCCTACTGGAATTCTGGAAATAACAAAAAGAAGAAAGGATGACTTGTTTCTTACTGCCTATTAACACATCCATTTCTGGACAGATTTTCATTCTTGCATTAACAAAAAGCTTAACAATCTCCCCAAAGCAGGGAGGATGACAGGAAGACTAAACGGCTAGGGACTGGGGGAATGGCTGAATGCTGTGGAACTGGAGTTTCTCCAGGTCTCTTGAGCTGTTTCTGGTTTTGCAACACTGGTTAGTTTGCAAAGCATTTTTCTGTAATTTAAACCTATGTGTTTTCATGGATGACTCAGTTTAGGAAATAGTGTTCTGGCTAAAGGCAAATCTGTGCTATGTGCTTAAGAGTCCTTCTCATCAGAAAAAATTCAGAGATTTTCAGAAAAAAAAGTTAGAATCTATACTGCTGTGCTGTCTTGTCAAATCATATGTCTGTCACGGACGTGTGTTTCTATTAAAATTTAAGCTTCAAACACAGTTAGTTTGAACAGATTTGTGTTGGGCAATTAAGGTAAGAGTACGACAGCCCTCACCAAGAGCAAGAACACGCCGTCTCTGTGGGGGTTAGAGAAACCCCACAAAATGAAAACAGGCAACAGATTAGGAGGTAAACAACACCAAACACTAAAAGAAAGTTTTGAAACAAAATGTATATTCAGAAAGCATTTTTCTTGGAACAGGCTTCTTGTACAAAACGTCCAGTATGCAGCCTGGATCTAAAAAGAGAAGAAAGAGTGTGTTCCAGCCTTTCTCTGAGTGTTGGTGTAAGAATCAGCTGGATAACCTCTCAGCATTGCAAACAGCTGATTAACAGTCAGAAAAACTGATATTTTATCAAGCTGTTATTGCAACAGAGTGAAGAGATAATTTTATGGTCTCTCCTTCTTGGTTCACACATGACAGTTAATATTGATAGTTTTGCAAAATGGTCACTCTCTTAGAAATACTATATTATTTGGAAATTTTCATAGATCTGTAAATTTACAGTGTCTCTATATTGACAAAACTGCTCTAATGCTGCTGCCATTCCTGCTTTCTGATAGAATGGGATTTTTCTTTCCACAGAAACAAGGCAATTGTCTGGATGATAAAACAATGTCAAACGTCCAGTGTCATGGGCACCAAAAAAAACCAACACAACAGCCATCTGCAACTGATCTGAGATCAGCCTGTAAGGAAATTGACCCAAAATGGCTGGTCAACATCGTTGCAGAGTGTATTATGCATCATAGTGGAGGAAGGAGAAGTGGTGAGAATGCTAAAGAGGAGGCAAAAATGAGAACAACATAGCTAATGAGATGCTGTGGTGCAAATCCACTGAGCCCCTGCTTGCCAGGACAGCAAGAGCTTCTAACTTGTTTTCAGTGCTATAAATTTGTTGAGTTTTCATTTCTCGGTGATTTTTTTTTCTTTTTTTTTTTTTTTTTTTTTTTTCTTTTCTGTTTCATTCTCACCTTAATAGCAGGATTGCTTGCTAACCCCTTGTTGGCTCCCTTCATATTTTTCTTTTCTGTTTAAGATCTCCTCTTCCTTTCTTCTTTTATTTTCTCGAGCACTTTCAAATATTTACCACTAGGTGCAGAACCAGATGTGCAGCACCTGCACTCTTCCACTAAACACAGATTTCCAAGAAATTTGCTCTTTTGGTGCCCTGATCCATCAGGGCCAGAGTATGCTTAGCTTTTTAGGTAATTGTATTGATATAAAAACTGACTTAGGATGTCTTTACCATTTGCTGGGGCCTGCAAAATGGCTTGATTAAGCTATTACTGTTCTGAAAAATTGATCACTCATCTTTCAGATATGGAATTGGAAGGCAACCTTTATCTTTAGAGGACCTACATATTTTTATGTGTGAAAACTTAACAGATGCCCCTTTGTTTAGTAACTAAAACTGCAGTAAGGGTAAATGAAACATACCATTTCGTTTTATGGCAAAATTCACATAGGATATGAGTATATGAGAGATACCATTTGTATAAGGATGTGGACCATAGTAAATGTTGATTTAAAAAATAAAATAAAATAAAATAATTTAAAGGGTTCTAAATTTGTAGGAATTTGATGTAGAAATTTTGTGGTTTTAAATGAGCACTTCTTTCTTGTTGGATGTGACGAAGTATAGGGTGCCATGTATAGTTTTTGTGCACCCAGAGATTGCCATTCTGCATAACAGCCCCACCATGGCCAAAGGGAAAAAAAAAAATGTTTCCCCCACCCCAGGAACACAGTGTGTTTTTTCTAACCACAGCTTTTTTAGGTGGCCAGTAGCCAGCTTTAGGCTGGCTGTTTCCGGATAGGAACCTGACAATGTCTTGGAGGTTGCTGCCGGTTAGATATCCCCACAGTCCATCACTGGGACATGATAGGGGTGATATCACTGTGAGTGTAACACTACTGGCCGGAGGAAATATTGATCCTATGATATGACACTCTATTCAGCTTTGACACCCTGATCCAGATGCTGTGCTTGTGCTAGAAAATAAAAAAACCCTTCCATTTTCCTGCCAGCATTCCTGGCTGTCAGATACTTCAGATGGCAGGAGCCTGGAGTCCCATTTCGTGTGTGCTTTAGAGCTTCTCCAGGAACTGAGGTGTTCTCAAGTTCTTTTTACTTCACACCTCAGCTTTCTATCACTGTGTTTGCTTCCCTGTGTGCAGAGGCGTATTCCCTCCTTCAGAGTAATACTGCTTTCACTGCTCTCCTTTCTTTGAATTTGTGGTTCAAGCTTTTCTTTATCAAGCAAGAGGCCAGCTCTGGTGGAGGTTCCTGAACCAGAGGTGATGGGGAGAAGACATCAGGAAAGCATCTCCCTGAAGGTGTTCTGTTCTTGTGCTTCTGCCTGCTCACCTCCTGAGGGGCAGAAGCAGGGTGCCGAGCAGGATGCTCAGTCTGACCCCATTTGGCTGCCTTTGTACATGACTTGGGGGTTAGTCATTTTGTTTCCAGTCAGAGCTCCTGTAAGAGCCAGCTTGCTCCTTGCTGATGTGTCATTTTGCCGCGCTGAAACACAACCACCAGCACTGCCGTGTCTCCACAGGACCTCCAAAAAAAGGTGATGGATATCCAGCTTGTGAAGGGCGTCGAGTTTCCCTGCCAAGCACAGTGAGGATACAGTTTGGTTAGGCATTCGAGCCTCCATTTTTGGTTTCACTTTTTTTCAGTGGGAACATTATTTTTGCTGATAACCCCTCATCTGGGCAGAAATCTCGGCGTGACTCTCCCCAGGCTGATTGATGACTTCCTGAGGCTGGTGTTGCAAGACAGGCTGCTGAACGCTGCTTCCTCCAGGGGCTCAGCCAAAGCCGTTTGGGGCTGCAAATGGATTGCATACGCAGGCAGCCCAGGAGCTGCAGCATGCTAACATTTTATGGCTTTTTTTTTCCTTCTCATTACATCCAATAGTAGTCATCCAGGTGCTGTGGGCTTTCCCTCCCCCGGTCATATTGGTGGCATGAACTTGCTAGGAACCATCCATCTGACAACTATATCACAAGGATAAAAAGTTGCTACATCGGTATTTTTTATATTTCAACGTGGTTGCACCCCTCCAGAGGCATTAGTGAGTGTACTGCCACAAAACTATTTGTTTCCATCTTTAATTTGTCTGGTTTCCATGCTGCATCTGCTCTCTGCTTTTAGAGCGATGGCAAAGCTGGAAGTTCACGTGTGTGATAAGGATCTGTATGCGCAGACCTAATCAAGATTTCTTCTAGAACAAACTGTGGATGGAGATCATGCTGACCTCTCCAACCAGTCATCCAAAAAGCATGTCCATGAATTCAAGTCATTTATTAGTCTTGGCTTTTATTTTATTGTTTTTTATGTTGCTCACCATGAAATTTTCTCTTGCTACACATGAGATCCTGCCGGGGTTTTTGGTAGCTCTGCTCCCCTTCTGTTCCCAACAGACTCAGATACACTGTTTGTTTTGTTCCACAAATGTGAATCCCCTTTTGTTGACAGAGATTTTTGTAGTACACAGATTCCTATATTCACCGTCTTGATCTGGATTCTGTGCTCTTACTCATCCCAGCCTGTTAGTGTTATCTCCTGCTCTTTAGAAAAACAGTTTTAGCTTTTATTTCCTGTCAGATCGACTTCCAGCCCAATTTGCTGCCTCCGTCAAAAGTCTCCAAGACGCTACTGTCTAAGTGTCTCGAGCTATAGTATAAATAGATGTTGCCATTTGTTTATAAGCACTCATTTTTGCATAGATCATAGAAAAAGAAAAAAAAAAAAAAAAAAAAGAGAGAAAATAAAAAAAACAAAAAAGCAAAAACACAAAAACTGACACACACACACAAAAGGAAAAAAAAAGAACTGTAAGGGCATTTTGACAAAGCAGCCTCATTTAGGCCACCACATGTTTACTCAATAGCTTCGTCTGCTTCTGGAGTGTATGATAAATAAATATGCGATCGAATCAGATTTACTGCTTCTCCTGTGAACCAATAAAGGACGTGGTGAGGCAGAGCAGCAAGTCCTGTGCAGTGCTTGTTTGAGCAGCCCTGCCCACAGAAAGGATGCTTATTCCTTCCCAGGGCTGATCCCTGCACCCTGGGCCGGCGGGGAGCGTGACCCCTGGTGCCAACTCCCACGGATGGTGTGCGTGCGTGTGCATGCGTGTGCGTGTGTGTGTGTGTGTGCAACAACCCCCCCGGCCAAATTCCCACCTCCCCGCACACAGGGCATGCATTTCATCACGGGCGCAGATTGCTTCCAGATGAGCGGAGGCCATTAGGGAGGAGTGCCTGCTCGCAGAGGTGCCGCTGTTAGGAAAGGGCTCGCTGCTTGTGCAGCCCTGCCGCGGGCCTGCTGAGCCCAATCGGGGTGCAGAAACAAAAGGGGAGGCAAAAGACAGAGAGCTCCCCTCTCCTGGGTTGTCTCTCTGCAGTAGCCCACAACCTGCACGATGCAAAGGTGGCCACAGAGGCGTCCACCTTCCTTGCCTGCTTCATAGGGATGGAGGAGAATGGATCCAGAGATGGTTTTCTGGGTGGGCCTGTGTTTTTATTACCACCAGGGGGCTGCCATCTGCTGGCAATTAGGCCTGTTTTTTTTAGATTTATTTACTGAAGTGCACTCAACAGCCTTGCAGGGGTACCCTGAGAGGAAAAAGCTGCCCGTCGTGGCAGTGGTGGAGGCAGGGCTCCTTGACCAAGACGTGGGGCAAGGGGCAGCCGTGTAGGTGGCGTGTCCACGAAGCGGGCTCCGGGGGTTGCGGGGTGTCACAACTCAGTGAGTCAGCGGAGTCGCGTTGCTGCAAAAAAAGCAAACATCCCACTGACTTGTGTAAACAGGCGCAGAGCCTGCGAGAGATGTGAAGTAATCCTTCCATCCTTGCGATAATGCCTGGGCTGGAGGACGGCAGATGACACACTTCGAGAGGGTCTGGAGGGACAGGAGTGAGCCCAGAGGGCAGTAGCAGGACAGGTTGTGTTCCCCACAGCCTGTGGTCCATGAAGGGAGGCTGGATGAATTGAGCTTAGTGTTGTCTGAGAAGGGCAATGGTATGGGACCAGGCTGCAGCTTTAAAGCATGCATAAATGCTGCTGGGGCCAGGCTGTCCTCCGCGGCATTAGTAGAGAGGATACAGGCTAATGGACTTTAATTTCAGCCAAGAAAACACAGGTTAGACATTGGGAAGAGCTTCCTCTTGGGAGAGGGGGAAATGGCTGTCCAGGATGAACTCTCTGACAAGGCTGAGAAGTCACCAGTTGAGTACCAAAGTCACCAGATGAGTACCATCTCCATGCTAGGAGCAGCATGGAGATGTCTGCTCCTGGCTTTGGGCAAGGGAGGAACTGGAGACCTCTTGGGATGCTTCCAGCTGTGTAAGCCACATCTCCACACAGGGTTTCCATGTCTGGCAGGAGCTGGGCCAAAGATATACAACTATTCCCCATGCCTGAAGAGTGCTGTTGGGGATTTGAACCAATACATGGTCTCTGCTCTTCTCCTCTGCTCCCACTCCTGCTTCTCCTGTCCTTCCCCAGGGAATGGGATGCTGCTACAGCACCCATTGCACACCCTGCTCACCTAAGACACCCTCATCATCTACGCTGACCACCTGGCAGGAAAGCAGCAGCCTGACACTTGGAGATTTCTTCATGTCCATTCAGCTTCTAGCTGTACCGAGTTCAACTTTTCAACACAGATTTTGCTCTTTTTAAGGGAGCTGATGTATTACATTAGATCTAAAAGTGAAACTGTGCTGCTTATAGTTTTGTTACAGATTTATTCTTGGGCAATGCTAGACATTACAAAAGGTTCAAAACAAATGAGGTGAGGTCAGTGTTGAGATTCCAATTTGTTTCTTTTCCCCCGTTGAGACGTACTATGCATAGCATTTTAATGACTCCAGCTAATAATCCCATTTTTGGTCTGTGTTTTGCTTTCATTCAGAAACACAAAAATGTTAAAATGTGTCATTTAAAAGAGTTTTGTAGAAGTATAAACCATGTCCATCTACTTTAGGGCTTGGGAAGTTAAGAACTTCCATATGTCATGCCTGCGATCCTGAGTTAGAGTACGATATCCGTGTTCTCAGCATGGAGAAACAGTAAGGCATTAGAGTTAATGTCTGTGGGAATACAGCATGTGATTCAGGTGGCCTGCTCAGTCAAAACCTAAAAGTATTCTTGGCAAGGCTCTAATAAGCATGAAGATTTCAGGTTAGAGCCACTGCAAGTGTCAGACTACAAATTTCATTCATTTGTCTTGAAGGTCCCAGAAGGAGCATTGGCTCAAAACTTTATCCTTTGGGGTTTTGTTTTTATTTTCAATTGCATTTCATAGTTAGGTTTTTAGGTTGTCTATGACACTGAATAACCTGTGGTGGTAATTCCATAGGGTTTGGGGAAAAAAAAAAAAGGTTTTACATGGAAGTTTTAAATGCCCCTCTAAAATGGATAGTTGAAGGGCAGCTGCAATAGTTCTTGGTATCTAAATTAATGGATTTGTCCTAAATGCAAACACAATCCATAAGAGTTAAATATTGGAAAATAAAGCCCTACTATGTTTTCAGAAAAGAAGCACGTGCTGCTAACGGCACCTCCCAGCAAACTGGGAATTTGCAGAAATCTTGCATCAGTTTGTTGAGGCCCTCTTTGAGGAAGTTTCCCTTAGCAAGAATAGAAATGAATTTATTTTATGATGTCCAGAAATAATGTTCAGAATCAGAGCAGCACTTCTGAGTATAAGTTCATGTATTTTGAAAGAAACAGATCTGCTGCTCAGATGTGTGGTTTCCTATAAAAACTATTTTCATGCAAACAATTCTTGATAAATATACTGTCAAGGCTGTTGGTTTATGTGTTTCTTTATTTTAGAAAGTATGTAATTTGTGTGGAAGCTTTTCTCTTCTAGGAAAAAAAAAAAAGAAAAGAAAAAAGAAAAAGGAAAAGGAAAAAAATACTCATCTTATATCCACAATCCCTATTTATTTATTTGTTTGCCAAAAGGTTAAAGCATTGGACTCAGGCATAAACATTTTGGCTGCAAAGATGCCACAAATGCTCACGAGAATTTTTGTTTGGGTACCTGACACTTGTGTTTCTCTGGAAAGGATGGTCTTTAGCAGATCTTTGCTTTGTGTGGTGCCTTATGGGACTACCATGAGGAGCTGTCTTCCTTCAAAAGGAGAAGAAAATGTTCTGTAGCATGAGGATCCTGTCTTTTCTCCAAATCCTAACCCATGTGCAAGGATGACAGCACTTGTGCAAGTCACATTCAAAATATTTTTAATGTCTTCAATTGCTAAAAGTAAAATAACTATTTTGGTTGCAAAGTTTAAAGGGAAGAAGGAAAAATAACTCTTCTGATGAGTTCTGATATAAATTATTGAACTATATTTAATTAATATTTTATTTTGCTGCTGCTGCTTTACTGCCAGCCCAGAGCAGGTGCTCACAAGTTTCTCTTTTACTGATTTCTTAAGCATCATCCATTTTTTTCATATCACTTGTCTCTTTTTTTCCCCTTTGAAGGAACTGCCCTATAACAGCAACATATATAATTCTAAACTATTTTTACCTAACTATAACTTTGTTTAATTTGTAAAATTTATGTTTCTTTTAAATACAGGAAGAACGATGAATGACAATTTTAAAAGCAAAATAACTGTTTCTCAGCAGGCAGCTAAGAGCTTGTTTTGGGCAGCACAATAATAATAATGAATTATTTTGGGTGGTTTTGATTTGTCTGGATCATGAGACCTTTCTACAGCTGCTTATTATTATTATTATTATTATTATTATTATTATTATTATTATTATTAATTTATTTTTTTTTCCTTCTTATCTGGGCTATTCTTTGTGAGAAAAAGTTGTTTTCCTTTGGTTCATGACTTTGAAAAGCTATCCTGCAGTCAGACATCCTAAGGATGGCATGGTAAATAAAATCAATGGGTCAGATCAATGAGATGTTGCATTACCCTTCTGACCCACCCAGTGTTATTGTGTTTTGAGGAGCGCTCACAAACATGGGTCAGCACAAAAACTTTGTACAGATTTGAAAACAAACAAAACAAACAAAGAAACCAAGACTTAAAAGCTTTTATTTTATATTGAAGGAAGCTGAAAAGTAGTTTAGGGAAGTGTTCCGTCCCAGTCAAGGCTATTCAGGGTGCAAACACTGTGAAGGCCGTCCCTCTGCATACATGTGGGTGACCTGGATTAAACCTCTGAGCTGAACTGGGATTGTGGGAGAGCAAATTACAGCTCTGCAGGTGGCTTCTCAGCTTCTGCTCTCTATAAGTTAGAAAAGCTTCTGAAAATATTCCAAATTTCAAATAGGAAGGCCAGAAATAGGGACTTCCAGGAAAGACAAGACCTGGTTTAGTACACTAACGTTGCTGACCCCCCAGTGCCATGAAACATCACTGCCAGGAGACTGTGCTGGAGAGCTGTTGGTGACCTGTTGATACCTGGTCATGGCACCAGGACATCTCAGCACCTTGGGCAAAGCTTTAGCCTTCACTCAAATACTTTTTTCATCCAGAAAAAAAGTATTTTTTGTCCATTTTTTGTCCACTTTTGACAACAAATATTGCTTTTTTTTTCCTTTTTTTTTTTTTTTCATCTCTTCAGAAAATGACATTCCTGAAATATCCATGAAGAGTTCTGCTAAAATATTAACACCAGAGAAACGTGGGGCTCATTTGCACAGACAAGCTATGAGTCTGGGACAGGCTCCTGGGCTGGCTCACAGCCTCAGCTCACTGCAGGATCCTGCCACCCCCACACAGGACTTTTTCTGAACTTCAGACCCATCTCTTTCTTTACACCGTTGTTTATCTTCAGTGCTGGATGCAGGGCAGTGGCGATAAATCACTGAAATCGCTGGTATTTTGTAATTATATCAGGGCATCCTTGCTGCACGACGTACTTACATCTTGCGAATAGCTAATCGCTGCTCAAACTGACAGCAGGTCAAAAGTGCACAGCAGCCATCCCAGGGCTTTAAAAATAAATAAATAGGCGATTCTGTTGACTCTGGTGTGGAGAAATGCACATCTGAACTCCCTGATGTGTGCAGGAGGTGTTTCTTAGCTTACCAGAAGGAAAATTTTGGACGAACTTCCTGTGGTGACGCATCTCCCATCAGAGCTTAGCAGATAATAACAGGGAAGGAGGCTGTGACTTGGGATTAGTGCCATACATGTAGGGTCCTGCCTCGGTGGGACTTGTTGCACCAGTGATGCAGCAAAAAAACTCCAGCAGCCCAGAGCAAGAAACAGAACAATACTCAAGCGTCAGTGAGAAGAAGAAGTTAAAAAATAAAATAAAAAATGAGGAAAACAATCTTTTTACATTGGATATTTATTTCTCTGTGTGTATAGTTGTCACACAGCAAGCAGAGCAGAAAGAAAAACAAACAAACAAACAAACAGAAAGAAAATAGCAAACAAGTGTAAAGATAGGAAGAGGCAGGTGGTATAAGCAAGAGAAGAGGAAGCCAAATTTATTCCCATGGCTCTGCAATGGCTTTGAGAGTGGCCACAGTGCAGTGGCCCTACAGATGAGCTCCCCAAATTTGCAGTGCAATGGGTCCTCCAGAGGCTATGGGGAGGTGAGGGCTCTGCTCAGCAGCCTATGCTCCCAGCTTTGAAGGCTGGGTGCTACCAGAGCAGCCCATAAGGCAGCAGGTGGGTGGGAGTAGGAGGCTGTAAGAAGCCATTAACTGCTGGAAACAGGTTGAGTCAGAAAATAATGAAATGCCATAATGAGAGACAGCCCAAACTCCCAGGAAATAGGAGCGCAGTAAAAAATGTGGGTGCTTCCTCTGAAGAAAAGCAGTGAAAGGCTCGCTGCCTTCAATAGGAAGGAAAACATACTTCACTGAGGTAGTGGTTAGGTTATGCAGCAGGTCTTTTCCATCTCTGATTCCTGACATCAAACAGCCAGGCACATTGAGTATAATTAAACATACCAGCAGGCACCACTTACCCCAGGGCGTGCCTTGGCTGCTCTGTTCTCAGCAGCGTGATGCAATTGCCTCCATTAGGCACAGCGCTGTGAGCACGAGCATCACTGACTCATCAGGGGTTGTCTACCTGTCCGGCCACTCACAGGCTCAATTAAACACTGTCACGGAGCAAAACACGGGGCCGATTGGCACTGCAGCATGCCATGGCAGCCTGGTGCATGAAATCGCTGTGAATAAGCTGGGAAAGGTGCCTGGCCAGGACCATGGGGTGTGTGGTGGCATCTTCCTGTGCCTGCACATCAAGAGCTAGCGCTAGGTGTTGCTCCAGCACTTCAGTGGCAAAATCAAGCTTAGGACAAAAATATCATTTTCCCTATTAAAAACAAAAACAAAAACAAAAAAAAAAAAGAAAAAAGAGAGAGAGAGAGAGAGAGTGGAAGTGTTGATGTATGCTATATACTGTCCTCTTTAAATGTCTGATCTCTGCTTTCTCTGCATTCAGTGCTGGTCTTTATCAGCATCATTTTTAATGCTGCACGCTTGGACTGCTGCATGGCAAAGATCCCCAGAGCAATGTAGGGGATGGTGTTAAGACTCTCGCCTAATACTTGAGATGCCTTGGTTTTATTCCCTGCTTTGATGGTCTAATCCCAGATTCATCCCAGCTAAATTTAGGCACTTAGCAGCTCTGTCTGATGTAGCAGATTTTCTTCCTTTCCGGAGGAGGCAGGAATGATGCTGGGCTGTGGTCCCTCTGTGCCTCTGGGGACGGGGCTGAGGAGCTTGGGGAAGGACTGGGAACATATGAAAAAACTGGAGAAGAAGAGGCACCACTCCCTGGCACTGAAGTGGAGGACTACTCATCAGGTAAAAGCCATCAGTTTTCATCTCCAAAGTAGAAGTGGACCTTGTGT
The DNA here is from genome assembly GCF_009819795.1 of Aythya fuligula. Classification (NCBI taxonomy): domain Eukaryota; kingdom Metazoa; phylum Chordata; class Aves; order Anseriformes; family Anatidae; genus Aythya; species Aythya fuligula. The sequence continues at coordinate 48,971,145 of NC_045562.1, forward strand.
CGGAAGGAAAGTGTTAAGGGTTGCCAGGCATGGTGACGCCACAAGAACAGGGAACAGGGCAGGGAACTTCTATCAGAGACCAATTCCAGTCTCTTTCTTCATGTGTCAGTGCTGTGTATCAAGTGACTATGCAGGCTTTGAACAGTGATAGACTTTCCTTATGGGCTTGTCAGTCCAAAGCCTGGTCTCCCTAACCATTTAAAAGCAAGGTGACAGGCCAGCCACTATCTTTCTGTCAACCTCTGGAAGAGATTGGGAGGACAGGGTGAGCCACAAAGAGGGAAAAGAAGTGTTTAGAGAGATGCCAGCAACAGCACTGCACATTAACATACACTTGCAAGTACCCTCATGAAGGAGAATAAATGGTAAATTGGCAGATATTGTGACAAGTGCTTTTCACAGGTTCATGTGAGGGTTAGAGCAGCTATGGGATTTCAGGGACTGTTGTATGTGGCTACATGTCATCATCTGGCTACGTAGAGGAGAAATCACTGGATTGCTGTAAGTAGATGTTAATGTAATGCAGCTGACTTCTTTTTTTTTCATTCTGGAGTGCACACCAAGTATGTTATTACATGACTGTGGTAAAGAGCAGTGGACTCTAATGACTATAACAAATTCATCCTTACAAAAGCTCTATGAGTAGTAGCATTATTATTAATGTTGGCAAAAGTCTTCAAAGGTGAAGCATGCAATAAATGCAAGGTGTTTACATTAGCATTCCAGGCATTTGATAATGAACAGCTCCACAGTGACACGCTTGCTCCCACCACCTCCTCTGGAGCATGTCACAGTACAGATGGGGAACGGACATAGTCTCCCATTGATCCTGAGGGTGAATTTTAGGAAACATTGGCCCTGAACTGTAGCTTCGTTGTGGCTGTTGCTGCTGCTGGTGTCCTGTATTTTTGCAATAGGAAGCCTGGGGGTTGCAATACATCTTATCATTCACCTCGTAGTGGACTTTGGGTTTACTAAGCAAAATAGCTTTATGTAAAACAAATTACAGGAAGATGACTCTTTCCCAAAAAAGCTGTCATTCCAAATAGGAAAGACTAAAAGGAAAGATGTGCAAAAGAGTGGAAAAATTAAACATGCCTGGCATCTTCATTTGGCAGGCCTGGAACCCAGAAACCTTGCCAGAACCTGTCACCATTCTGTTTCTCTACATTTAATTTTTTTTTAACCATTTGGTAATTTCTTTCCCATTCCAGTGATGAGTTGCCTGAAAGTCTGCCTGTTGGCTTGAGAGTAAAACCAGATTCAGAAGAAAGTTTAGACTTAGTGACACAGCGTGTGAAACTTCCCACTAGCCCTGTCCCTGTGGCAGCTGATGAAGTTTCCATCCCAGGGGAGAGCAGTGCTTTGAGCAGCCGCAGGAGGTGTTGCCAAGTTCCTGAATTTCAGGATTTTCCCCTGAAGGCCAAACCAGACACATCTTCCTTCAGACTGACAGGTAGGGCAGGCATCCTGCTCATCAGTGCCAGCTGCTGTCCAGTCACCCCACTAGACAGCCACATCCTGAACACTTCACAGGGCTTTAACTTGGTCACTTAATTGGGGAGAGGTGTGGGTTAAAGTTAACCCTGACATTCCTGAGCCTGCCTGCGATTTTTGAAATAAAGATACCTTGGGGAGCTCTGAGATGTGGATGTTGAAATTAGTCCTGGAACAGAGGAAGCAGGGGGTAGGGGACAAACACCTAAGAAATCCCTCTTCAATAGCAGTGAGTCTGCATGGGTTTGAGCGAGTTGTCATATTTGTAATGATTCTGAACAGGTCACTATGTTGTCCTTATCCCTACTGTAGGATGGGAGTTTCCTAAATCTTATCTTAAAGCTGGGAGAAAATAGGTTGCCTAAACTTGGGGTAAACTGCTGAGAAAACCTTGATGGGTTGCAGGTGGGAGCAGATGTCCTCTTTCATCAGGGCATCTGCTGTCCCAGGTGGGCTGGTGTACTCCTCCTCAACCACTGCTCTGCCAACCTGCAGGAAACACACTGAAAAGCAACCTTAAAACACAGCAAGCAAAGGTATTTCTGCTTTGTTTATGTACTCAGGAGCTCCCAAGGTGGCCAGAAGTGCTGATGGGGAAGTTTGGACATGATTCAAGGGGAGCTCAGGGAGTTTCAGTCCAAGGTGAGAATGGTATCAGAGCAATAGAAGGGTCAGCCTGTGGGCATAGGTGTGTGCTGAAAAACTCTGAGGAAGACCTCAGCTTCTGAAAAATGAAGGCAAGCTGAGGATTATAAGTGATTCCATGGGAAACAATGCCCTGCAGCTCTGACACATGCTCTGTGACATATAATGGGCTGCTAACCAAGTGGCTCACCAAGCTCTGTGGAATGTTCTCCATCACCAGGAACTTTTGAAACCATGAGCTGATTTTTCACTAAAAGAGATGTGTGTAGTTCAAATAGGCATTAATTCAGCGGAGTTATCTGGCCCGTGTGATGAAAGATATGCTATGTAGTTGTGTTAGTCCTTCTTTTGATTCATAAATATATTAATATTTTTCCAAACATCATGCTTGCTGGACACTTTTTACAGATCAAAAAAGATGTTCCACATAATATTGAAGATTTGTTTCTGTGATCATATAGGAAAGCAGCTAACACAGATTTTTGAATGGGGAATGCATTTTTTGTAAAATACAACTAGCACCCTCCCCAGTTTGTGAACTGGTTTTCAATTTCAGATACTTAATAGAAGGAATCTTTGGTGGATTATATTTTGGGTAAAATTCATAGATTGCAAACTTCTTGTGATCCATTTTATTGCAGCAAGATTCCTTCCAGAAATGTTATACTATGTGTTTCTGTTTTGTGACTGGGACATGTGGTAACTCTACTTCAAGAACTAGTCAGTGCCAGATTCCACAATACATTTCTACGTTGTCATCCACATAAAGGAAAATCAGAAACATCTGTCCTTTTCTTTTCTCTTCTTTTTTATTTGTTTTATTTTTTTAATTTTATTCATTGAAAAGAAATGTTACAAGCACAAACTAGAATAGGTAGTAGAAGTTGGTGCACAATAGTAGAATAAAGATGAAATGTGGAAATGTATTCTGGGGTTTATTAATCAAAAAGACAAATCATTAACCATTATTTACTAGTAATAAACATTGGTATTTAATAATTTGCAAATTTTTAGGAGTCATCACGGCTCATCTTGTGACCATGTGTATATGTGGAATGTTATAATCAGTTTCCAATTTCTGAAATCGGTTGCAAAAATTGAACTGAAGGTAGAAGAACACTTTTACCTTTCCAAAAGCTTGTAGCTATGTTTTTTAAGTATTCACTCCAATGTGTTTGTAATTATTCACTCCAATTGCATATTTTAGAAGTTCTTTTTTTGTGTGTTTATACTTACTGTGTGTCATTCTTTGGAATCTGCTTGGGCCAGGTATCTGTTTGCCAGGACACATACTTCCCTCCTGTCCATATCTGTCATACCATAGACAGCTGCAGCCAGTGAGAGCAGCTTCAGCATTATTGTAGAGAAAACTGTTACAGGACCTAAAAGATAAAATTGGAAAGATATTAACATTTGATTAACGAGGGAAAATCTAGTGCATTTTGCTTGAGGAACAGCAGACAGGACAAACTGCTTTTTAGACCTTGTTTGACACCAATTTTCAATGAGCCTGTAAGACCTCCTCTGAATGAAGCTGGTGTCACTTTTATCATGCCAGAGTATATCAGCTCTGTGAGGAAATTTTAGCAGTGTTCTTACCATGGGTACATGGAAAACATCCCTTTATGTCTCAATTTTCTGTATTCCTATAGATTAGGAATAATCTCTCCCTCTCTCTCATCCTTCATAATTCATACAGAGATCACTTGCCCTGAGTGCTTGTTGCAGTTCTTTATTTTTGGTAAACATCATGCATTTTTTTCAGAATCTGTTAGCTGATAATATAACAAGAATATACCAGCATTATTTCTTTAGATTAATAAACCTCAGGACTGAACAAGTTAGGGCTGAGTGAAATAATTTAGTTCAAACTTCTTCAGTGATCTTAGGCAGTAGCTGAATATACTTCAGAAAGCATCACAGCAAATTACTTGTACTGGGGAAAGATAGGACATAGTTCTAAAAGCTTTTGTATTGCCTTAAAAAAAAAAATCAACAAAATATTTTATAACTAAGAATGACTTTGTTTCATGTTTGAACATGAGTCTTTCACCTTTGTGACTGAAATATTTTTAGTTTGCTAAAATTTTGAAAAAAAAAAACTATTAATTTTTTAACCAGAACTGCTGACACACCAGATAGTCAGCCATTTGCATCAATCTTTGGCCTAATATTTATATCTTTGTCAAAATTATAAGAAAGTATATAATTGTAATGATGCTGAAATGTATTTTCTGTCCTGTTACCAGTTTTGCTCAAGTTGGGCTTGTCCTCTCTGACTTGTTCCCGTGTGATTTTTCATGACCTTGTTGCCCTTCTGTATGCTCCTGTAACTAAAGTGTAGGACACAGTGCTACAGGCTTTTGTTAAGACCAAAAAGGTGATGTCCATCGAGAAGTATTAGCCAGATTCAACAAAGCAAAGGTGTGCTGGTGCCCATCAGACAACAGTGTGTGTGCAGCTGCCAGCTCAGAAAATCTGTAAGGCACAACTTGCTTATGGGGAATTTCCACTTTATATTATTCTGTCCTGATCCTATTGCTCCATCCCTCTACTTGGTGGTGTGTGGAGATTGCCCAAGCTGGCATGGCATTTCCTTCACTCTTATGGCAATTTTTGTTGTCACTGATCATGACAGGAACAGACAAATAGAAACTGAGCAGTTTTATGATTTTTTTTTTCATGAAGATTAAACGAGACAGGAATGCCGAGAGTATGCAAGCTTTATTTTTTTTTTTAATCAATGCACTCTTTATGGTGTTGGAACAGTTGTGCCTTTGTTCTGGTAGTGCTGTTTTTTGAAAGACGAGTGACTAAGAGACCATTGATTTTTTTTTTTTTTCTTTTTCCTTTTTTTTTCCCCCCAAATCTCATGTGTGTCCTTTGCCTGGCATGTCTACCTCTGAAGTGTAAAAATAGTGCACCACTTTGCTTTTTGCGTATTAGAAGAGCAAAAAGGGAGCTAGGGAAGAAAAAATACTAGGATATAGCTAAATTTATCCTGAGACCCAGCAAGTGAGGCTATTCCTAGGTGATGCCAGGGAGGCTCAGGGCTCAGTTCCCAAGCCTATGAGACACATGTTGATGAAGGATGAGGTAATTTCCAGATAACAGGTAACAACTGCTGTCAGAGCAATGGTGACAGGAGTGCTGGTTGTGGAAACAGTCTCTGCACAGGTTGTTACCACCGTTGTGCTTGGTAGACACCTGTAGTAGGTTCCATAGGGAGAAAGAGAAGGGGAGGTGCAAGAAAGCAGTGAATGACTGCCACTCTGCTCTGCTTGATCATTGCTTTTTATTGTTGTTCAGTTCAACTTTCAGTAGTAACATCCCAGACTTTGCAAGACAAATTGCTTATTGTTTCTCTCCATTAATCCACTATGAGATTTCTGATTGGGAATACACAGCCTGGCTTTCAGAAATGTGCATTGTGCATCCAGGCTTTGGCTGTGATAGACTCGAGTTCTTAGTCACATAGGCCATGGGGAGGGAGGGAAAGCAGTGGGACTTGACATGTAGCTTAATAAGTTTTGTTTAAGGGCAACCAGAGATTGTTACGTAGCCTTGATAAAATTGTGAATGATATAGTTACCATGAAGGAGCATGCAAAAGATGAGCATGCAACTGAATGGATGTGGCAATGGTAGCAGGGGACTGCAGGTATGATTTTGAAGAAAAAGCTTTGGAAACTGTTGTCCATCATGAGTTACACGTGAGCCAATGGTGGTGTGTTGCTGTGGTCTGCATGTCCAGGAGAACAGACTGTGATATAAGGTGTTCTTTGATTTTTGCCTGGGATTTAGAAAGTATGACTTCCACATATTACCAATATTAATACATTAAGAAAAACTTTTTTGTGTGTGTTCAAGTATTATTTTAAAGAAATAAAAATATGATTGGAAATTTCCTTTAGAAAAAGTCCAGCTCAAGTTTGTATGGCCACATAGTGAGAAGAAGCATGGCATCTTTACAAAGACCCATATTGAAAAGTATCCTTTTGTATGCAGTAACGAAATTAACTGTATTGAATTTGATCAGGTACGATTTATTCAAGCAGTTGTTAAAAAACTGTGTGTGAATATAAACACATCACATTTATGAAAAAAAATTATATATATATATATATATATAAAAAATATATAAATTGGATATTGGTCAAGATCTGGTCTATAGCCATGGAAGCAGGTAGGTGGCCTGACTGTCAGAGGCCTAAAATGTAGGGTCAGCAAAGGTGATCTACATTAAGAGTTATTTTAAATCATTGCACTGGCAGTGTGGAAATTTATTTCAGAATTCTTTATACCATAATGAAAGACAAAACTTAGTTCTGGTTGTTTCAATTTCAGCATAATATTTTACTGGTTGTGGTATCACTTTAAAGCTCAGCCAGTGGCTTTAATTCATCACATGAAAGCTGACTAATCTTTTTGTATATTTGTGATTATTGTAGCAGGCATACAATAACTTTGTATTTAATAACAATCTATTCCTTTATTTATTTTATTTAAAGATAGGCTGAATCTTGCAGGCCAGGTTTGAGTAACAATAAAAGCTCTTGCAGTTCTCATGCATATCCAGTATCTTACAGAAACACAGAAAAGGTACAGGAGAGAGACACAACCATGTGCAGACTTCCAGAAGTAAACAAAGCTTAGAATTTTTACCAGAGAACTAAAAGGAAAACTGTCATGCTTCTGGCTTATCATTCAAAAGATTGAGTGAAATTTCCTGGAAACCCATAAGAAAAGCCTCCCTAATGGGGAAACATAAGAAGAGAAAAGGGGAGAGTAAGAAAAAAAACAACATGAGTGAACAGAGATCTCTTGAGCAGTTGACGTAGACTTGAGGTCCTAAATGAATTCAGACCTGGTACCCAAGGAATATAAAGCCAGATTGTGCAAGGTGCTTCTGAAAATAAGGTGAGTTGTTTCCTCTCAGAAATCACTTGGCACCTTCCACACTGGCTGAAACCCTGCCAGTTTTTCTTTCTTTCTCTCCTTCTTTCTTTCATTTGTGATTACTGTATCAACTTCCCCAAACTTGAATGAAACAAGGAGAGATGTCTTGGTGACCAAATCTCGTGCAGCTTTCTTATTACCTATTTAAATGTGGCCAGAGGAGGGAACGGAGCAGGATTTGCATTTGGCAAATGGGCTCAAGCTCACAAGCTCTTATTTTACTCCTTCTTTATTTGGAGCTGCATAAGAAGGGTGATTTATTTGCAAATGAATTACTTTAATAATAGGTTTTGAGTTGCACAGAACATAGACTATCTTGACCCCATTTCTGCAGCTGTAAAAGTAAGAGCGTGGGTGTGGTTGCTGGTAGCTGGCCAGGATGATACAGTTCAAGGGGGTGGATAAAATAACATTTACACTTACAGTAACTGTTTAAAAATGTAATTGAATTCTGCCAAATCCTTCATGTTCGTTCGGGGAATCCAGCTCTTTAGGGCTGCCAATACTCGACTCTTCTCACCCTCATTTGCTGCAAGTTCTCTCTTCCTCCCAGATGCATCTTGCTGCAATAACCTCCTCGTGGACTGTGAGGTTCCTCCAGCTTTGCTCTACAAGTGGCAGGATGCAAGCAGGGACTCAGCCTGGCCCATAAGACTCAGCAGGGAGGAGGAACGAAGTCCCAGAGGAGGTGTTCCACTTACAGCTCTGTTTGTGCTGCAGCAAGGGCTCCCAGGCCAGCAAAGGCAGGCATCTGTTGGATCCTTGAGGAACCATATAGCAGAGAAGACAGAGACCTGGAAGCCTGTGCTCGTCCTTCTGAGCTTGAATTGCAGAAGTGCTCCCAAGCCATGGTAGCCATGGGTACCAGGTATCCTGTCTGACAGAAACATAAGATGAGGTCTTGACCACTTTGCAGTCTCACAGTTGCCTTTTAAAAGTAGCCAAGTGTTGATTAAAATAACCTGGTCATTTCAGCTGGAATAAGTACTCTTGGTCTCCCTGTGTTTTTCCTACAGCAGCACCCAGACTGGGAACACAGGGTGGTTGATTCACAGGGACCACTGAACCATCTGTCTGTCCTGTTTATATTAGGACAAGATGCTTCATCCTCTTTGGCTATAATATGTTCTTTCAGATCAGCATATAGTGTTGAATACACAGGCGATTTGGTGTCAACTCTTCAGTGCCTTATTCATGTGGCTAATTACCTCTACTCAGCAAAAATAAAATAAATAAAAATTAAGTTTTCTACTTTGAATTTGGCAAGGATTTTCAGACTAAAAATCTGTCAGGACCTCAATGCAGTGACAAGATTTGTGATTTTGTCCTTTTTGCTGTTAGCTTCCCATACGTAACAAATTTGAAATATTTCACTTATCTCGAGCAAATTTGGAAGCAGTTGAAAGTCTCAAGAAAGAAAGTTCCTACAGGATGATGAAAAACTTGACCTGAGTAGAGGAGAGAGACTCAGAGTGGGGAGAGCTCAGACATTGTACTCTCTTTTCAGCAACACAGACTATTTGCAGCAACTGCCATTTCATGTCTGACACAGGGGTCATAAGGGTCATAAGAGACATTGAGACTAGGGGGAGATTTCTTGTGGTTTTGTTTCCCTCAAGGTCCTGTCCAGAGGGGGGGAAAAAAGTCTGTTGTTCATGGAACATTTTATTATTTTTATAAATTAAATTGGTTTTAACTCTTTAAGCTTTTTCATCAATGGCATTTTCTTCTGCCCTCAAGTCCTCTGTGTCTTTCTTGTCTTTCTTTGTTATCTTCTCCAGATTTTTTAGCACCTAAAGTACAAGTATCAGGTTGTAGGTAGAAATCTATTTCTGATCTTAACAGTGCCATACTCACATCCTTACTTTCTCTTCTCTTCAAAATCATCTGGCTTATCTTGCTTCAGCTTTGAAATGTGAGTGTTTCTTGTCATGAATCCCAGCTCATCTCTGCAGCTGATAATTGTTAATCTAATGCCTACCTTGTTCTGCAGACTGAGGCTGGGTTTCCTATTCCTGAAAACATAGGCATGCTTGGCACTTGGCACACTGGTATCTCATATGGGGTTGTCAAGATCATTCTGTATGACCACCAAGACCTTCTTAGTTAGCACTGAAACAAGCTTTTAGTCATTTAGTCTCAACTGATAATTATTTTGTATTTACTTCTACTGATGTAAAATACCATGGTACATCTTTTCAACAAAGCACCCTGATACAGAGACAGCTTTCTCCCTTTGGGAAGTAAAAAATAAAAATAAATAGGCTGGATCATAAACAAGAGATGTCGGTTACATCACTGATGAACTGTTTATATGATAGCACTGCGGACAGAATAATAACCTTTTGGAAGAAATCTCTTCAGTTTCCACAATCTAGCGATCTTCAGTAATTCTGTAGTGGGAAAGAAGGTGGTGACTTGCCTGAGGTCCTGCATAGAAAATATAGTCAAAACTGTCCTCAGAAATGCAGACTTTACCATCATATAGCTTTACATTTAATTTCATTTTGAATTACATTTCCTTTGTCATGAGAATATTCTTTAAAAACTGTGTAGATAAGAAATCCTCACAGAACAAACTTATATTATTTTTTCCTTTAAAATTCCTCAAGCTCTGCAGTTCTTATGGGGAACTCAGGTAATCATTTTTAAAGGAAATTCATTATAAAAAATCTTCAACACCTTTTCATAGGGTACGAGTATTTCATCTTCAGAAGTTTTTATTAAATCCTTGACTGAATTTAAATAATTCAGACGATGAAACTCCATTCAGTATCAGCCCAGCATTTATAGCATCGCGCATCCAAAAATCTGGAAGAGATTGAATAAACCATGCCCCAATCTTTAGCATTTGTGTCTGTTTGATCAGGCTGTTGAAGGAAACATGAGATTATAAAATTGTTTAGACATTCAAATCAGTGAAAATTAATTGTGAGGAAATTTTCCTATGCCCATTCACCAAACAAATTCTACCCACAAAATTTGCCCAAGGTATCATTTGAAGCAAGCATTTACGAGTATATTGTTTTAATTAGGAGATAGCAGTTTCAAATACAGCTTTTGAATCCAATCCAAGATTTTCAGTGTACACAAAGTATTTCCATAACAGACTTTTAAATATTTGAGCTTCAACTCTGGTTTGATGAGCTGTTCTAGTCTGGGGCTAGTAAACAAGTCTAGAACTTGCTGTATTTCTCCCAGCAGATAAATCATCATCCACTTACTTTTAACCTTGCCTGGATCTGTCAGTCTGTCCTGCAATCTTTATCTCCAGGATAGCAGACAATGCAGCCATTTCGTGTGAACATGGAAGGATTTTCAGTTGTAACAATAACATTAAAGAGAGCTTTTGGGGAAAAATCTTCCTCATAGCTATAAAAGGGGTCGGCTTCTCTGCAGGTAAATTTTCCCAGCAGTATGCATTGATATATCACTTCTGCCGAATTTTAATAGGGATGGAGTGCCTGGTTTTGCATGTAGTAAAGATGTTTGATCTACATCCAGAACATGGGTCTGTTTTTTTAGCTTCCCAACATCCAACAGCTGTACAGGTAAGAGCAAAATAGCGTGTGCCTGGATACAGGGCAGAATGGAAATGCCAGCTTTTTTGATTACGTTGCCAATGGATTTCAATGGTCAAAAAGATCGTTTCCTCCAGATGGAACATTTTTCCAGTTGCTAAGAGGATATGTGGACATCTGAACATGAAATCATTCCTTGATGTGTTTGGGCTGTAATAATTTGTGCTGTTCAGAGAGAGAGGTTTTTGATTTTTTTTTTCCATATTTTTGGTTGGTTTTGCTCATTTTTATACTTTTTTTTTTTTCCTGTGCTCTTCTCTTGCCTTTATCACCCCAACACATCTTAATATTTTCAACTTAAATTGCACTTTGCATTCAATATCACCTTTGCTATAAAGAAAAAAAAAAAAAAACTTTCTTAATGCTATAGCAGACAAGATGTCTGCTGGTTTTGTCTGTTGGCTCTGTATTTCCCAGGCCTTGCAGATTTTTTATTTCAGAAGGGTTGAAAGAGGTTCTCAGGTGCAGACAACACCAGATGGGTTCATGTGAGCATGGCAAATACATCTTGCATCTTTATCCACAAACATTTTTGAACAAAAACCTGATAGGATGCCATTCTGGGAGCCACCAGATCTCTCTCTTTAGTCAGGAGCTTCTGGTCCCTCCTGCTTTTCTTGGCACTCATACCAATACCTGGAGCCTATGCACTATCCCTGTTTCCTTGCTGCGCTTACTGCAGGGAAGACCAGCTGGTGCATGCTCGCAGCTGGGCTATTTGAACCTGGGCTTGTTTTATCCCCTGAAGATGTTATGATGATGATCACTCCACCAAAATGCAGATGGGTTTTGATGCACTACAGGCTGGGGAAAAAAAATAAAAGGTCTAATGAGACTGGCCCAATGTCATATGTCTGGAGGTGGGTACCAAAGAGAGAGGGAGGGAGGAAGGGAGAGAGGAAGGGGGGTTATCTGAGCTGCAAGAAGAGCTGAAAAACCAAAGCTGAGTCAGAAGTTTCTGGCCAAGCCGCCTCCAAGTTTCACAGACTTTGTTTCTCAGCAGCAGTGGGCAGCAGGGCTGACCTTGTGAGTCGTGCAAAGTCTTGGCTAAGCAGTGAGTCTTGCCGGCTGGACAGAAGGCATTGCTGGTTAGTCTTACTCTGACAGGATCACTGCTGCACTGACTTCTTGTAGTTGTAGCAAAGTCCTTTCATCCCAGTAAGATTTGCTCTCTGGTGGGCTGGGTTTCTCTTCTTGGTGTTCTCTGCGTGAACATCAGAAAGGTTTGCCCTTGGTTTTTCATTGCAGTACTGCCAGCCTGGTTGTTACACGGCACTTTTAAAGAGCTATTTAAAATCTCAGCTGACAAAAAAGGAGGGGGGGAAGCCTGTTTCATATTTCCCCACATGAAATATTATGTTTATCCTTCACTAGATAAAAAAAAAAAAATAATAATAATAAAAAAAATCTTTGTTTTAATGTGGGTTGATTCTAGCAGGGGAATTATTTGGATTTCCAAATTTACAAAGCATTCTTCCTGAGTGGTTAACTGTTCCCATATTTGTTAAAAATGGTGGGGAGAGGAAATTACCAAAGAGGTTTTGAAAATTACCCTGGACATTAATGTTTTTTTTCTGTTTGTTTTTTCTTGTTCTAATTCTAATAAAGATTTCTCAAGTCATACTGCTGTGCCACTCTCTTCTAAATGTCTGCTTTGGAAATAAGAACAATGTTGGGAACAGTTGTATGGTGTTGGTCTGTTTTGAATTACAAAATGTTTTTGTATCATAAAGCTCTGAACCAGGTCTTTACCTCCATCATTAAACATGAAGGGACAGAAACTCAGCTGGCCTAACTTGGCTTAGCTCCATGAATTTCACTGCTGTGGACAAGTTAAAGACTTCACCCTTTGCAATAAGATTCCTCCTTACAAGATTTATTTGGCTTGGTTATGTAAATAATCCCTGAAATACAAAAATAATTGTATTGATTCAGCCTCTGCTAACTCACAGGAGAAATCCGGTGCGAGGCAAGTTGCAAAAACCATCAGCGCCCCAGCCGCAGCAGTCTGCAAGGGGCAGGTCAGCACTGTGCCGTGTGGCTCTGGGATGGCTGTAAGCAAAGTTCAACATCTGCTGAAGAAACGTGCAGGTAATTTAAGCCCAGGGCTCTGTCCCCAGCTCCTGGACACCCCAGTAGTCTGCTGGCTGGGCATGGTGGGGACCCACATGATGATTGCAGTGGTGGTGGTGCCTGGATGCGGCCAAAGCGTGCTGGTGCAGCAGCAGCAGGGTCACGTCCTGCATGGCCCCACACCAAGGCAGCTTGCTCCTAGAAACATTCTGCTAGGAAAATCTACTTATTTATGAGGTTATACCAACCAGCAGTGCGGTGTTGGCTAAAAATAATTTAGGGGCAAGCCTTGCATGCTGGTGGCCGTCACCTTGGCCATCTTGTCAGAGCTGGAGCTCGATTTTGATTCCTGCTCTGCAGCTCTGTATGCTAAAGGAGTGCCATAATTTTAGGGGCATGAAAATAGCAGAAGACAAGAGAAGAAGCAATAAGTCCCTGAATACCCAGCTTGACGTTTACTCATACCATTAGGACCACCATTAGGACCCTTCAGATATCTCCCCTAAACTTTCTCCTGTAGTTACCCACACAGAAACCTGGGGTTCTTCTCTGTACAGTACATTTCCCTTATGGGACCTATTAATTTATTGTTGGCTTCTGCAGGATATATTTTTTTTCCTGTTCTATCATTCTTTGAAACCCAGCCCGGCTGGATTGCAGTAGCACCAAGAGTCCCAGCAGAGAGCTGTAGAGTAGTCCTGAGGAACTGGGGTCTCTGCTGAATGCCTGGAGATCCTGGAGTGAGTGGACAGATGCTCAGTCTTTATAACAGAAAAGGAGAAGACATGAAAAGTCATTATTTGTGATGTCTGGCAAACCTACTGTGAGGCTCTTTGGAAGGGATGAGGTGGTGGCTGCAGAGGTTGTTATTCCATGAGCTAAACCAAGGAGGCAGGAAGCTCCCATCAAATTGGTTTGTGGTAGAGTCCTCAAAGTGAGTTTCCACCTCATCCTGTCCTTTCCTAGCAAAGAAGAAAAATGTGTATCCTTTTAAGTGGTAATTTGGAAAAAAATATAAGCAAAGTCTGTGTAAGCAAGCACTGCAGAAGTGCTGCCTCTTTTTGGCTTGGGGTGACTGTTTTTCTATGCATGGGCTTCTGCGCTGTCAGCAGGAGCAGCACACCCTGCTCAGGATAAAATCCAGCCTGGAGCCAGAAAAAAAGGAAGGCAGTTTAGGAATGTACCCATCAATCGCAATGGCACGGTCATCCTGACGCTTGGTATGGGGATTTTCTGATACAAGCTGTAAATAATTCATGCTCAAAAGTGACTGCATAGGCTGGTAGTTCTAGCCATCAGCCAAGGTCTTCTACTTCTCTATAAATGCATTCTTTCTCCAAGATACAGAAGTACTGTTTTTTTCACAGTTGTATGCTAAAAACAGACAGAGGATACATTTTTTTTTTTTTTTTTTAAAGGTTCGTGGAAATAGTTATGTTCCTATATCAGGAAATGAACTACACTGGCATGGTCTGAACCGTGAAGCAGCCGTGCTTCTCCCATGCTCAGGGCAGCACAGTGGGTGGGTGAAGCCCTTGGACCTGGGGGAAGAGCCCTGAGCAAGGGCTGGGCCAGGCTGGGGACTGACATCAGGAAGGGGATCATTAGGTGACATCTGTAGGAGGCACTGGAGTCTATCTAATTCCACCTCATCATACCTGATTTGCTGCTGCTCTCTTGTGCATGCAGTGGTGTGTTTTTCTGAGGAGCGTGGACTGCAGGCTTTTTACTTCTTGGATTCCAATCTACCTGAGAGCATCTCAAGCTTCCCTTCTTCAGATCCCAGGTCCTGTTCTCCTACACCTCAAAGCACTGCACATGTGTGTATAGGGTTGGCAATGGTATTTGCTTCCTTCCAACCTGGAAAGTGCAGAAACTTGTGGAATTACAACGGCTGAAAGAAGGAAACCAGGGCAGCACTGACACTGATGGGTATTCCTGTGAGCAAGGCCCATGGTTGTTCCCTTACTAACTGTACCTGGCAGCGCTTGGACAGCTTTGCTTTTAAATTGCACGTTTGAGATTAACAAACTGTGTAAGTAAGTGCTCTGTGCAAGTCTAAAGCACCGTACCATATGGTGTGTGACAGGATTTAGAACTCAAGAGCTGCTTACCTTGTTCCTGAGGTACTTTTAAATTGGTGCATTGGTTTTCTTTTTGCATTTCACTGTTAGTTTTTTTTTTTAGAAAACAGCCCGAATATGGAATCCATTGACTAGATAAGCCAGAATCTGTTTGCATTTGATGGAAGGAGCTAGTTGAAAGGACTGGATTTTCTTCCTTTCATTACCAAGCTCTTTCAGATAAGACAGTATCTTCTTAAAAGCTCTTTAAGTAAATAACCAAATAAGACATTTTAAAGCAAGGACTTCATAGAAAATCTTGAGAGAGGCTTGTTCTCTTTCCTTTCAATTAACCCTGTAGCGTTCACCACAAAAGTAACCTGGTTTGATGTAACTGCTTGGAGAACAAGGCACAGATGTGCAAGCACAGCCACTTCTCTCACGTATGTATGCGCAAATCCACAATTGCACAGGGAGTTTGCAGGCAAAATCGGGCTGTTATGACAGTATAGGAGCACAGGTTTTTGGTCAGAGGACTTTCCATTTTTGATTCCTATGTGCCTTCTTCTGTGGTTTGGGGAACTAGCCTCATGGCTTATTTATAGGAGGGACTTCAGTAAGGAGCTCACAAAATTAATTCAGATAATTTACTGCCTTGTTCTGCAGAACAAATGGACTCAATGGATTTTTATTTTAGCTCAAGCTCTTTTTCAAGTCTGACCAAATAGTTTGGGAATGTCGACTTCTACATACAAAATGTTGGTTGTGACCAATTAGAAGTGCATAATACTTTTTCTGTTCTTATTTTGGATGAACTTACTACAAGGCAAGGGCAGTCTTGTAGGTCTCTGAATGTCTGGTTGTCAGCATATATTAATTTGTAGTTTTCTCACATCACCATGACCATGGAAACATGGACTAAGTCTAGTTTGCACATTTCATTTACCAATGTGAAGAAGAACTCTATTGAAGATGCAGCTCTGAGGTCCTTATGTTAGCTTGGCTTCTTTTCCTTCTCCACACAGGGGTAAGTTTTACTGCTGAAAGTTTTAATAACTGTTGTGCCTAAAATCTTTCAAGAGTTCTCCCTAACGGTCCCTACAGCCTGGCACCCTGTGTCCAGAAATGGGTCGTAACAAAAGGCATTGAAGGGGGTAAAACTACGTGCATAGAGTACCACAAGGCACCTTCAAGAACCTCTTCAGGTTTGGGAATTCTGAGCCACAAGCTCCATATAAGCTGTTACCTTTAGGATCTACAGAAGACTAAAACTCTATGGTTCTGATTAGTTATTGTATTGCTCACGGTGGGTTTTGGACCTTTTGGAGTGGTTAGAAATGTATTTCCTTGTGTTGAATTTAAGCCTTGCTGCTTGGTAACATGTGTTAAAGAAAAGGGAATAATCATCCCCTGTTTATTTTCCCTATGCCTTTCATGCTTTGATAGACCTTCATTGTATCTCCTGTGTTGTCCTGGTATCTCTTGTAGCCTTGGGAAAAAAAATAATTTAAATCTGAATATATTCATAGACAAATGCAGTGAAAGAACATTTTCTTCTTTAAATAATTTTTAATATTTCATACTGCCTCTGCGGAGCCCTGTCTTGACATTTTCTCCATGATCCCATCTTTTTTTTTTTTTTTTTTTTTTTTTTTCTAAGAAGTGATGGCTACTTTAGAGCTTGTTACAGGCACAGTTAGGGTAATTTTCTCCCTCTGATTTCTCTGATCTTTTTTCATGTTGATTTTTGTGAATTTTCTGTCAGCAGTTTAATAAATGTGTTTGAGAAGTTCATGATCTTCATTAAGAAGTTCTTGGTCCGCAGACTGTTACAACTTTATGAGCAAAGATAAAATATAGAACATGTGTTGGATTAATTATGCAAACTACCCAATCGAGCTACAAATTGACACATAATTTAGGACTGACTCAAGCACAATAGATTGCTAGTTGCATAATTTATGATGCTAGTGGAATTCTTTAATGCAGCTGCTAACCACAAAGGGAACATAGAGTTTAAACTGTCTTCTGACAAATCTGTGTCCACCTGAGAGAAATATGGTCTTTAAACAGCACTAAAGAAACAGGACCTGGAATATTTGAATGTGTGTAGAGAGAAATCTCTCGGGGCATAGCTGTGTTGCTGAGCCATGATTAGCTCCAAGTGCATAATGTGGGGGAAAAGAAATCAGCTCCTAGCTTTTAGCAGTATTCTTTTTTTTTTTCTCCCATTTACGCACAGCAGTTTGAGCCCTAAATACAAAGTAATTTAAATGAATATTGACTATTGAACCATGGGTTTTTACATGTAGTTCTGCATAGACAGAAGCAGTCACTAGGCTGAGGAGAAGCTGCATGCTTCACTGCCACCAGGTTAATCTGTGCCACTCAGCGTGCATGTGCAAGAATTCCCCAGGCTTTGTTGCAAAAGTTATTGCAGTGACCTTGCAAGTAGCCAATTAACTCTATTTAAATACTTACTAATGGGCAGAGAACAAGTATAGTGCAAACTAGCTAAATCTTCAAATGCTGTTTTGCCAATAATTAGGCTCAGGGCTCCAAGCACTGACCTGCTGTTACAGTTTGCCTGAAAGCCCTGACATTTTTTCCCTGACAAAGGTGCTATTGAATGTGGGGCTGTCATGGCAGAGCTGCAGTTGCATTCATTGACAGTATGCCCGGGGGTAAGAGACTTGAATATATACAAGGTGTAGAAAATACTTAATTTACTTGTTAAATCAGTTCCCTATGCTGTTACACATCAGCACAATTCTTTGCCAGCTGCTACCGTAGATCCTGCTAAAGCTTCAGGAAAACGGTTTTGTTTTGCTCATGTTTTTACAGGTTGAATGTTAATCTTTGGCATGTTTCAGAGAGTTCAGATAGAGATCCCTGGAAATGAGCAGGAAGGAGCCTGTGTGAGCTGACCTGAGCTAGCAGGTGAGCACAAGCTGCTCTTCTTCATCTTCTGTGTGTGGAAAAAACCCAGTGCTGCTTCCATTTATATGTCTAACACCAGACCTAGGGGAGAGAAAAAAAAAAGTAAAGCATTTTTAATCTTCCTTGGATAGGATGTGTGTGCTGAGGCTTTCTGGTTCAATATATCACAGTAGGGGATGGCTGTATGTAACACATCTTTTTAAAGTTGTATGACCTGCTTTTCTGGATGCCTGTTTTGCTTTGCTTCTATGACGAGTGAAGGGCAAACTTCCCTTAACATGTGAAACCATCCCAAAATAGAGACACATTCATCTTCAAAGCCAATACAGAGAGAGTTGACAGTTAGTCCATACGTGCATGCAGCAATAAAAAGCCAAGAACTGAGACAAGAGGCTTAGACACAGTCGTGGTTGAGTTATTATTAGTTAAAGATTCCAAAATTTGGCTTAGAAATCTGTGCACAACCAGCTTTCTGCGTTTGTGGGCAAGTCGTGTACTTTCCATGTAGCAAGTTCCTTCTTTGTAGAGAAAGGCTTTAATTTGCTTCATTTTCTGTGCTTTCTTTTACTGTGTGTCTTCACATTGTTTGCATACAGTGACTGCTTAGGATAAATACATTTTTATGTCAACACAAGACTTATGCTTAATTATATAAAATCTAGTTGCCTAGACTGTGAAAAGCTTTCAGAAAATACATTGCGATATCAGAACAGAAAAAATAAATACCTGTGAATTCTCAAATTGCCCATCATTTCCAGATGTTTCTTGCTTTATATCTATGTAACCATTTTAGTTGTAAATTAGCCCAAAAGAAGTAGACAAGAATAATTTTCTCATCCTTGGTATTTACAGTCAGTCAGTAACATGTTTGTCTTTCAGCATCTGAAACCAAGCCCTTTCAAACAGATAGTATCAAAGTTGCTCAGACATTACTGCCAGGCATTGAACCATGGGAGCTGGACTCTCATTTTTAAAACCTTCACATTTTGGGGCCAGCATTGCCACTATGGACAGGCAAAGCTGGGAGCAGCATGCTCTTTGTCCCTCTTTTGAACCAATGACCAGGAGGAAAACCTGCTTTCAAAAGCAAAAATTAGTGGAGATGAAAACTTTTTTTGCCTCAGAGTGTGTTAACTGTCTCCCAAGTCATTGTTTCAAACCTGCTCAGATTCACCTACTTGAGCTCATTGTAAAGATAGCAGCTGTCTTTATTTAGCTTAAATTTAGTTGTGGATCCAAGCTATCCTGAATAGTGTTTTCAAGGTTGGATCAACCGTTCTTCTGTAACCTAATCCATACCCTGTGCTTCAGGAGAGCAACACGTCAAACACACCACCAGGGTGGCCTCATCTGCTTATTACCAATTAAATACCCCTGAGGTCTATTGAAAGAGTTACTATGATTTTTTAATTATTTTTTCCCCTAAAAGACTGGATTGGAAGAAAAAATAAAAAACACAGGAGGAACATTTCACAAAAGCAATGCTCCATCCATGTGTTTGCATTTACTAACAAAAATAACATTTATGGTGACAGTGAGATAGATCCAATTGCAGAGCTTGGAAAATAGTTTACAAATAAATGTTTGGTTTTGTTAAAAAAAAAAAAAAAAAAGTTAGATTTCTGTTCAAGCTATTGTTCTAGGAAACTTTAAGAATAAATTAAAACTATTAGACACTTTCCCTTGTCTTTCAGTTTGTTAGCATCATCTGAGAGGAACTTCAGCAGTCATTGTTTCTGAAAACTAAAAAATAAAGATAAAACATATTTGAAAATATTAAGGTACCTTTTTTGCTGGATGAAAATTAACATTTATTTTAATGGAACTGTGATTAAAATTAATTATAATCTAATTAAAATTCATTAACTCAGGTAATTAAAATTTTGATTATATGCATCAATACTTTACATGAAAAATTAAAGACAAACATGGTATTACAAAGAGAAAACTCAGTCCCGATGGTGTGTTTAAACAGTTTCACCAGTGCATATGCAGACATTCAGTCAGGTCTAGCAGTAGCCTATTGTGGTGACACAGAGCCCTCAGGTGTCTTGCTGTTGTGAATTGTCTCATTTTCAGCTGTTTTCCTGTCTGGGAGCATGTTCTGCAATGTCAGAGTAGCTTGCTGGGCCAGATCCATTCCCCCTCTACAGAGCTGCTTTTCCAGAGGGAAGGCAATCAGCTTGGGTGGCCATGGGTGAAAAGGAAGAAGAGAAAAAGGAGACATAAGCAATGTGAGCAAAGACAATAAATGAGAGATAGTATGTTTTAGGCGAGTGTGCATTAAGGTGGAAAAGAAATGGACGTATCCAACGGGCAGAAAGAAGCAGGGATGGATGATCATGTCCCACAGAGACCCACATGTCCCAGATAGCCACCTCGTGTAGTGCAGAGGATGGTCTGCCCCTCTGCAGCTGTGGGGTCGGGTCGATTCAGGAGCGGCCCTGTTAGGCTCCAGGTCAAGCTACAGCCAGCTGTGCTCTGCCTGGGAGAGGAGCACTGCGACATGATGTAAGGGCCCTGCGGGCGAGCACAGTAACCAGCAAACACGGGAGATTCCTCAGGGCTCCTGTTGTTGACAGGTCTAGCTACAGCATAAGGGAATGCGTTGTTATTCCAGGAAGCCTTAATGATTTTAGCAGTTGGCTTCCAAGGAACCTGTTTTTTTTCTTTCTTTCTTTCTTTTCTTTCTTTTTTCTGCATAAAAATTGCAGCTTTCCTGGGATGTTAAGAATACATTAGATATGCTTCGATAAATTGTTTAAGGTTTGATTTGAGCTGTCTTTCTTTTTACTCTAGTGTGATCCATTGCTTAATTCCAGATATTCCACTTTCCCATAGCAATTAGAAGATTTTTGTGTAGCATCTGTGTAATCTTATACAAGTACCTAAGAGCCAGACTGCTAAGTCTGCTCCATTTCCTCTAAACAAAGGTTTCTTCCTGTGGAGAAAGGAACTGCTTTTGCTTTCACTGTGGATGAGGAAGGTGGGGGAAAGTACACATCAACATGTATATATCCCATATACACATAATGCTATATAAAATGTGTGTTCGTGAATATATGATAAAAGAACATGTGTATATTGACAGATATTTGAAGTCTGGGTATAAATTTTGTTTTCCTTCATGTGTTTTTGTGGTGTGTAGTATGTGTCTGCGGTAGATACAGTCATAGAATTGGCCCAGCCTGTACTTTGTGCTGTTGTCACACTGATGTTTTCTCAGCATTTCTTGAAAACGTTCCAGACTAGCTCTGAAATTTGGGGAAATTCATTATGGTAGATTGCTCTTAGTGTTAGCATTTTAGGTCCCAAATAAACCTCAGCAGCATGTTCCTGAACATCGGGAAACACTTTGACTGTGTGGGTGACAGAGCCCTGGCACAGGCAGCCCAGAGAAGCTGTGGAGTGTTCTTCTTGGAGATCTTCAGCAGCCGCCCGGACGTGATCCTGGGCAGCCAGCTCTGGGTGGCCCTGCTGGAGCAGGGGTGGGACAGGTGGGCTCCAGAGGGTCCTGCCAGTCTCAGCCGTGCTGTGGTTCTGTGATTCTGTTCCCAATCAGAGCTGTTTTCGGCCTGCTCCTGTTTAGAAAGACTTAATGAACTCCTACTTTTCAAGCACATCTGTCATTCCCATAAAAAGCACTAAGTAAAGGAATGAAAATTGTTTTCTAGGAAGAGTTGAATCCTCAAAATACTTCTGTCTGTTGCTGTATCTCCTGTGCTGTTGCTGCCTGGGTTTGATTTGCTTAGGACTAATGGCAGGCCTTCCACCACGATGATTATTCATGTGGAAGTCGCTGCTGCTTCCAGTCTAGCAGAGCTGTGCTGGGCAATTCCTAGGGCCTGGTGTAAGCTTCTTCCTACTAACTTTTTAATTATCTTAGTGAGGCATGCCGTGCATTTAATCTAGCTCAGCCATCCGCTTGGATGACTCACAAAGTTGAATTTGCTGAATTGGAAAGGAATGCGAAGCACCCAGATGACATTGGCACTGCGCAGTGCTAGGGGAAGAGCTCCAATGCAACAGGAAACCAGTCCATCTGGTGCTTTTCATCTTGGTCTGCAAATAATCTCCATGGTCTCGCT
Organism: Aythya fuligula; assembly: GCF_009819795.1. Classification (NCBI taxonomy): domain Eukaryota; kingdom Metazoa; phylum Chordata; class Aves; order Anseriformes; family Anatidae; genus Aythya; species Aythya fuligula. The sequence goes on from NC_045562.1 coordinate 48,992,990, forward strand.
GCCTGTGCCTGCTTGTATGAACCTGCAACGCTCAAACCCCTATCCAGGCTGCCTCAGTGTGGTCCTGCCCCATTGAGGCCTACACATAAAGCTTTGCAGAGCAAGTGGCAATGGTCTGATGCAAATCAGAATGAGCCATGCTGCACCCTGGCAGATTGAGCCAAAAGTCTGCTTTCCCCATGTACAAGAAAATGTAAGCAACGATGGGCTGGCAATATTTGCCTCAGCCCAGTGTTGTGCAGCCTGTTGTTTGCAGGCCCTGTCTGATTCATGGGACAACGGAATATGATAACTGATGTGATGGCACCAAAACAACCTACCCTCTGGTTATGGCAATGGGAACACAGCTTTGACATGGACACTGCCAGTCAGGAAAGTGTGCAATTAATAATTAAAAGAACAGTTTTGCATTTTACTTCTTTAGTGCTAAGGACACTGTTTCACTCCTGTTCTGCCAGCCCCTGAACAACATGGGATACAAGAAGGACATTGGCCTCTCTTCCCATCCCCAGTGTTGGGTTGTCCTTTGATTTTGAAATGGCGGAGAAACACTGCTTTTAAGCATTCAGCCAGCTAGCAGGGAGTGATCCTGCTGGAAATGTGACGCACAATCAGGTTTTGAAAATATACTGTCTGAGAGCTGGTTGTGACCAGCTGATACATGCAAGAGAGCCTTATTGTGTGCTGTTTTTAAGTAGTGTTTAATCAAAACAGGCTTGCTAACACTTCTGGGTTCATGTCCATGGCAAAGATTGATAGAGGTGGCCGACTGTTATGGGGAGCCATTCCCTACTATCGTTAGCAATGCTGCTTTTAGCAGTGCTCGCATAAATCCCATTTCCCCCTTGCAGTGTCCTGTCAGCTGGTGATGTTTCAAAGGAGAGCACAAATCTTCTGGCAGGTGTGGGGCAGCAGTGGGGGACCACAGGGAGAGCTGGGGCTGGAAAGGGCTCCTCTCCCCGGGTCAGCACCAGGGCTGCTCTGCAGCTGGAAAAATGCAAGGGTAAGTCCAAGTCAGAGAGCGCTAAGAGGGATTCTGTTTTGCAGCTTTTTCTAACCAAAACCCCAAATATTTCTACTTGGAGAACTTTAAAGAAAAAGAGAGGAAGAGGTATGTGTGTGTGTGCTCTTCGGTGAGTGGTGGAGCAGCTAAGGGACTTGCCCAGGTCTCCTGTCTCTACCTCACTCAAGGAGGAGGCAGCTGGGAGGCCCTCAGTCTCTCCTCTTGAAGTTGTTCCACTTTGTATAAACAATTAACATTTACTAGAAGAGGGGCTGGTGCTCAGGAAGTCTCATCTCTCAGATGAAGACCCGCCAGGCTACTGATTCATACACACACGTGTGCTCTCTCTCAATGAATAGTTAATGTTTTATTAAAAGTGGAATGGGTCCAAGGGAATGATTCAAATCTCCTCCCTGGATCCAATGCTTGGCTTTCAGCAAATATGCTTTTTGTTCCATCAGAAATGTCATTCCTTTTACACAGCTCCTTCTTCTTCCCCTCATCTAAATGCTCTTCTTTGTTCCAGTTGATTTTTGTTTTGTTACTGGCCCAGACCCTGCCCTCTTCTTTGCTCCTTGACCCCGTGAGCAGAAGATCTATGGCTCCATTATATTTGAGATCAGCTGAATCAGTGAAAGGGCAGAAGGTATGTTTTCTTCTGAACTGAGCTGGGGAGGGTTACATTGTTCCTGTCTCCACGCCACCTCTCAGAGTATTCAGGGCAGACTCACACTCACCAAGTCTGCTGTCACTTAGCACTTCCCAGAAGCCTGTTTTGGAAATCAGAAGAAGCTGCAAGGTGCCTTCATCCCTTGACAGGACAATCTTTAATCACCACCTTCTGCCTCTCTCAGGGTGGCTTCACAGCTGGAGATAGCAGTTCCACAGAGAGAAGCACAAGCTGAAGACAAGCAAAGAACCTCTTCCCTGTGGAATATAACCCCAGCCTAAACCTGAACCTAACCTGCCCTCAGGACAGGTGGGGCTTGCAAACCCCACATGCAAGATATTAGGGATTTCCGACTACTTTTTGTGACTGTAAGTTCTAATTCAGGCTATAAGGCTTCAACCTGAGGTTTTGAGCATGTTTCTCTGCCCACATAGCGCAATGAATATGCATGTTGTTGCATAGCATGCCTGAATCTTCTGGGGTGGAGGTGGATGGAGAAAGTGGACCTAGTGCTGAAAGAGCTGAAGAAGACGTGGTTGCTCCTGCCTTGGCTGTTGGCTAGACTAGTTGGGTCAGCCACAACCTGGAGGACAATCAGTGGCTACCCTTGGCTGATAGTAAGATCAGTGGCTAAGCAGTGCTTATAGGACTGGTCAATGACTGACATTCAGATGCAGCCATAAAGGTCATTCATTAAGCCTCTGCTTTTATTCACTCACTTTTTATTTCAGCCAACATATTCCCTTCTAGCCAGCCTCTCCGACCCTGGAGAGCTCTCATCTGCTTTACTTCCACGTGGTGATAGGAGAGCTGCGTAAAACAATTGTAAAAACACCCACAGTAACTGGCTCCTTGTCTAACTAAGCCCCATCTGTTGCAACCCCTAGTGATCGCACTGCTACCCTAGAGTCATTAAACCATTCCATATGGGAAGCCTTGCCATGTACATAACCTTGCCCACAACAAAGCCTAGTGAAGGAACTGTGATGTTAGGAAAAACAATACAAATCAAGACAACGGTTAACATATTGGGAGAACATGTAAGCAGCCTGCCAGTTGTAAATTGTAAATTCCAGTTGCCCACCGTGTGGCGGGGAGAGAGGAATGTGAGCAATGCCAGCACACATGCTCACATCCCAGACCATTTGCACCAACTGCTTTGACTCCTCTCGGTGCAATGGTGTTTGTATGTTACCTGCTGTTCTTTGTGTGCAGCAAGTGGGTTTTCACGATTCCAAATAATGTAAGTCTGTACATTTCTTATAAAGCTTAACAAACCTACAAACCCAGGGTGCCTGTAACCTCCTTTGCATGGCTTTGCAAATTGATTTCAAGTCTAGACTTCATATGGGTGATCTTTTTTCTTTTTTTTCTTTTCCTTTTCTCTTGCAAGAAAAGCTCTAACACACCCTACTACATTTCCCATTATTACATATGGCTTTCTCTTATCCCATGTAGCATTTGAACTAACTTGGGCGGTGCAAAAAAAAATAATTCAGGTAACTCTATCCAAGCTGGTTTAGGCTAACTTTTGCCATGGTAGGGTGAAAAAAAAAAAAAAAGTAATTACATTGAGATTTAGTGCTTGGTTAAGGGGCAGGATCTCACAGGAAATGCAGTAAGAAGGAAAAGTCATTTCACTTTTGAAAACCATAGCCAATGTTCCCTCCAAACCTCACTGGCTGCCATTTGCTTTCTGTTTTGCCAATGTTTTTATTAGTTACTTTGTAAAGGCGCCAAAGACACGAAAGAACCTGGATTTTTTATTTTATCTTTTTTTTTTTTTTTTTTAATTTTATTTTATTCCAAGTGTGATTTAAGTCTCTCCTAGGTGTGATGGCTGTGTAAAGATTGTATGTATGAAAAGCCAAGCAATGCCACCTCAAAGTCTGCTTTGGGATAGGGAAATCATAGCCTAGTAGCTCCCAGCTAAGGAAACAGATGTCAAAGCTATATCACCCTCATCAGAAAGGTTACACTTGGTCTCTCTGAGGGAGCATGGACAAGCAACCAAGCTGAAAGTAGCTGTGATTATTTTCTGGTGTAAATCTGTGTCATACCACCTTGCTGGCACCGTGCTAAACACAGCCCATGTGCGGTTTCTGCAGATCTGGTTCCTAACGCTGCTTGGCTGCCTTGAAAATGTGCTTGGAGTGGAGGTGCACAGCTTGTCTTCTGCTGGCCTCCTAGCATGTGTCTGCTTGGGATACAGCTGGTGGTCCTGTGAATGAAACGATGGGTTGACATCAGGTCCCTTTCTAGACTCATCCTATCTTTTCCTAATATCTCATCTGCTGTGGAGCCTACTATATCCAGGCAAACTGAAACAATTCTGCCACCAGCAGGGTGTAAAGTTTCCCATTTTCATTAAAGGCTTAGAAAGTAACTAAAAAATATTAATAATAAAACTGGAGAAATGTTCTGGGAAGCTGATATTTTCCATGTGCAGACCGAATACAAGACTTCCCCTTCAGTAACTGAAATGCAGTCAGATGGATTAGCTGTGACTCCTTCAGGCTCTCCACTGACGGCGTGAGCTGGGGGTTGGAGAGGAGGATGTCGTCTGCACCAGCTCAGGTGGCTATGGTGGATGTAGAATCTGCAGCTGCTTGCAGGATGCTTCCTTGTCCCAAAAATCTCTTCTGGATTTTCTCAATTTAGAGGCTTTTCAAGTTGCAGACACTTTAGGGCTTTTTTTTCGGCAGAAAGCTGAAAGAAACATCATTTGCGGTCTTTCCGCTCTTAAGATTTTTTCCGTGTTTTTCCAGATCTGGGCTGCTCTTGGCATTTTCTTTCCTGTTGTAACTGTCACACTTAAACTCCTTTTTTATCTTTGTTAATGACTACATTTTTATGAGCCTGTGGGACATGTTCCATGAGCACTTTACTTTTCCTTCTGAACGTGTGGTAGCTTGGTTTCAACAGACTGTCTGTGGCAAGCCAAGATATTCTGAAGTGGATTTTTCCTGTGTTTCATGACAGCAGCGAACAGGCAAATCAAAAAGGCTGGGCTTGAAGCAAATCAGACACTTTTTAGAGAAAAAGATTCTCACTTAATTAACTTTATCCTCTGAAGCAAGGAAATGACAGAGAAGTTTTGTCAATTGTATTATGCCTGGCAGACAAAGGAAATTCTGGTCCTTGCTGCAGTCCTTATTCTGTGTAGATTTACTTCTGCAGAAAGGAGAGGTCTGTCCATGTCCCGTACCAACTGTGGGATGAGCAGCCTCTGTACACCTGAAGATTTGGTTTGGGGTTTTCCCTCCAATACCTAAAAGAGATGTCTAGAACAATCTGAGGCATCATTGACTTTGGGGCCAGTTGTATGACTACAACTCCTGCCTGTGTATCTGCTACTACATGAATGTAATCCACTAAACCGGAGAGCTGTCCCCATCTCTCCAGGAAGCAAGCAGCAGCCTCTGGCCCTGCTTCAACCAAGATGAGATCAAAGTTCCACCAGCTGGATGAGAGGAAGGGTGACGGGATCGTTGCTGACCCTCTCCATTCTTAGGGAAGCTTCTCATCTCCTGTTGGAGTAACGCTGGCCAGTGGTCCTGTTTCAGCAGCTCCAGGACCTCATCCAGAGTGTGGGACCTCTTCCTCAGACCACAGCTGCAGGGAGGGAGGAAGCGTAGGTTGAGCAAGAGCTAGGGACAGTCATTGTTTAGTTAAACTGGGCTGCTACGCACATCACAACAGAACAGATCTTCCTGTAACCAGAGAGAGAAGGACAAACACAAACCCAAAATGATTATTGTAGCAATCACCATACAGGTAAAGAGTGCCTGGTAAGCTGTCATTCTGGTAGTCAGATCAGCCAAAACACAGCCTGTTACTGTCTTGAGCTAGCATTTGAGTTAGAAAACTGTTTAATTTTGTATTCTTGTTTTTATTTTTTTGTTTGGAATCTCAAAGGGACTATCTTAAACAGGATTTTGGCAATAGTGATGATAAAATGACAAATATTTAATCTCCACTCGAATTGCCTCTTTTTGACATTGAACTAGCACTCTGCGAAAAAGTGATGTATAAACAGTGGACAAAGGAAGATGAAATAAACACAGACAGAAAAAATAACACTACAAAGTGCAAAGTAGTTACAGGACCAAGTTTGCCCTTTAAAAATGAAAACCAAACCAACAAACAAAACCTCCCTTAAAAAAAAAAAAAAAAAAAAAAAAAGGCAAGAATACTTTGTTGTGTTTTTAAGATGTGAGTCTCAATAGTTTCTGAAATGATGTTTCAATTATCTATGATTTATTTTCTGCTGTTACGCACTTTCCTTTTCCATGATTGTGCTATATCCTCTAATTGCATTCTAATGATATTTCAGCCTGGGTTTTGAGCCTGTGGCTCTGTTGCCACCTCCCACCCGTGGTGTGAAGGACAGTGCGAGGCCACGCAGCGTGTTCTGGTTGGACACTGAGATCTTTTCTCAGTAAGTAATGCTGGCCTTGAGAAGGGTATTTGTGAAATGAAGTTTAAGAGAGCAGTTTTCATTCATAAGGCCATTACGTCTTTTAAAGAAGGCATTTACAGGCATTTTTCCCCTTGTTTCCTATCAACATTTCTTACGTGAAGAAGCTAAATGGGTTTGCTGCCCACCACTCTCCACTCAAAACCCTCATAAATGAGCAGGAACAGGCATTGTAGTTCCAGCTGGCCAGTAAATAGAGTGTGAAAAGAAGTTTTACCTTTCTATTTTAAAACAGAGCAGAGGTTTAAATTGCCATACACAGAAAGATTACAGGCATTAAGAGAGTAAAATAACATATATTCTGTGTAGCAGATGGCAGGAGATGAATATTTCAGTCTTTCACAGTTTTTGATCCATTTTCCTCAAGTGTTTCATATCGCTCCACTGAGATACCTTAATTGCTATAGGATACCCTCTCTCAGCAAAGATTTCCAAGAGTATTGCCAGTTTGCAATATAGGGAAAGACAATGCTTAAGCAAAGTGACAACAACGTCCTTATAACAAAACCCATATTTTCATTTTATGACTTTTTGTAGAGGAATCTAATTATACTCCATGAAATAAATAAAATTATGGTAATGTGAGACAATTCTGAAATTATATAGTCTTGGGCTTGAGAAATGCTACAGATTCCTGTTGTGTAACCATGATTATCAACTGAAAATGCTTGCTGGTTCGAGTTACGTGGAGATAGCCCAAGCTGAGTGAGTGAAAAGACAAAGGAGGGTGTCGGGGAGTGGGAAATGAGAGTACCCACCTCTGCGTGTGTGAGGTCAGGAGCTTCTCCCTCCAATCCATGCTGAAAAGCCACTGGTAGGCTTATAGTAATACCAGGGGCACAAAGAACCTCATTGTTGCATGTGTTTAATAAGATAAAGGAAAGAAAAAATAATAATTTAGGAGTGACCTAAATTTATGCCATGTTTCAGTGGTGCTCTCTTTTTTTTTTTTTTTTTTTTTTTTTTTTTTTTTTTTTTGTTCTTCTGTAAAATGTTCTTGAACTGCTGTAATATTCAGCCTTAATTTTCTCCATAGATACAGTAAAGAAACTCAGAAATACATAGGGTAAACTATTCCTTCTGCATATGAAAGATTGTCAGATTTCTGCAGTAACCTTTCCAACATCAGTGTTGAAACACGTAGCTGCTGCTTCAGATGTGGCTAAATGAGGATAGGAGGAGATAGGCTTGTTTTATGGGAACCCTCACAAGCTCCTGGAATAGAAAAAAAAAAAGAAAAAAAAAAAGGAATAAAAAAAGGCCTCTTTAGGATGAGTAGTCCAGAGCTTTTCTGCTTGTGCTGAGAAGAAAGCACTGTAAACATTTGATGTGCAGATCTCTCACTTGATGATTTTATGGAGGACAGTTCTGGCCAAGAGCCAAGCCAATTCTCATTGTGATCACTGCAAAGTGTTGGGAAGGCCCTAAATTAAAGTGGAACAAACTGGAATTTATTTTTCAGAAGAAAAAAAAAAAAAAAAGCAAACAAAATAACCGAACAAACAATCAAAACCAGAAATGCCCACAAAAACTCAGCAATTCCATCACATCAGGTATCTATTTGCTCTCAGTCCTGGAGAGAAACCTCTCTAATGCCTCCAAGAATTCAATACACCCATAAGGCAACTACTTAGTCATGGTGCAGAAAGGACTTAAAGAAGAGAGGTACCAGGCATGTGTGTGTGTGGCAGTAAAGGAAACTGAACAATCTGGAGCCTGGTGCTGTCAGTAAAGCCCTGCAATTCAGACTCCTCTGTCCTTTTAGGGTTTTGCAGGCTGTAAAGGGAGCTGCTCACTAGCTCTCCATCTGGAGAGAGGATGCTGCTGTAGCAGCTTTTACTTGGAGGTTGCACATTGCAAGGCGAGACAGAAGCCTGCAGCATGAAATGATCAGATACCCAAGCTGAACCTGTAGAATATACAATTTCCTGAAACATAAAGCTAATTAAACAGAAACTTCTCAGCTGCTCTATGATTCTTCATTTCACATTGAAGTGTTACTAGTCATGATGTTTATCTTTTATATCTCTAACTTCCCTATAAATCTGGTGCCACTACAAATCACAGATTGGCATTATTTATCATAATGCAGGTTCAACAGTCCTCCTAACCTGGTTCATAATCATTTTTTTCTAAAGTCTTTTTAAATATTAGGGATAAATTTGTCTTACTCACTCATTGCATCTTTGCCATCTTCCTCAATGTAAGTGTTCCTTTTATATTGCCTACACTTCTGGTTTCACAGGAGATTATGTTTTCACAGGAGGTTAGGTTTCCACCTCCCTCCCAGGTGTGCATTTGCTTGATATGTGCGAGAGCACAGCTTTTCAGTGCGCAATGCTTAAACTTGTGCAGACACAACTTTTGCAGTAAAAGCCCACAATACTTAGCACGTGTGCCATTTCCTCCTTTCAGGCCATGATATGAACATGGTCTTTCATAGGCTACAATTGGAAACCTTTGGGAGTTTCAATAGGAGAAATTTTTATGAAGTTACATGTACATTGCAGGTGGCACTGCAATACCACAGGGAATTTACTCTTTCCATCTCCCTCAACTCTTCTAGTCCATGTGCAAAAGCCAGGCATGGTTATTCCCTGGCATAACCCTGAACAGGAAGAACGGCACCTAATTAATGCATGTGCATATGCAGGACTCCACAGAGATATGCCTGGTTAGCAATCATACTGCTGTCAGTAAGGAGCCTTCCAGAGGACAGGATGCACAGCCGTGCTCAAGCACACCACACGCCAAGCCTGAGGACATCCCTGTGGCACTCAGCCCTAAGGCAGGCGTGCAAACGGCACCTGTCTTGCTTTCCATGCTATCATTTCGTTATGGAAGCAGAACAAAGCATTGTTCATGAATGTGAGTGTTTTGGTTGTTAGAGCACTTGTTTTGGCAGCCAGGAAGGCATCCACATGCAGAACTAGGAGAGCTCGCTCCCGTTGTAGGCAGCACGCAAGGAGTACAAGGAGACGTGTGGTCACGAACTGCATGAGGGTGATGGAACAGAGACCATGGCCTCTAGCTGAGATGTCCCAGAATATCTGAGACATCTGTACAGAGCTGGCAGAAGCCACGCAGGAGCTACAGGAGGTCTGTGTTGCAATGCAGGCCAGGCGTCTTGAGTACTCCAGTGTCTGAAAGGCCATGGGAAGCACGGCAGCTGAGTTGCTCCCCTAAGCTGGGAGGCTATGGTGAAAATGTGATCCAGTCTCTGGCATTTATTTTTTTTTTTTTGGTAGATAATCAATATTTTTTTTTAACAGGAACACAACTCAGCTTGAATTGGGTTTTATTTCAGCATTTTTGGTTGCCTTTCTGCCTTTTGTTGTGGACAAAAATGGCTCTGTTCAGTAGTTACTGAGTCATCGTCTGTGAGAGGACATTTGAGCTCACTTGGACTATTTTAAAGCCTCAGTAACAATGCAGATGTCGCAGACCAAGGCTTCCTGCAGCACGCTGCTGTGAACTTGGAATAAGGGGATTTGCCTAGCTGATTTGCAGCAGGACGGTGTCCCCAGCTAGTTTAAAGGCTGTGGCTCCCTTTGTCCCCTCAGGGATGGCCATTTGGTTTCTGCAGGGGAGGGTGAATAGATAGATGGTCCCGGTTATCCCTTAAATTCACAGAGAAGGGAGCAAGCAGGCAGCACCGATGGCCTCTTGGAGGCAGTTCACAAAACGTGGATGGCAGCTGCTACTTGCAGCCTCTCCTACTCACTGTCTCTCCTTCCCCTTCCTGCTCCTTTCCCTCATAAACATGACGAAAGGCGCTGCTCTGCCACAGCAGGAACATCTGGAGGCAGGACACTCCTGCAGAAATGGCACTGGAGGAGCTGGGGAAGGAAGGGGAGGGGACACTCGGTTTGACACTGTTTCTGTGTTGTTTTTCAGGGATTTGGGGGAAGAATGTTGTGTCTGATTTTGTGGATTGTCAAAATGAAGCCAGATGGCAGCGGATTAAGTGTAATACTGACTTGTTGTTCTTGGGTTCACGACTGTGTTCCCCTGGAGCAAGAGAGCCCTCCCCACACTGCAGCCCCAGCCCCATGCATCTCTGGCCACTACGTGTCCCTTCCCATGGGTTCCCAAATACCCTGCCCTGAAGGAGAGGAAGAGGGTAAGCTTTATTTTGGTGAGGGCTGCTAATTGGAAACTGCTTACTGAAGGTTTTTCATGCCTAGGTTACTCACCAAGAGCCTGTTTGCCCTGCTCCCCATTCAACGAAACACGGGCATTTTGCAACTGGAGCGATCGGTTTGCTTGCTTAAGTGAAGCTGCCGGCTGAGCAGCAGAGCCAGGGAAGCCTGGTTTCTTAGATTTGTGTCTGGTAGATGGATTTCCTGGTGTTTAGAAAGGCGTGAGTTCAATGGAAGTGTTTCCCATGAGGCGTTCAAGTATTTCATGCCCTTTGTTGATTCTTTGCTATCTAATAAGGGACGTATTTATGCCTCAACCTCCCTCTCCGTGTGAGCACTTAATGGGGTCTCTTTTCTTTACTCTGGTGGGAACATAATATCTTTGAAACTTTTATCCTTTGTCGAAGGTAGCGCACTGGAAAAAGCCACAGAGCTCTGAAGATGCAGTAGGGTGCAGAGAGGCAGGCACCGACAGAGAAAGGTGTGATCACCTCGACTGTGATCACCCCAGGAAATCAGGTGAAGGATAAATTATTAATTAGAGAGAAGGTGTATTTAAACTTATGATGCTGATTATCATCCAGTCTCTTAATTAGAAGTAGACAGGCTGACTAATTTCCTTTAAAAGGGCTGTTCTTCCCTACACCACCTCCCCTGGCACAAACACCTTCTTCTTTCCAAGGTAGCTTCTGTAGGTGCAGGCCAGTGAGTTTGCACCCAGCCTACGAAAATGACAGCAAAAAATGCTGTGCATTTCTCCTCTCAGACTGCATCATCCTTTCAAGCATAAGCTTAATACTTTCCATTTAACTTACTCCTCTATGATCTTTCACTGCAATTTCAGATTAAAATAGTGAATTTTATTTTGTAAGAAGTCTGCACTTCTTCATGCAGACCAGCAAATGCCTGCTCCAAGTCTGCGATACAGTCCTTGAGTCTGGGAAGCATTCTGACAAAAACCTGATGCCTTGGTAATTGAGGAAAAAACATAATCCAAGTCAGTTTTGCTGCTTTGTTGTGCTCTGTCCCATTCTTCCCTAGGATAATTTCTCAGCTGTTCAGAGGTTTGTTTGAAGCCATTATCTGTGCTCCATAAGTGTTCCGAGCTTTTTAGACTGTTTTAACAAATCACTGTCCGCTATCTTCACAAAGAGTTACCCTCTCTGGGATGACTTTCATAAAGATGGGGGCAAACCCATCATTTTGAGTTGTTGTGCATTTTCTTGTGCAGAGAGGATCTTGTTCTGATGTTTAGCTTGCAGATTCTTGGATGTGCAGACCGGCTGCATAGCTTGCACAGCACAGTGTGCCCTGACAGTGGTTGACAAAAGAAACCTGGGGGGGGAGGAGGCTGGAATTAGGACAGTGTTTGTTTTTATGGTGTATGTTGTTATAGTTTACAATATAGATAGCCGTAAGCCAGTCAAGATTTAATAAGTCATGACAATTTTATAGAGACTAGCTGTTACCAAGATGCTCAGAAAGACTTGGATCTCCTAATCTTCAGTTCAGTGACTTCAGAGATGATTTTTTCCTGATTCTTGAGGAGATACCCTAGTGGTATAAAGGAAATTTTTCAAAGAACTGGAGTCCTCGTACTCAGCTTGTAACCTCTGCATTTCACCTTCTGCCTTGGTGGTCTAGCGGGGGCGGCCCAAACATCAATTCAAAGCGTACTTTCATGTCCCTTGCACTACGGTGCACAGTCTGGAAGGTATAAATTAGAAATGCTTGAGTATTCCACTAATGTGTTTAGCTTATTTTAAGCAGAAAAGTTACTAATGACATATTTTCTGTTAAGCAGGAGTAAGCTTGGATGTGCTTATGTTTTTGTTTATTCTCAGAAGTATTTTTCATTTATAGTGTGAGCTTCTCCCCCTCAAATTCTTCTCCTGTTTTTCTTTACTGTATCCTGTTGTAATATTCCCTCTGGAAGGTCTTTTATAGAGTATTTTTTTACAGATTCTAAAAACTTCCTTCCTGGCATTTGCATTCTCTCTTCAGATGTCAAAATCAAAGATAATGGCCCATTGCTGGTGTTTTGGGAAGGGAGGGGCATGCAGGGGAGTTCGCAGTCCCCACACACTCAGCCAGTCGATGCACTTCACGCGTGGTGTGAGGGACTCAGTGTGTCCCAACAGTAGTGCACTGTTAGCCAGGACAAGGAGGAGACATTGAAATTCAAGGCAAGCATTTTGAAAATCGTCAGTATTTTCTGACCTGTTTCCCCCCGCACAAAGCTGACAGATCTCCCAAGGAACTTTCTGAAGATGGTACAAATCTCAGCACGAATGGCGATTTTGTCTGCCAGGCATGAATATAGACTTGTTCTGTCGGCAGCAGGGATACGTGTCAGCGATACTCTGAACAACTGCTTCAGCCTGAAGCCTTTGATGGATAATAGCAACCCCATTCATACACATTTTGCAAAGTATCTCCTAAAGCAGAAGCTCCTAGCATCTGGCAAAGCAGCAAGAGGGAAGGTTGGTGACATTAAGCACCAGTATACCCATGCTTAACCCTGGAGATTTGGGTCCAACTCCTGCAGTCATGTCGTAAAAAAACAGTTTGGTGCCTTCAGTAGCCCACATCTGGAATGTTTTGGTCTGCATGTATGTGGTCTGTAGAGGCTTGAAACTACAACAGGAAAATGTTATTATGTCAGTGTTATCAGCCGAGATTCAAGTAGCTAAGTGTTAGTAGAAGTGCTTTCAAAACAAGCTTCTGCATTGTAGTCCTGGATCAGACTCTTTTTTTTTACCATTTTGGCAGTTAAAGATATTCAATACAGATTCTCCAGGTATAACTATGCTGGAAAAAGCACATGTAATATTTGCCAAAGACATTACCGGGCACCGAAAGCTAAAGTTAAGGTTTTGCAGTGTCAGATAAGTCTGATCTTCTGCAGTTTGCTGAAGAGCTTTCTGTGTCTTTACTGCAGGCTGTGATACGCAGAAAGGGGAAGTGCACTGTGACATTGAACTGGTCATACAAGGTCTGTAAGTCAGCTAAATGCACGTTTGTAAATTCTTTTGAACATTTTTGATGGATTTGCCAATTCTAAGGCATTTCATGGTACAATGCTTGTAAAATAAATGTTTTCTAAAGGAGTTCTTATTTTAAATGATACTTTACCATTCACATTGTGGACTGAAAAAAAAAATAATTGTAATAATAAATCTTTCCATTAGAAACTGATCAAATTCCATTCAGCTTTTTGCTGAATTTTATACGTGCATACTCATTATAAATATTATATAGTATACATTTATATATCCATTTATTATGGCTTTTGAAAACATGTGAGATCTGAGTTCTTCAGTGTTGAAAACATTTAAACAAACTGATCCATGAGCACCAAAGCTAAAGAATCCTGTTTTGCTGTAGATTCAAGAGTGCCGTGATCTCCAAAGGAAGATTTTCTTGCTGTTTGGACACACAACTTCTTTTCTATGTCTGGAATGGGGGCTCAACATTTTAGTAACATCCTGCGTAAGAGTTTTCTTCCAGTGAAAATGCTATCCATCTTTCATCTCCACCTGCTCGCCTGCTTTCACCAAACTTGTTTAAATGCTGTTGAAAGCCCTTCTCATCTGTCAGAAGTGGTTGAAATCATCCCCTGAATTCAGAAGTCATTGTGGGTTCTGGGAGGCTGACAGACACACAGTTACAAGAGCTGCTGGAAACTTAAAATATGCTTTCTGTGTTGCAGAGTGAGGGCAGAAGTCCATGAACGGCTAGGGCTTGTGCTGTGTGGGGGAGGTCAGCAATCCAGCTCCTCTTCCATCCTCAGTTTATAAACCTTTGGGTTTGCAAATAGATCACTTTAGGGTAAAGCAGCACTTATTCATTTTACCTTTGGATTACATCTCTGAGCTATATCTCTTCCCTTATCACCATCTCCCAGTTTGCCATGGGCATTGCTAAGAAAGCTCTCTGCATGTATGTATTACACATTATACACTCCATCTGTCCACATGTAAATATTTCTGTGTCTCCTTACAACTTCTGCTTCTGATCCAACCTATACTTTGCACATTGCACTCTCCTGTGGATAAATGAATTACCAATTTAAGCAATTTGCATGGAAATAGAATTATGCTGAGATTGGTTCATTCATTCAGTAAAACAAAGGTTATTTGCAAGATGTGTGCTAGCCTTTGCTAAGCTTGCTGGGTCAGCAGCCCTCCAAGCAATAGCATGTTCAGACAGAAGGGGCTGGGCTGCTCAACAACTGGTGTGTTGAAAACATCTCACCTTCTTCACAGTGACCCCTTCCTGTCTGCTCTGCTCCCCCAGCTGATGTCTTTTGTTGTTGGTTTTGTGTGGGTATACTGGAACTTACGGTCAGTATGACCAAAGGAATGTTTGTGTGGCTGAAAGCCCATCATTTTTAGAGTTATGGCAATTAGTCTAATAAAAGAGACAACTTTTCCACAAAGGGAGAAGATCCCTTACCTCTCTAAGATCAGAGGGTTCGTTACATCCTGACTCAAATTGATGTATTTTAAAGTTGCTATGGTGTACATGGAAAGTAAGCATGGAAAGAGGGGCCCATTTTCATTTAGCTAAATTGCAGAGGGTTTAAACACTTTAGTTACAATCCAGTGTTCAGCGAAGTCAGTGTGGGCTGAGGGAAACCTGCTTCCCCAAACGTTTTTTTCCCTCGTTCCCTTACAAAAAGGCAGGGAGCAGCGTGGTGACCAGGCACAGCTGAGATGGCCATGGGCACTCATGCAGCCCCGTTTGCTCCCAGAAACGCTCTGCAGAACTTCATCGTCTGCGCTGTGTGAGAAAAGCAGCTGTCAGCCGTGCACAGATGTTAATGCATTTCTTCCCCCTGCACTAAACACATCTGTGTCTCTTCAGAGAGTTTCCATCTCTGGTAAAGGCCAGAGCTGAGTCCTGTGACTGCAAGGTATTGCAAGAGTCTGTAGACCACAACTCCTTGATAATTCGTGCCTGCGTGCTGTAAGTGGAGTCCTTGCCCGGGAGTTTAAAATTGCATTTGCTGAATTATGTTGCAAAGCCACCTGCAAAAACAGAACTACTCAACACAGAGAGAAGGATGCTGAATGCCATTATTTAAATAGCAATGCAGATAAAGTGTCCCAGTCTGTGTCAGCATCCCACGGGTCAACACAAAATATCTCTGTTGGTTTTGGACCGACTACTTGCCATGGAGCAAAAACGTGCGCTGGCTTGTAACTTGTTCAGTACTAAATGAGGGAGAGATTGAATAGGTGTGGCAGAGGACAAAAATCTTGACTACTAGGAACTGCCACAGCTGTATTTAAAGTAACAACACGCAGAAGGGGGCTAAGAAAGTAAATGTGGTTTGAATTCACCATGTCAGGAACAAATTAAATCAGTGTGGTAAAGGATCCAAAGAGAAATGCATTTGGAATTGCTTATATGCTGAAGCTGAGAGTCTGGGTAATAAGTAAGAGGAACTGGAATTTCTCAATAATCAAGATAAATTCAACATAATTGTCTCATCAGGTTTCAGAACCAGAGGGGCCAGAATGTGAGAATATTGAATAAGCTGTTTAAGAAGGCTAAGGGAGATAAAAGAAACAGTGTGAAATGAATGGCTTTTTGTATGACCCAGTGGCTTATATCTGCCAGACTTAGAATCAGGAAGTGCAGGATCTTAAAAATACAGTGCAATATGCTGATTATCACAGCCCAGGAGCAAGTCAGGGTGGGAAGCTGTGATATTATAAGTCACTGAATTGAACCTGAAGACAGGATTAGCTACTACCACTTGTAGGAAAGAAAACTGTGCAATTATGGGGAACTTTATTTTGGAGATTTGATGAAGATTTCATTTGTCTGTCTGTACAATATCACTAGAATAGCATTAAATACCAGATGACTTTTCTATAAAAAAAAAAAATGGTATCAAACCTGACATGGAAAAATTCAACTTTTGGACAGGCTGATGATAGATGTTGTTAAGAGAACCTATGTGGCAAAAGAAGATGAGGTAGAAATGTGTTTACATGTGTACACATATGTTTAAATAGGTAAATGTTTGTTTATGCATATTTGTACATGTGGCTGTGTACGTATCTGTACACATCTATAGATGTATATATGGGTATTAATACATACAGTACTTAAATAAAGTGTGTGGCTATATATTGGAAAAAGAGATAGAAAAGGGAAGATAGATATCAGTTGATATTTGTTTGTTATTAGGTACAAAAGTTACTAGCAAAGACTAGAAGAAAATCTTTTCTTGGCAAGTAAAAGCTGTTCTGAAAGAGTAATGTTACATACAGAAAAAAATGTAGCAGTGATGTAGGCCCAGCAAGGGTTGAAGGTGTTAAAACCATTCTTAAGAAATGCTTGGATGGCTGAAAAGCTCATTACAGATTTCTCGTTTATGTTTGGAAAGAAACAAGATGATATACATGTATCATGTGAGGATGATTAATTATTTTCCAGCCCATCAGCAATTAAGAGAATGTCAGATAAATCTACTTTGGGATAACAGCTTTGAACCAGCAGACCTTGTATAACCTGCAGATATGCAGCCAAAAATAAAAATAATAATAATTAAAAAAAAAATAAAAAAGGAAAAGGAAAATAAAAAAAATTGCCTGAGGAATTCTCTGACCCACTGACGTTAATTTTTAATAAATTTGGGGGTGTTTGAGAAATCTGCTAAGACTGAAAACATGCTCATGTTTTGCCGATGTTCTCATGGAATAAACAGGATAATTCTGATAACAGCAGGGCGGTTAGCCTAGCTTCACTTCCAGGAAAGTAATAGACAAGCTGATATGGGAATTTAAGTAATAAAGAACAGGAATATTATTAGTGGCAGCCAATGATGTTTTTATTGGATACAGGTCTTGTCAGGTAAACTTGGCTTGCTTTTTTTTTTTTTTTTTTTAATGTAAAGTTACCTGTTTTGTTAGTAAAGTAACTGTATAAGCACAATTGATCTTGAAAGGTGTTCAGCTTGACATCTCTGAATATTTTGCTCCAAAATGAACCACTTTGCATCCTTGCATAAGCTTATGTCAAGCAGCTGAGAACTGGTGTATCAAAAGCAAAAATATATGGGGACATTAGAGCAAGTATAATGCATGTACTGGTACCAGATGCAGACACTGGGCGGGAAGAGACCTTTCAGACAGCTAGGAAATGTGATTGATGTGTGATTGACGTGTGATTGATGTGTGATTGACCTGTGATTGAAGATGACAACCTGAAGCTGTGTCATCAAATTAGCAATAAATTATCCGTGTGTTTTTACAAGCACAAAGGATTAATTCTCAGAACAAACTACCAAAGATATTAGCAGTCTCCCCATTTTTAGGTCTTCAAACCAGGATGGCACACTCTTCTAGAAACTCCGAATGGGGCTAAACTCGGGGCAGTGGGGTCCATACATGGTGCAGAGCAGGGGACAGGCAGCCTGTGACATGTAAGAAGGTGGGCAAGATAACCTCCTTCTCTGTCCTACTCAAGCTCTAGGAACAGCTCCTACAATATAAACTTGTCTGTGAGAGTCAATGCAAGGATGGACTGTGCACACTACATACACGAACGTGGGCTTTTAGTACAGATGCTTTATCTTAAATGATTCCTTTTATTGTCTGTAACAAAGTATGGGAGAACAGATGAGATGCAATTTTGTGCCAGAGACTTCGTTCCTAATTCCATGTGAGCAAGTCACTTCTGTGCCTCAGTTTGCCCCCAATATAGAAAGTGAACCTGTTGCTTCCCTCTGTCCCTCCCTCCATGTCTGGAGGTGGAGAAACCTCCAGAAGGTACTCTAGGCAAATATGTTCTTCTGAAAAAAAGCATGGGTAATCTGAAAACTGGGGGCTGATGTTTCTAATGCATCAGAGTGCTTCCATCTCACAGAAGGCATTCACACTACCTAGGTCAGCAGTCCACCCGTGCTGTGTACTTTGACAAGATAAATGTAATTGTCCTGGGATTGGTTATGCAATGAGCTTGCTTTGCAATTTAACTAATGAATGTGCTGAGAGACCAGATTAATCTTTTAATTTCAACAATTTCTCCCAGGGGAGAACATACAGAGCCTGGCTATCTGTAATAGCATCCCCTCACAGCAGCCAGAGTGATTTTGCCACTTGAACATTTGTGTTGCTTATGTATGTACAGTTCATGTTTTCACAGATTTTTTGAAGGAGGTGGAAGGACCGGGGGCTTCACTTGAGATCACACAGCTGGGTCTGCAGGCTTTCGCAATCATGGCCCATGCTGATGGATGTTATGTGAGCTCTTTGATGGGATTATTTTAACTGTAGGTATGGCTGGGCTTTGTCCAGTCGTGCCATGCTCAGTGCTGTGCTCTCTCAGCCTAGGACAGCTGTTCATTTCAGAACAGTAGTTCTAAGTCTGATGCTATTACTGGTTCACTAATTGAGGACAAAAGATAATTTTAATCCTACGGGTCCAATTACTTCCTTATGTTAATGTTCTCCTTCCCAGGAGACTTCTTGAAAATCTAAAGATGCAGGTTACAGAAGAGACAGTGGATTTCTATGACAAGTGAACCATGACTTCCCAGAGTAACATACAATGTGTAAGATCCTTGCCATCTGTGATTTGCACCACGTAGGTCAACTTTGGAAGTCAACATCCAATTTAAACTGTCACACTGTAGAGGACTGCTAGCTTAACATCAGTGATTAATGACCGCAGAGTCCATAGTCTCATTTCCAAGCAGACTGTCAATGGCACTCAGTAATCCCAAGAGAGTCCATAGTACAAGCATTTGGCAATCTTTCCCTTCATGTTTTGTGATCCAATTCACAATGCTGACTTTCCACAAAGAGTAAATGAGGACAGGCCTGGACATGGAAACACTGGCCTTCATTCTGGAGTCATTTCTAAACCTGATGTTTTGCCCCTGCAGTTGGTTCCTATCCTCTGGAATGCCTCCACACACCAAGGCATAGATCTGGTGCAATCCCATGTGAGCTGACTGGATCAGATGCCACTATATGTGCCCATGCCAGATGTGGATGTAACCTGCCATCACGTACTGTAGGGAGGACAGCTTCAGCCCAAGGGACCCCATTTCCTCTTGACTAGTCTGTCCCTACCCACCCCTAAACTCCTGATGCCCTGTTGCATGACATCCTCCTGGTCCCCATGCCACCATCTATCCATGGAGGTCATGTTTTGCCGTTGTGGGGACACCACAGAGATGCTCAATGGCACTGGGGATTCCTTGTGCACTTAAAAAAACTCAGTCACAACTCAGCTTTGTGCCAGATCTGTAGGATCAGGGATGTAAGGCACACTGGAGACTGGCCTTGTGTCTCCTATTTGCAAGCTATCCACTGGCTGGCCCAGAGCAGGGGCTGGAAGAGGGGTCAGCAGCATCTGCCATCTGCTCCAACATCATGGGGCTTCAGAAGTTGGTGTCCGTGGAAGGCAGCACGTGTGAAGGAAACAGGGGATCTTTTCAGAGCCTGACACAGAAGGTATCCATTACAATATTATCATCTAACGTTTGATTATGACAATTTTCCAATACACGCTTGCACAACACGTACTGCAGTGTACACTGAAATCACTCAGCTGAAGTAAATAAATGAGTAAGCCTAATACAATAGAGTTTATGGCATGTTGTTCTCCTGGAAATAATTTCAGCAGCAGTGAAGTACGGAATATCTGCAACTGGAAAGGCCTGTCTCTACACCCATTTTTGCATGGGTTAAGACAAGCTGCTCAGATTTTTTTTTAAATCCCACAAAGCAAAATGTTTGCCTCTTTTTCATCTGCAGTGTGTGAAGCCGTACCAGGGAACTAGAACTTTACAAAGCTGGCCAGATCTGTGAGAGACTGCTGTTATTTTGATGCAAAGGAATGAATCATTTTAGGAAATACTCCCAATTTTTTGTTGTTGATGAAGAAGCTGTAACAGAGCATTTAGCCAGCTACAGGAAAGGAGAGAAACACTACATTATGTAGTAAAACACCTGTAGCTGAGAGGAGATCCTCCCCAGAGGTTGAAAGACATATTCAGCAGAGGACCTTAAATCCAAAGGTGCAGCTCATTAGTGCTTTGTTTCAGAGCCAACACATACATCACCTTCTGGGGAAACAACTTCCCTGGTATGTGGAAAGAAACATTAATGCCATCTTCTAGAGGAATGACTTTGGAGAGGAATGGGTGCCCAAAAGGGCTGTTTGGGGAAGCAGGGGAGAACCTTTCTTTAAACCAGAAGCTTAGAGAGTATGGGAAGGAAAATAGGAGAGCATGTTGAGGGATGGGAAAGACCATTTAAGCAATCCAACAACGCTGGCATGAGAACAAATGAGTTTGAACTGGCCCTTGGTCTGGAAACTTAGCAAAGCCTCGCAGCAGTGGGAGGGGGCGAAAATTTGGCTGGTTTCTAAAATGGAAATGAAGTCTGAAACTGAGAGTGTCTGATGTGGTCAACCTGTGACAGCGGGGCGCTGGGCCTTCTGATCAGCCTAGAAGGGACCTCCCACATGAAGGAGGATTTAAACACATGCCTTGCTCTGTGGGGATGGATTTGCTAATGTCTAAGCTTCTGTAGCTTCAGGATATTTTTTAACAGTACGTTGCATGTGCATAGTTCAATCTTGCAGATGGCTGAGGCGTGGGGCTTGGGTACCTGGCCTTGTGACTGCTGTGGACATCTGGACCCGTGCGGGCTGTGTTACTTCGAGTTGTACCCATCGCAGGGCAGGAGCAGCAGCACTTCTACACAGTGCCCCAGCTCCAGCTTGGTGCTGCTGCCCAAACCTGGACTGAGCACCACTGGGCTGGCTCTGCAGGGACCCATCTCATATCTCCTCGAGCAGCCTCATGCAGAGGTGCTGTGCTGAGCAGGAAAGGCAAATGCAACTGCAAGCAAGCATCCATCAGGCTAAGAGCATGACTGTCATGCTCACTGGTAGGACTTGACAGTTCCCTTGATGATTTCTTAAAATAAATATTTAACAAGGGATTTTATAATCACAAGTAGCAAGCATGCTTTTACAATATTTGAAGGGAAACAAACTTGCGTAGAATGAATTGGAGGCCAAGACCCAGTAGCCATAGATGTTTATACAGGAGGCTAGGGATTTCCTTTTGTCTTTTCAGCAGGCACTGTGGTTGCCTCCTTCAAGTCCATCTCCAAAGCTGCCTTGCTTCCTGAGTAACAATTCCTTTCTTAGAGGAAAATGCTTATGACAGCTGAAGTCATTGCATTTATCAGTGATTCACGTAGCTGGGAGATCAGGGCTTCTTTTCATCCACTGGAAATATTTCATGAACAAAAGAGCATTTTTGATCCCACTACCATGATAATTAACATTCATACTCAGCTGCTTGTTACCAGGTATCTGTACACCGTCTTATCCCTTCCTTAGGTAGTTTTTCCCTTGAAAATCACTGAGGGTTTAAAGTAGTCTTTTTTTTCCCCCAATGTTCAGAAACTTATCAGACCTTGTATTTCCAGCAGCTTACAAACTAGTAGTTTACAAACTGCTCTCACATGGTTCACTGCTTTACCACTGACTCCACATGTGCAGGAGGAAGGTGAAGATCCAGCTTGCAAAGCGTGAGGGTGGGCTCTGGGTTAGAGCTCTTCCTGCTCCAAGGGAAAAGCCAAAATGAATCTTTTGTCTTGAAGCAACTTTTAAGACATATCACTGGGCTCTATTAAATGTGAACCAAATTGATTGTATGGCTGAAAAGAAGAAAAGAAACGCAAGGCAAAGCCAAACTGAAAATGGACTTTGGTATATGCCGGAAAGAAAAGCAAAAGCTTCAAATTACATTGTTGTCTGAGCAGCCTGCACATGCTTATCTTGCCTCCAGGAGAAATAATTGGGAGGGTGTGGTTCGCTAAACCTTGAATTGCTCAGGTTTATGCAATTCAGCTTTTCTTTTTGCCTCCTGTGATGCCACAGGCTTCCCCGTGAGACACGGCCAGCCACTGCTCTCCTCCTGCAGGGAGCAGGCTGAGCGGGATGCAGCACCACTGCCCTGCCACCCCTGCCACATCCCGGTGACCCAGCACCAGCGGGACTCTGCCAGCAGCCCAGCCAGACCCGTGAGTTCAAAGACTTGCATTGCTTTCTGTGCTGTTCTCATTTTCAGTCTATCCGTTGTTCCAAGGGAGCAAATGTGCAAGGGAATACTCAGGCAAACCAAGCAGCATGTTTTGGGGAAAGGGCTGTGGGTCTGCTTCTCAGCCTGCATATTGGGAAGTGCCACGCAGCAAGGCAGAGACACGTTTTAATGCCTCTGCCATCAGTGATTCACTGTCCCCATAATGTAATGCAGGGATGAAATTAACTTGCCTGTAGGTTGCTGCATTTCTTGGTAGTTGGCGTTAGGATGCTGCTTACTGGTGCACCAGTATACAAGATGGCCATGCTTCATTTATTGCCTCTTTTTTAGCTAGATATGTTTGGTTTTCTGTCTTCCTTTTGCTAAGAAGCTGTGTCTTCAGTAAAGTGTGTTAAAATCGAAATGATTACCCATGGAGAGGTGCTCTTTGCATTGCAGAAGTTTTACCCCAGTGTTTTATTCAGCCTCTGGAAACCCATTTCTCCCTCAGGTTAAACACCAAGAAATCTAGTTGGAGCCATGGGAGGTAAACAAAGGCTAAATTTAGCTTAGTATCTTTAGCTTAAGTTCTCCTCCACTTATCTAAACTTAGAATCACTTCTTAGTTCAAGTTGTCTTGTAATTCAGTACTGATATATGCAATGGTTGCAAAACTGTGTATACATGTATGTATGAATATACATAATTTCTGACAAGTTTCATTTCTACGGATGAACCTGATCATTTCTATGAAGACATGATAAATGTACAGACGTGCCAACAGAGAGTCCAGGGCTGCCATGAGGATACATGGACATCCTTACACCCTGAAGAATATACTTGAAGTAATTGGTAGACTAGTCTGAGTGCATAAATTAGTAGGACTCATTCTAATGTTTAGAGCTAAGCACATTTTGGGGTGTTTTTAATGAATAGGGATGGGCTGCCTACATCAAGCTCTTGGGTGCTTTGATGTTTACCAAGGAAAATGAAATATCACGAAAGTTAGACTTTATGATGCTGTTATGACAGGCAAAATACACTGGTAATTCATGCTTTCCCCAAATGCCCAACACTAGGAAAGTGTTCCTCCACCCGCAGGAAAGGCAGAAATACTGGGTGACTGTACTGGGAACCACATGATGCAGCTGTTTTTCCCCAGTCTCCTATAGAAATAGAGCAGAGCAAAAAATCCCTGTTCATCCCACCCTCCAAGGGCTTTTTGTTTGCTCGTTCAAGTTCAAGCAGAACACATCAAGGCAGCTCTACCACTTTATCAAAGCAGCACTGCCTACTACCTTCTGTTGTTAGAAAAACAAAGGGCTTTTCTTTTTTCTTTTTTTCTTTTTCTTTTTTTTTTAACTGACACAGATTTAAAAAAAAAAAAAAAGGCTAGGATTCACCATCAGACATCTGGAAAAATTGTTGCCTTGCAAGAAGTGGTATCCTCAGTACTCCAATCCACTTTCCTGAGACTGAAAACTCCTCTTAAGAAAGCAATCTGTTCCTAATTTACTATTTTATACCCTTCCACCCCAAACCTCAGAGGCCATGTATATTTTCCAAAAATATAAATTGAATCAGTCTGGAGAAACTTGTCTCTTTATTATCTCTTTCTTGCCACCTGAAAATAGTCTTCCTCCTGCTGCTAATGTCTTTTATTTGTCTGTGGTCCTGTACAAATGTCCTCCCCACCTCTCATGAGTTGTTTTCTGGAAGGATGTTCCAAGCCCATGTGTTCGAGCATTAGCTGCATCAGGCCTTCATTGTAGCACAGACTTGGAAAGAGGAATGTCCCTGGCTCCGGTTTGTGATTGTCTATCAGAACTGAATTGTCTTCTGGAAGAGCTTTGAAGGGGCTGGCACCTTCCCCCACCAAAACTTTTCTTTAGCAAAATGCAAATAAATCTTGCGCACAGGATGAGATGACAGATTAGCCTCATTTCGCTGCAAACCAGGAAATCAGGCAACATTATTTCCAGCAGGAAGGTAAATTACTGAAGGCTTTCCAGATGTGAAGAGTTTCCTCCGAGCTGGCTGCTGGAGGGCTGCTGCCAGGTATTTCTGGAGCTGTTGCTCCTGCCTCTTCAGCCTTGCCTGCTTGGCCTGCAGGGGCAGGCTGAGGGCTGCAGCTGATTTTGATGGACTGCTTCTTGTGGCCAAAGCTTTTGGGGGATTTAAGGAGTCCCCTCTCCGGTTAAAATGGCCAGATGCTGGTATCATGCAAGACTGCCTGGCTCTGCACTTGTCTGAGATGCATGTCCACCTCTTCCACTGAAATTTTTGCTGCTAGAAGCTGGGATGTGCAAAGGTGCAGCTGATTTTGCCCAGGCTTTCCCCAAAGGCTCAAGCCGAGTCTTTAAAAAACGTCATTACAGGAATCATATGACTCGAGGGAGCTGAACATGGAAGCAGAAACTTTCACCTTTGGTAAAGTTCAGGGAACAGTTAGTAGGCAGCTCCGGTCAGGTGCAACTGCCTCTGACTGCATGCTATCGCTGTCCCTCTGAATAAACATCAATTAGCCCTTGACAGGGAAATCAATGAGCTACATGCCCTGAAACTTCCTAGCTGCCTAGCAGCCCCTGGCAGCACTCTCCTTGGCCCTTGGGTTTTACTTTAACATACCTTCAACATTCCTCTTAAAACAGTCATAATAAAATGGTATTTTGCATGTGCCAGCAATTTCTTACTAAGGGATGGCAGCTTATTTTCTGCCTGGACTGATACATCTTTTCAGAAAGTGGCTTTTCAGAATGCAGATAAATTTTGATCTGATTTTGGATATTATTCTCATTCACTGTTTGCTTTCCTTTCCTACAATACATGGTATAGGTACCATTGAGACACTGATTTTAAAAAATGTGGGTGATGTTGCTGTTTTATTCACTGTTCTCCTTCAGAGATGGTTTCTGCTTCTAGCTCTTGGTGCTATCTATCAAGCAGTTCCAGTTGACACAGGATTTAGCAAGCAGAGCTGAGTGCTGGAAAGCAACTTGTAGCATAGCTTTGGCTTTTCATAGCTTCAGTCTGAGGAGTCAGCTAATCACACTACTGCTATTTAGGAAATAACATAGTTTACATCCAGGCAAAAAAAAAAAAAAAAAAAAAAAAAAAAAAAAAAAAAGGTCTGAGGCACTGAAATAGCTATGACTTGTAGAAGGAATTTGACATAATAACCAAAAAAAAACACCCTTGCCTGCGTGCATGCAGCAGATCACATTCGAGCGTGTGGCACGCACCGGCAGGAAGCAGGACACTCTGAGCATGTAATTCCTAATTGGGTTCTCATCAGGGCAGTAATCAGCACACAAACAGTCTCCACACCCACCAGACTGGTTCTGGAAGCAGATCTTAATTCAGCTGCAGACTTAGCTATCTTCCCCCGGCTGGTGTCACTCTCGTGTCCTGGCTGACAAAACCCTCACAAGCCTCTTCATTTTAGGGAGAATGTTACAATGCCATCAGCAGCACACGCATGTTAATTAGCAGTGGACTTTACGGCGGAGTTCCCACGAAGCCCAATTAAAGCACTGAGGAATCAAGCCCAGTGAGTAGTGCTGTGCTCAGGGGTGTTGTTTCCCAGCACTGAGCAGAGGAGGCAGAACCAGGCTCTGGAGGATGTGTGTTGGTAGCTGAGAGCCCAGTCACTTGCAATAAACAGAATTTATTTGCTGAGACGTGTTGGAAAGGGATCTTAGTCATTATCCTCCTTCATGCCAAAAATTGCCCTGGAAGAGCAACTATTTCACAACCCTAGCTGGAGGGCTGCTCCCCCTGCCCAGATACCTCGTGTTTCCTCAGTCCTTCCCATGTGGGAGCCAGTTATATGCCTCAGTGCACAGCTTGCTCCCAAAGGGGTAGCAGCCTCCATCTGCATGGGCACTGTCAGCACCACTTAATAAGAGAGATAAATGACTGAAAGACAGTAAGTTATTTGTTCAAGACCCAAAAAGTAACCAGCGTTAGGATCAGAGAACAGGTAGACCTCAATAGCTGGGCTGCTGGGCTCAGCCTCTTCATCATGCAATACATTTACCCATTTCAAGCAGTGCATTACTCTTAAATGCAAAATTCAGCACTCTGCATTGCAGCATTTGCAACCTCATCTGAACTTCTTCCCCCTGAAACTTCTGTTTCCAGCTGCGTATTTTGTGTCTGCCCATTATTTAGGGGCTATCTCTGGGCTGTGTCACTTTCCTGAGTTGTTGACATCCACTTGTTGACTACCCTGCTTGGGTAGTCAACAGGTTTTTAGGTGGTTTTTTTTTTTTTGTTTTGTTTTGTTTGTTTTTTTTTTTGGTGGATTGAAGTGGTGGAAGGATGAAAAAAAATAAGATAGATATAATTTAAGTTATAGACATTTACATACTTACAGGCTTGTATCTTAAATTATAGATAAGTACTATAGTTAGAGGCAATGTAAGTAGAACTACAACACAGAAGATTAAATCCTTACAGGTGCCTGCCCATAAAGTAGAAGATGCAGTCCAATGACAAATCTGAGGTTTTTCCCTTAGATCACATCTAAGAGCATCCCTGTGGCCACATCACTACACAGACACTTGTGCCAGAGGCTGGGCATCACCGCGGGAGCCCAGCCCTTCAACCTGGGAGCAGCCAGCTGCCCCTTCCCTGCTCACCCAGCCATGCTGTGGCCCGATCTTAAAAAAAGGTTCCCACAGGGTGTTGTGAGAACTCATTAAGTAGTTTGTAAAGCATTAAGGGACTCCTGGATCAGACGAGCAGCTCTAAAGGCACAAGGTAATTAAAGCAGTGCTTGCTTTATTATACGTTATTAGCAGGGTTATCCATCATCTGTTTGGCACTTTGTAGGTATTAAATGTTATCTCATGGTCACATGTTAGAAAATGCTGCTTAGTCTGAAGGTGGCAGGCACTGTGGCTGTGGGAGGAAGGGCTGGGTGTCCTCAGCTGGGGATGCCCTCCCTTGCAAACTTGCCAGATGATTTGGAGATGGCGCTGCCTTTTGGAGGCATTTTTGCTCCATGGTTGCCGTAAGGTGGAAACTTGGGCTCCTGAATTACTTATCTGCACAAACCTGAGCACTTTGCACATGCCTGAACTGCTGAGAGTAGTTCAAATAGTAGATACAATGGCAGAAAGTGTCTCTGCATACTACAGGGAGCATACAGAGACCCAGGGGAAAGTGGCCTGGATTTATTCCACCCCATTTCAGGCATGACTTAGGAGTCACCCTCTCTGGCACACATAGACATGTTCATCCCAGTTAGCATCCTCCCTTAAGTGGGCTTGAATTTAATTAGCATCAATATAGGTAAATGTCCCCCATCCCACCGTTCTCCCCCACGAGCCCATCTGCCTGCCTCACCTGCCCCTGCAGCCCCACTGTGCAGCAAGGTTGTGCCCCACCATGCCAGGAGAGGAATGAGAGGAGAGAATAAATTTATTGTAAAGCTGTATTAAGTTAAGACTTTCACTTTTCCATGCATTTTACTGTGTAATAAGTTCGTGTTGGCTGAGTTATTCTCATATCACAAAGTCATGAGTGAATTGGGCAGGTCATTCTTCATTGTTACCGACAGAAATAATCATACAGCAAAAACGCAATAGATTTTGTGCCACAAAAGATATAAAAACTACTTTAAAGCCTTTTAGAAGGTGTTGTGTTTGCCTTTATTTATTTATTTATTTATTTTATAACTCCTCTTCATCCCACAGATGGGGAAGTCAATGAGATTGCTTACCTGCTGTCTAAACACTCATCATTTTCAAAGCATGGGGAACAAAACACTTTAACCAGGACAAGCAGGTCTTCTCTGAGACTAAATGGGCACCACTGAGACTATATGGGCGCAACCTAGGTGCCAGCATCCAGCCACGCCTTCCACCCACCCCAAGTACAATCAATTGGTACAATTGGTCTTGGGAATGTAGAAAAAGTACATTAGCTGATTAGAAAGCTATATAAAAAAAGGCATGCCTAGGAAGAAAGCTTTTTTGTTTAGGTAGATACCTCTGCTGAAAGTATGGTCTTCAGACTGCCTGGGCTGTTATACATGGTAAGGCATGGAAGGTCAAATAGGGGAAGGGAGAAAGAATGAGGTTTGGGGATTGCATATCAGGGGTTCTGTGGGCAGATGAATTAGTGACCACTGTTTCCCTGTGGCTTTGTCTAATATGTTGTAACTCCAGCATTAGTTTTCTTGAGGGCTGGACATGTATAGTTCCCTCATCCTTCTTGTCATACTCTGGTATCCCATATGATTTGGGTTTGTTCTACAGCCTTTGTTTTTGTGGGAACATTCCTTCTTTTCTCTGTCATACCCAGACAACTACTCTCGTGGCAATGGTGATAATTTAATGTGTGGGGAGGCTTCTGCCATTCTATCAGATTTGGCTGAAGCTGAAAAATAGATCCAAAAGATATTGGGGAGCAAAAGAGCGATATTGAACAAGGAGACTCATGGAGAGAGAGAGAGACAGAACAAGTGCAGAACTGCCCTATTTCTTTAGGAAACATGATAGTAGCAGTGTAATTGCCCATGAGATTAACAGCGGTTAACATCATGAAGTTAACACCTAATTCACACAGAAGGTGCAAAGGTACAAAGGAAATGCATTTTATTCCAAGTTTTGCACTTTATTTTGTGGTTGCAAGGTTTTTTGTCTCACTGTCATGATGTACCCTGTGTGGGTCCATACAGACCAGCGGCTGAGCTGTCTGGATTGAGGAGCACTTGGCTGGAGCACCCCATAGCTCAGGAGCGGTCTGCAGACCCACATTTCCTTCACCTGAAGCAGAGGAGGAGCATGGGCAGATGGGTGTCCCCCATTGCAGGGACACATCTGGGGCAAGGACCAGGGATGAGCACCCTTGCACAGTTTGCATGGGTCGTTGTACCTCCTGCTTGCTACCAGCACCTTCAAAGACAGCAGGGGCATGTGGTTATTCAGCCACATGGGTACAGTTTTATCATTAGGTCAAACACCTGAAAGCAAGCTTGTGGTATTCATGAGGCTATCTTGCCAAAGCCAGCTGGAGCAATCAGCCAAATCGGAGCGGTAATGCACCTTTTGTTACATAACTAGCAGTACAATTTTATAATTTGGGATGTGAAATGCCGATGGCATTTATTATGTCAATTAGTATGAGCACATGTTTAGGAAGCACTTTAGGAGTCAATCATAATTGCTCGCATAGTCTTGCTTTGACTTCCTTTGGGTAGGCAGAACGTGTGTGCCCAAGAGGCAGTTACCCACAGCCCGTCGGTTCTTCTACAGCTCCCCTTTGTATGTGGAGCCTGAGCTCGTAGCATAAAGAGTCGGTCCCAGCCTGGGTTTACGAGAATTCAAAACAAGCAAGGGACAGAAATTATTACTCCACCAACACACGACTACCTGAGACATGCTAACAACAAGTCTTCTCTGAAGTCCTACCAAGGTAAGCTCATTCATAGGACGCGTTCCTTGTAGTTTGGGAAGGATAACCTGCTGACACATGCTGCCTTACTCAAACCTTCTTTTTACTCAAACCTTGTCCAGCTGTTCCTAATATTCTTAAATTACTTCTGGGCTGATTTTTTTTCATTTCAACATGCTGAGTAAAGTTTTGTATCCATGAAATTGCCAGAAAGAGCAGCTCAGGTCTGTGTGGGCGTGCGAGAGACAGACAGACAAAAAGGTGGAATATATGTCCGTGCATTCCAAAGAGAAGTTTCAGATTCGGAATTCCACAACAACAACAAAACACAACCTTTTTCCAACATTGGTTTATTCTGTAAATTCCAGCATGAGCCACAGAGAAAACTGTCTTTTCAAACAATCTGGTTCTGTTTTTTGAAGTTATTGTGCATGAAGGCACAGTATGACATTCCTGTTAGGTTTCACAGCTTGAGCTACAACTTAAAAAGTGGGGGCTATTCACCTACTGCACTTTGGATTTTTGTATTCAGTTTGAAATGTCTTTCATCGCTGAAAGCTTTGCAAAGTGCTTTGATGGTTATAATCTCTGAGGACTTTTTGACTAATAATAACTTTGAAAAATCAACTCTGTAAGAGGAGAGGTTTTGGAGTTCCTGTTGGTTGTCTCGGAGACAGTCAGTGCTAATGTGCTGAACAATTACAATTATTTTCCTCTAAGAGCCAGCTCTAACAGTCTTTCCTATAATCTCAAATTCTTATCTGGTAAATCAGCACCAGATCTCTGACTCATCTCCAGCTACTGACTTTTTACCTGGAGGTATGCATCTCACCTCTGCCCATAACAAATCTCCGCTGGAGATGGTTTACTACTGATTACACATCAGGCAGAGAGAAAATATGACTTTTCCATAGGTAGAAGAGATTTAAAAACAAGGGGGAGAGAGAGGGAAAATGGAGAAGATAATAATACATGTATTATTACAGTAATTTTGCTAAGAATAAAGTTTGAAATCCAGGCAGGTTGATTCATCCCATTGGTTTTAAGTGCAGCTATGCCAATGATGGTGTAGATTGTTATATGAGATTCTCTATCCAGATCTTTGGAATGTGAGTTATTGTCTTTTTGTATGGAAAAAAAAATGTATAATACATATTACTGAAGGATGGGCCACTGTTTGATGTTTTCCACAAAGTTTGTCTAGTATTTTGAAACAAAAAGGCTGCCTGATGGCCTCCAAAATAAGTAGTACCTTTCACAGTGAAGTCAGTGTAACCTATGAAACTCTTCAGTTGAGGAAATGCAATTAGTGGCACAAAACACAGGAACTGGGAGGCCTGCTAGCAAGAAAGATGGTTTGATGAAAGATAATGAATTACAATAGCATTAAAATTTCTCTAACTAAAGGCAAGTAGTTTTACACGAGCATCCAACCTGCTGCCTTGTTATAAATAAAATTATAAATAATTCCCTGAATGAGAAATAGGCGCAGTGATTTTCCAGCCTGGATTCTCATATGAGTAGCAAGGGCTAGGCTCTCTGGCATATTGCCGCAGCTAATCCTGCGTAACCTGGGAGCTCTGAACTTTTGCTGGAGGGCAAAGGAGGATCTCAGCTCCCTCCTGGCTCCGAGCCCCAGTGTGGGTGAGCCACTAGATGGGGACAAGCCCCACAGCTTCTGACCTGCCTGGGCTCAACCACTAACAGCTGGGCTGAGGCGTCATTAAGGAGTTAACTCTATTATGGGGAAAGGTGCAATGTTATGGGGCAATTCATCATTAAGAAGCAAGAAGTCCATCTCAGGAATCTCACCAAAATGGGCTAAATATTAAGAAAAGGAGGTGCTTGCATTTGTCATTTACAGTGTGCTCACAGCTAGCGTGGCAGAGGAAGGCCAGGTAAAAATATCTCTGAGGAATAATGTCAGGGACTGGTTTTCTTATCAGCCTGCAGAGCAGCCCCTCTGGCCATGCAGTGCTGTGGTGACAGCCTGTGACTCTCCTCTAGGAGATAACACCCCGTGCTGGGGTAAGAACAGTAGGACAACTTTGTTATCATGGTCCAGCTCATGAGAGCATGGCAGCTGTTGGTAGTACCTCTGTCTCCTACAGCATGGTGTGAGGGAGACAGGGCATGAAAAGGAAACCTCTTTTAATCAGTGGGTATAGTATTTGTGTATGTGCAGACAGTAAAAAAAAATGAGCAGGAGCATTAATAAGATGTGTTACTTGAGTACAAACATATATTAAAAGATAAAACACCCTAATATTTGGCGATCTTGCTCTGCCATTCAGATCCCCTTCCCACACTGGCCACCCTTTCCCTTGGCTCAGGGGATTTTGCTAACCCCAAGCCATGTTGCTTGAGCTACTGGAGCTAAACCCTCTACCTGTTCTGCATCTTACCTCTGTTTTGTAGTGATGCCTGCTCACTGCCTCATCTTCCATCATTCCAGATAGGAGCCAGTTGCTGCCCTTGCAGGCTCTGTGTTAGTGTTTCTCTGGCTCTTAGGTGCCTGTTTATCCCTCCCTGTGCTAGCTGCTTCCTCACTGCCTTTCATCACTCAGTTCTTTCTCTTTCAGCCCTGCTTACTCATCTTGCAGAAGCTTCTTCCTCCTTGCACCGTGCTCCTTCCCCATGCAGCTAGGTTAATATTTGACGGTGCGGCTGGTGGAGCTGGCGCAGCTCAGGTGCCTGCCTCTTGCTGCCCTGGTGCTCTGAGGGTAAGTTCAGATTTAAGCTTTAGTTTCCTTACCTGAATCATGGGAATGGGACAACTTTGGGCTTGTCTGCACAAGGGGATGAAAGGCGTTCTCTGTGCTCACACTCTGCATTTACTGTCCATGCTTTTTGTCTGTGTTTCTTTTGCTGTTCTCTTAAACACCTCTTGTGGCTGTAAATTCCTGAGCGCTGAAGACCCGTAAGGACCCATAAGATGCAAACTCTTTCAACCTGGCACAGTGTGTTGGATAAGTTTTTAAAAGGTGTGTGACCATGATATTGGCTTTCACTGTGGTCATGGGGAGTTGCCCTGATGGGAAGAAAACTGGGACTTGAGTCGTTGAAAACTTCTGTCACAGCAGTGAAGCAATAAATGCTTGTATTGTCTTCTTGGGCACGGCACCAACACCTCTAAAAGCTCCTGCTGCCTATCAGTCTCTGCACACATTTCTCTGTCTGTAAGCTGAGGTGATGTCCTCGCCCTGCTGAGTCTGCCTGTGGTGTCGACACTGACACACTGACACCCCCTCACCCCCGCCTTTCCCTTCTTATCCTTCCCCAAGCATGGACCTTGAAGAAGACACTTCCAACCAGGTAATAATTGTGTTTTGGTGTTTTTTTTCCCCCACTTAGCTATGGTGCACCATCCACCTGTATGGGGTTCCTTTCTCAATGCGTGTTGCTTTATTCATAGTTAATGGAAGATCAGCAGATCAACTTTAAATCCTCTTTTCCTTCTCTTCTGCATAGCTCAAGAAGAAACATTAGCACAGCTAAACACCAAGGCTTTAAGCTTCCTAAAAGGACATGAAATTAATTATGTAGCTTTGTTATGACAATGCATAAATATTTTAAACACGAGTGACTGCAATATATTGCAAGCAACTTCTGCCTCTGGCCAAATTTGTGTAACACCTCCATTCAACACCCTCTGTGCCAACTCTTTTGGTGGTACAGTTGCCTCCCAAAGGCTGACAGTGATCATTTCATTGCTTGTGTACAGTAATTTGAGAAGGTTCTTCATGGGTGAACACTGACCAGATTAGCCAGCAGAGGCTGATAGATTTTTCCTTTTGAATTGAAAGGAACTTATGTTATTACGTAGTCTAAGCTTTCTAAATTGCACAGGCCGTAGGACTTGAATTAAGTCCTCCTAATAGTTCAACGGCTGTTATTAATTAACATGGATGTTTTTGTTTCTCTGTGTTGCAGCAAGTATTTGTAATTTATGTAGACCTTGTAAAATTCAGGTACAGTTCCCAACACCTGCTCTTTCTCATTAATGACACATTATTAGCATGTCAGGTCCATAAAGAGTATCTGTAAGGCAGCCAGGAGAGTCTGGAAACTTTGAAGGACATAACATCATTTGAAGGGCTCATGCAGCTTTCTCCTTGTCCCTGTTGCTTTGACAGTCGCAGTAATTTTCTTTAACACTGTAATGCAGCAGATGATCAGCATCTCTGGAGCCTCTGTTTGTGAATCCTCTTTAAAGGGCCTGTGCATGGGGTCTCTCCTTGTTGCCCCAGGTGTGAGGCATCTCAGATACAAATTGTTTTGCCAATACTTAAAACCAATGCACAGACACCTCTCTTGACTTGCTGCTGATGCTGTGTGTAAAGCTGTGTGTTGAGGTGAGCCATCAGTCATGTTTCATCCCTGCCTGTGCCTGCGTTCTTCCTCCACACCCCACATGTCTGGTGAAACACTGTCAGGTCTCCACAGACATGTTTTAAATACTCAGAGAAGCAAGTAATAAATGCAGTCTTAAAGAGCCAAGAAATCAGGGTCCTGTCATCCTTCTGAACCTGGGACCTTCCAGCTAGGATGCTCAGGCCACGAGGCTGTGTCTTTGCTGCTGCTTTTCCAGAGTGAGCACACAAGGCCTGTTGTGCAGTATAGCCTACATATGGTTTGAATTTTGTGCTCTGTTAGAAGAAATATTCCACCTTGCTGCATGCCGGCAATGCCATGGATATTTCAGGGATATCTCTGTTGCTCAAGATGGCTAGATGTAAAGTGGCAGTGACCAGAGCCCCTGCTTTAACTGGGGTAGCAACCCCCTGCCAAATTTCCCTGCCATTTTAACTACAGCATTGTTAGGAAGAGGCTGGATTCCACAGCTGCTGGAGCCCCTGCTGACCTTCTCCTGTTTGTGTGTGGCAGCAGAGCCAAGTGTGTCTTCTGAAAGTAAGAAGAATGAAGTTCATAAGGCAGTGCTATTTTCATCATGTTCTATTGATTTTTACTTAATTTTACTGTTGCTCTCGAACCCACAGTCCCACAAACTGCATATTGCCATTCTCGCAAGTGGTGAGAGGTGTTGACTTTTTTTCTCAAACAACTCTTTGTGTCTTCTCTCTTATTGTCTTTGTGTCTTCTCTCTTATTGGAGCTTGTCGGTATTTTATCTACAATATCTTTTATCCTTTTCTTGATTCATTTTGCCATCTGTCACCTTAATAGAGACAGATAATATTGTTTTTAATTCCTATACTAAGACAGCAGGTATATTTGTTTTCTGCACTACATAAAGATAGTATTTTCTTCACAAAGTTCTCTACATAAAGTTCTGATGAGTATTTTTACAAAGGGGAGAATTTGCTACAGTATAGAGTATTTTAAATATTTGCAGGAATTCAAGTATGTGATGATTTTAATTCAAATGAAGCTACTGCTAAGCAGGAGACAGAGTGTATGCAGACCGTAGTCTTGCAAGCAAAAAAATGCTATTATGCAGCCACTTAGCATAATAGCTATATAAGAATAGGATCTAGCAAAGCACTGAAGTGAATGTTTGACATTCAAGCATCTGGATAGAGTTAGTGGGGCTATCATTTTACCTATATGTCAGAAAAACCCTGCCATGTTGATGTTTAATTTCTCAGGTTTAGAGCCCACAAGCTTTACATAAAAATAAGGTTTGTTTTTATTTTAAATGAAAATGTGCTCTGTCATAGTCAGATTTTTTTTATATTCTTTCCCTCATTTGCCCTCAAACGTGAGTGTCTGAGGCTGACAAATTGTCTCAGCAAATTAAGTCAAGCTGGAAGCAAGGGTACAGCGCTATGTTAGAGCAGCAAATAAGATTTAAATTTTCAAGCAAGAGTAGTAATTAGGCCATTGCATATTTTATGTCTTCATGTTTATTTTCAAAGAGATAGATCAAAATAAGCATAGATGTAATGAGACGTAAGTAAGTGCTTCAACGAGCAGTTAGGGTTCATCAAGTAAAAGCTACAAATTACTGCTCGGTTTTGCTGCCACCCACAGTGTTTACATCTTTGAAATACCAGCAGGCAGGTGCCCTGGCCAGAGCTTGCTCGTTGGCTCTGTAGTAAGAGAAATAGTACAAATTTAGAGCTGTAACACAAATTATTAAGGGAACGGGCTTAGTTTTTTTTTGGTGGTTTTGAAGATCAGGCAAATCCATCACTGCTGTATAAGAGGATGGTTTGGAGGGTCCCAGGCTCTAAATCTGTATCCTGTGTCTGTGTGCATGATGTCTGACAGCCCATGTGGGCTAGGCCAAGGTGCTGCTTTCCCCCTCTGCCCCAAGCAGGTGGCTTGGGCAGTAATCATTATTCCTACCTGTGTTTCTGCACAATATTGTAATGTTTGCCTCTGCATGATGTTGTTTTTCCAGCAGAAGTAACATGACCACTATAAAAAAGTCATAGGATGGGAACTGCAGTTATGTGCTAATTTAAGGTTTTCAAACAGAATCACAGAATCACAGAATTTCTAGGTTGGAAGAGACCTCAAGATCATCGAGTCCAACCTCTGACTTAATGCTAACAGTCCCCACTAAACCATATCCCTAAGCTCTACATCTAAACGTCTTTTGAAGACTTCCAGGGATGGTGACTCTACCACTTCCCTGGGCAGCCTGTTCCAATGCCTCACAACCCTTTCAGTAAAGAAGTTCTTCCTAACATCTAACCTAAAACTCCCCTGGCGCAACTTAAGCCCATTCCCCCTCGTCCTGCCACCAGGCACGTGGGAGAACAGACCAACCCCCACCTCGCTACAGCCTCCCTTGAGGTACCTATAGAGAGTGATAAGGTCGCCCCAAACCTTACATGCCAGTAGTATTCTCCCTGTTCTGATGTCTTCCTTTACAGTGAGAGTAGTTTTGTCGGTTGAGCTAGACCTAAAAGAAAAAAAAAATGGTCCCCAGAGTTCATAATCTAGTATTTTGCTCTTCTTTGCTTAGTCCTCCCATCCCAAAGATGCAATCCTTCCCTAAAAATTCCCAGAGTACTTTATATCCAGGTACATACCATGAAATACTCTAAGGGAAAACAATCCAGAACGTAATTGTTTGGCCTTCTTCCCCACAGATCTGATGGCACACAGGCCTTGCTGCTGCTCACACGAATAGAAACGAGGTTGGGTGCTTTCGTCTGCCCTCTTCTGAATTGTACCAGTTCCGAGTATGAGCCAGTAAGAAGAAGAAATGGAGGAGAGCTCCCCACCACTCTGTGCCACCTGCGGCCAGGCACATTTACCAGAGGAAAACCACTTGTACAGCTACACGGAAGAAGTTGATGATGATCTGATCTGCCACATCTGCCTGCAACCTTTGCTTCAGCCGATAGACACGCTCTGTGGTCACACCTTCTGCACGGCCTGCCTTACGAACTTCCTCCTGGAAAAGGACTTCTGCCCCATGGACCGCAAGCTCGTGGTTCTCCAGAGCTGCAGGAAGTCCAGCATCCTGGTGAATAACCTCCTGGACAAGCTAATGGTTAGCTGCCCTTTCACAGAATACTGCTCAGAGATTGTGCAGCGTGGTCACCTTGAACAGCATTTCCAAACCCAGTAAGTTTTGGCTGAGAGGCGGTGGTTTTTTTTAATTGCTCTGTCTTTTACTTAAGGAGAGGGAAAAGTATCTGCAAGTAATGCTGATTAAAATAGACTGTTAAAGTAAAGGAAGATTTATCAATTTCAGTCCCCGTGAGTACCTATGCTATTACGAGTTTAGAGATGAATTTCTATTTGACTATATCTTACTCTTTTTGTTAGAACCAAATCCATTCCAGGTACGCCATGCTCTTGTTAGCAGTTCTCAGTGGATACCTTGTGGTTAGCTGCATAATGGAAGCATGTATTTAGTCATCCGAAGAGATCCGCGAGTTTGGGGAAGCTGAGCTACCATGAATATTTTAGTGGTACATTACGGCTTTTGTAATTGCCCTTTCTTCAATCCGTTTTTGAATCGCAAATGACCTACATGTGAAGTAGAGCAGAAAATATTCCGGTTTGGTTTTTGTCTTTGGAGCCGCGGGCTCCTTCCTTCCAGGTGAGCACCAGCCCCGTGGAGGCTCCAGGGGCCTTGCACAGACCCAGCCTCCCCAGCAGGGCATGGGGGAGCAACGTGGCCTGCCTCCACATCCATGCTCACCTCCCCAGTGGCCAGAACACCCTCGCTGAAGGAGAAACATCCCCAGGGAGCAGCTTGGTTCCTTTGAAGGGGGAGAACTGATGGTGAATGATGCACTGTTTGACAGGGAAAAGCACGCGTATTGCATCTTCAGCCTTCCTTTCAGCGGGCAGGAGTGACGAGGTACCTCCAGGGCTGTGATTTCCGACTGCTTTGGTGTAGTACAAAAAACAGCATCTTGAATCCAAGGGGAGCTGGGGTGTTAAGACATGCCCTTTTCTGTGGCCTTTATCTGTTCTTTGGTGAAATGACTTCTCCTGTGCTTTGCAGGTGCGACTCACACTCCTAGGTGAGGAATTTATTCAACATATTCACTGTTTGTGTCATGGTTTAAAAAGTCAATCATTTTTCACCACTAAAACTCAGAAAAAGGAAGAAAAAAAAAAAAAAAGGTGGTGGCAGCTGTGCTCTGCAGGATTAGCTTTCTGCTTCTGGAAGAAGAAATTAGCAAGGTTTCCTGTGATTTTCTGCCTTTGTTCAGTAATTCCCTCACATGCCGCAAATACAAATTTCAAAAGCGATGCAGGTAAAGGGACTGACAGTCTGCTGTGAGCTGCTGTCACAGAGATTATGTTGCTCTACAGATTGCAGAGATAAAATCTTCAGCCCCTAGTGCAAATACCCTTCCATTGTGATATATATAGCTGACTTTATTGGATTTTAGATCCTGCTTTTTGACTTCACTTTTTCTTGAGATGACAGATCCATGGCCATCAAATTAATTAGGCCTGAGCCCCACCAGGGACAAGTTTAGTAACACATCTCCACAGCCTCTTTCTGCATCTCCTCCCCTGTGCCAGGCTCTCCCCACTACCTTCCAGCCTTGAAAACCCAGAGCAGAACTGTGGCCATTAAATCCTAAAGCCTCAAGGTAGTGCAGGACAAGATGGTGCTACACAGCTTCTTCTGTGCCACCCATGACCACATTTTCCATATTCAGGATGGTTTGGAGGGCTGAGTTACCTTAAGGCTAGAAGGCAGGGGCATATAAATAACAGGGTACCTTTGCTGCTTAGAGTTTCACTAAAAACCACAAGTTTTTATGGTTTAAGCCAATTGAAGGTTCCCCAGGGCCATGCCCTCGCTGGCATTCCCACCTAAAAGAATTAGGAGGGACGCATAAAGGAGATTTTTGAAACCTTGTGTTTGCAGAAACAGTGCAGTATGTTTACTTTTAAATGTAGCTTTGTTAATAATCACCAGAGATACGTTATTATTCTGCACAATTCAGTTCACAGAGCAGCAGGGAAACATTTCTTGCCACCCCACTCCCAACTCATGGCAGTGCAGGAAAGGAGAAGGGCACTGTGCTCTTCAGGCACCAGCTGCAGCATGCCCAGGCACAGCGCAGGCTGAGCTGACGGGGTTCTTTTAACAGCGATGAATCAGTAGACAAAGTGTCTGAATTCGCTGATTAGAAACAAATAAATAAATAAATAATATTACAGCAACAACAGCCTGGTGCCTTTGGATAGAATGGCTCAGATGCTGGCTGAAAATAAAAAATCTCAACTGAACATGACCCGTGTTCTCAGTGAAAAAATCAGACTCTGTTAGAGTCACCAGGGCAGTCGGCAGTCCTTGTGTTTCTTGCACAAAACAGTCTCAGATCAATCCTGGTTCTCAGAGAGAAAATGAAAGCTTGCCCTCTTCAGGGGTGGGGTCACTGATGGGATAAGGTGAGCTTGCTGGTTTTTATGCTTTGTAATTGAAGAGAGAACGTGAATTTTTTTAAATCTCCAGTTACCACAGAGTAGACCACTGAAAGCATCCTTATTGAAAATGTTTGCTCTTGCATCCTGAGAGAGAGAGAGAGAGGGAGAGAGGAGACATGCCCTTGGCTTCCTACATGATTTATGTTTGCACAGAACCATCTGACTGGATGTTGAGAATTCAGACCGCGATGCAAGCAGCCAGCAGTTGGCTGTGATGCTTTGTGGTGTTTTACTTTAAAAAGGTGTGGTCTTCTGCTGTAGCTCGCTTCCAAACTCCACGGGGGGCACGTTTCCCCCGTGTCAGACGGCTACACCCTTCCGTGATGCAGTTCAGCTCGTAACCCATCTGCTCGTGGGCAGTGATGTAAACGTACCAGCTGGCTCCGGAGAACCACTCTGAATCCTGCAGGAGGCAGGTCTCTTCCCCGAGCATCGCTCTGCTCTGCAGCATAAGTCACTGTCTCGCCAACCATGCTGTGCTGTCCCTAAACCCTCACATCTCCCCATCTGAGAGTCAGAACGAGTAATCCTCTTACAGGTCAATGATTTTGCAGCGTAGCCTCGTTTGTGGGATTTAAGCTCGATTCGTAACGTGCTCCCGTTGTGTTGAAATGGAAAGGCTCGCTTAGAAGGGGCTTGGCTGGCACGACAGCTTCGTGGTGCGTGTCCCACCAGCACAGAGCGAGTGGGAAGGAGGAAACCTAGCAGCAGTGCCAGCCCTGCACTGGGAATGAAGGCTCTCCTGTTACTGGTCCTACCTTGGCTAAGCCCTGCAAACTACATAGACAATGTGGGCAACCTGCACCTCCTGTACTCGGAGCTGTGAGTACGCGCAGCCACGCTGTCCTCGTGCTCTCTGTCTGTCTGTCTCACCTGAGCGGCCGGGAGGTTCTCACCCTTGTGGGGGTCTGTCTGTGTGTCTGTCTGTGCCTGGGCATATGTGTGAAGGAAATCTCGCAGCATCTTGCCAATAGCCTGAAACAAGGCTGCAAAGCAGCTGCTTCACATCCCAAGGGCTAATAATAGTAATACGTCCCCCTTGCTTTCTGCTCCCAAAGAGCGTGGAAGCAGCTAGGGCGTACTGAGTGAAAGAGGTTTTTTTTCCTTATCAACATGCTCTGTTGTGCTGGCATTTCCAGTGGTTGTTGGGTCTGTGGTTTTTTTTTTTCTTTCTTTCTTTTTTTTTTCTTTCCTTTTTTTTCCCATTTCTGAATCTCTGTCTCTTCTGTACTTGCCAAGGATAGCTTTGCCTGGGCGTAGAGGAGGGCATGGTGCTGGGCACCCCTGGTAGAGCTCTCACGGTGTGTACACGCATAATGCTCTGTGTGTAAATCTGCATGCCTGTAGCAAAAACACTGAGAAGCCTTTCACCAGAAATAATTCATTGGAAACAGGAAAGAAATTTCCTCTATTTTTGCTTTTGCCCACAGCAGAATGTTATTTTCTCTAGAATGCAAGTTTTAATGTAGCAGTGCATGCATATATCTTCAAAAAATATCTTTAAAAATTTCCCAAACCCCACAGCTGATCTTTCCCATCCGTAGGACAAATATTCTGTGGTATCATCTCTAACTGACACTAGTTTAATCTATGCTTCAATGTTATTGTAATGGTTAATAGGGCCTTTGTGAATAGAAGCAGATATTTGCTCCAGTATGTTTTAATCAATCATGTTTTGTTTGTGATTTAACAAATTATACATTCTGAGATCTTCCTTGAGATAATGAATGGAATGGCTAATTCTGCTCAAAAGTCAGAAATGACTGTGCTGTGTCTACAGTGGGAATGTTTCAGTAACAGTTGCGATTAATATCAATGAGACTAATTTCCAAATGATTTGGTCTCTGCCATTACACAAAAAAAAACAGGGCTTTGCAGAAATGAAAAGTCCCCTTCTGAAATGCTCGTGTGATATGCATGTCAGCTATTAATAATTTAGCCATTCTTAGTACAACCGCTCAGGATTTCTGTATGCCATAGGTGCTTTCAAACATTTAATAAACCTGGTTTGGTGTGTTGCAGCTATGCCCTCGTTTTAATTAACTGGCATTTTGTTAAAGAATGTTAATTAAAAAGTAGAGTAAAATAAAATAAATCAGTGAAGCCAAGCAGGCTACAGGAGCAATCAAGCTCAAACAGAGCAGATGAACACTTACAATGGAAACAATGGCATCTGGGACATCTAGTTTCCAGGAAAACAAACTGATGAGATTAATCAGAGCACAGGCGCACGCACAGTCTCCTCGCTTTTCTTGGGGAATTCAGGTTCACTGACTCTCCCAGGATAAAGAGCTGTGATGCACAGTAGCTATTCAGCTCTTATTTATTTAGCCTTCTAACCCACAGAGACGCTGTTCTCATGGATGTAGGCAGTCGGTCTTAATTGAGCGGGTGTGGGCTCAGGCTTGGACATGCATCTTTGGGTGTCAGCAATGGGAGGTGGCACGTCCCCGACCGGTGCCAGCCCTGGGTGCTGCCCCATGCCCTGCTCACTGCCCCATTGCCACCCAAGGTGGCAGGCAGCAGGATTCACTGGGGCTGGCATAGCCCAAAACAGTGCCACATGGTTTGAGCTCATTTCAGGCATCTCTCCTGCTCCACATGGACTCTGGATGCTGCACAAGGCGCTGACATACTGATCT
The DNA here is from genome assembly GCF_009819795.1 of Aythya fuligula. Taxonomy (NCBI): domain Eukaryota; kingdom Metazoa; phylum Chordata; class Aves; order Anseriformes; family Anatidae; genus Aythya; species Aythya fuligula. Next base: position 49,035,279 of record NC_045562.1, read on the forward strand.
GTGAGATGAACACAGGGTCCTCGCTAATAGTAGTGGCTGAAAGAGAAAGAGGGACATGGTTTTCAGTCCCATTTAATCAATGTATACAGATGTTAGGACCTACAGGTTGTTATGTTGGCTAATCAGGCACTTACATACAGGATATTTTCCATGCCAATTTTGTGAGACAGTGTGGGCACCATCATCCAGGACACGGGGACACAGCTTCACTGTCCCAGTCCTTTTAAAATGCCCCAAAGCCTGCAGAGGCAGCTCCATAAATCCCTCCCCACAGGCAACCAAAGAACTCCCACCATGTGTAGCTTATCTGATGGCTTTCCCCACTGCTCAAAGCCAGACCATAGCAAGCAGAAAGCCTTTTTTTTCATTATCCCACTCTCTTTGGGTGCTGGCCAGTGCAAATACTGGCCTTGGTCGGGACTCATTATTTGGCTGGCTGGCAGCCACCAGAGATACCAGCCAGGGGAGGGGGCAGCAGGGCTGTGAGCAGCCTGGGAAGAGATTTGGAAAGGTGAGGGGCATGGCTATCATCACCAGCATCAGGGCAGGAGGCAGAACAAGGGTGATGGGTTAGCATCACCTTCCTCTCACACAGCCTCTCTCTTTTACCCTGTTAAAAGAGAGGCTAGGTTATTTTGTGCTGAGCTGTGGTTGTTTGCTTTGGTTCGAGGGTATTTAGCTCCATAACTGCAGAATGGGTAGTTTGGGGAATAGGGACTACAGCATAGCCCAAGGCCTGGCTGGAGATGAAGGCTCTGGAATTCATTTAAGAAAGAAAAAGGCTATTTGAGGAGAGTTGAATAGGAGAAATGAAGTTGGGGAAAGGCTGTGTCAGACCCTTGCACTTCACCTGTGTGCCATGCAGGGGAAAGAGGTGTGTGTGTGTGTGTGTGTGTGTGTGTGTGTGTGTGTTGCAGTGACACTCGGTGGGACAGGTGTGGAGTGCTGATAACTGCAGGTATGCTCAGCAAGCAAATACTTTGTCTCCTGACACTGTTGCCTACACGAGAACCACTTCCCTGGCCATTGTCTGTTGTGCCTCCCTTGCCCCCAGCACAGATGCCCCTCTGGTCCTCACTCTGTACCAAGCTAGAAACAGCAGCCCTGGGCACTACCCAGGGTCTATGCCTTCTCCTTTATGTCCCTGTAAAGGAGCCTCAACAGATACACAGTCTCTTTCTTATCTATATAAATAAACTTGAGGGAAAGGAGGATGCGAGAGCAGGCAGTGAGTAACCTTGCGTTGTCCATCTGAGGACCTCTGCCACATGGACAACATGGGGTGGTGTCCAACCTAATCCCCTTCAGCACGTGGCCCTACTGACCGAGTGGCCACCTGGGCAGCGTGCTCAGCACAGGCCCTGCGCCAGGGAGCCTGTGGCAGCTGTGTTTGCTGTTCTCCAAGGATTAAACAGCCCCTGGCCCGAGGCAGGGCTGCTAATACACTGGCTGGAGGCACCCCACTAATTTAAATCAAGACTTTTATTTTAAATCTGCTGCTAGAGCAAAAGACACAACCTAACCGCTACACCCACGTGCAAAAAAAAAAAAAATAAATAATAATCCTTCTTTTGTGTCTTACTGCTCTTGGGTTTTACATGAAGCAGTCAAAGGAATCCCACCAAATTAACAGGATCAAGTTTCCCCATATAACTTTTATATGATAACGGCTCTCCTACATTTCAAAACAGCACTTTGGCTGGAAGAGCCAGTAAAATTTAGTTTCTCTGTTCATTCAATTTAAGAAGAGGCACAAGTGCCAGCTGTCTTCTAGTGTCCTTGGGCATGTCTGGTTTTTGGTAAGCACGATGTAGCTCAAGCCATTAGCTGAAGGAGGAATTCCGTAGTGAAAAACAAGAGTGGAAAATTATAGTATCTTTTAGAGGGTTGCTTTCAATTCAGCTAATCCCCTCAAGGCTCCTCAGGTTCGAAGTCAGAGCAATACTGCATTTACAGAAGTGGCCAGAGCAACATTTAACTACAGACCTTAGAAAATCCTCCCACACATGGTGGCTTGGCAAAGCCCAGTGGAGAAACGTGGATCTGGCTTCAAGCCTGCTCTTGAGAAGTTAAGGAGGGCAGGGCACTTTGCTCAGCTGGGCTGTGCATGTTGCAAAATTTGGAGCAAAAATGTTGAGGATGGAGCTTCTCATGCTTGTGTGTTAGTTCTTTGCGAAAGCCACGTGCTGCCCTCCTTTCTCAACGCAGATCTCAACGCATGTGGAAATCTGTGCCAGAGCTAAGCTGTGAGGTTAATTAAAGCTGAAAGTGTTGGTAAGGAATGCTGAAAGTGAATGGAAAGATTCTTGAATGAAAATGTAAATGAAATGTCTGCAATATCTGCATTAAACAGACAGGACAAAGCACATTCAGATGAAATGTGAAGAGTCCTTTCCAGTAGAGCTGGCTGCCCCTGAGGAAAAGGGGGCAAAACCTGCTGTACTGTTCTTAAAAGTACGGAAGGAGCTGTAATCCAGACTCATGGCATTGAGGCACCCAATATGAATTTGTCTACATATATCAGCTGCTGTATTCAAGAGTATTTGATACAGACTACGCTGCTGGCATAGGAGAAAAAGAGGTTGCTTCCACTGACCACGACTACTTAGGTCCAAAGACAATCTCCAGGAACCAAACCTCCTTTGCAAGCTTTAAGAATTGGTTGATTATGCCTGAGAAGTTCATGTGCAATGGAAGTTGGTTTTCCAGTAATGCTTTGAGAAAGGTCATGCTTTATTCCTCACGCACATGCATGAAGCTCACCTTTCCTCCTTCACAGCCACCTACATACACTTGAGATGAGAATTAGACCTTGCACTCTGCTGGCATGTCTTCTTGTGGCTGGAGACTTCTCACACCTCTGGAAAAGCCTGATGCTGGCTAATGTCAGTCCCAACAAATGAGCTTCATTGCCAAAAATAAAACCTGTGCCAGCCGATAAAGTGAAACGATGCCAAGGTGAAAACACAGTCAGAAAGGTTTCTTTTCATGAATGAATTATGCCTCAGTTATGTCTGAATTTTGTGTAGGCTGCTCGAAAGAAGTGTGCTTATACTCCTTGCCTATGTAACGGGAGCACAAAGGGGGCAAACCTTATCCCTCTCTGAGGCTGGCTAGGAACAGACATCCCACTTTCGGATGGGGCCAGAACAGGGAAAGCACTGGAGCAGGAAGGGACAGGGTGAAGGGAGTTGCAAAAGGTCGGTGGTTGCACACAGGCAGCAGACATTCGTTTCTCTTCTGTCATTAAGCCACCCTGGCCGTATGCTGCAAGTTTGGCCGACCTCCGCATCTCTCTGACAATTAACCTAGTTTAGCACTGGCACTGGCAGCATGACAAGGATATTTTTCCTTGAGCTATTTCTCTGACAAATCTGGCAGAACTGGGCTGCCCTGTAACGCAAGGATAAATGCCACTCTTGCAGAGCTCTAGTGCCCATTGTAGATTAACTCCTGCTCTGAAAACTGGTTCAGGGATCAGCTACAGCACAGCAGGGAAGCAGACTTGTAGGTTTGAGGGTCTTGTCTTATTTTTATTTATTTTTTTAATATTCTTGACCTTTGGGGGAAATCTGCCTTCAAGGTTCCAGTCAACAGAGCAGCATTTTGTGACTGTCTCCATGACCAGAGACATTGTTTAGGAACTAGAATGGATTGTCTGCATCTTGGCATGTGACTGCGTGTCCAGACTGCCCCCCTTGAACACTGTAGTGACCAGGTGGATGAGGATGCCAACTACACAGGACACAGAAACACAGATTTTATGCTGACATCACTGACAATGCTGGACTAACAGCACAGACTGTAGGTGTCAGCATCGATGGCTGCTTGGGGCTTCATATTCTACAAGGAGGGCCCAGCCCTTTCCCTCTGTGTCGGACTGGTACCTCAGGAGAGGTATCTCTTAGTAAATGGTGTTTCATATCATGACTAAAACCTCACTGTCACTGAAGGATTCCTGGCTTGGAGCTGAATCTTCTTTGGGGATTAAGAATGTGAATTTAATTTTACATCACCCCTAGGCCTTGGCAAAGTTGCAGTTGACAAAGACTGAATATATCCAGTGAATCCTTGGACTATCTCTACAATATGTTTTATGCATTCATATGATTTATTAATTGACAACAGATTCTGAATATAGATTGAAGCAAGTTCAGGAGCAACCTAGTGAAATGACTGGAGATTACAACAGATGGTGTACAAATTTTACACACACACCCCAAAAAAAAAAGAAAAAAAAAAAAGTGGATTGTCTGTAACTTCTACATGTTTTACAATATATCCTCCCAATATGAAGTTAAAGAGGCTGACTGTTACACTGAGGAGGTCAAGCTGTATTTACAGGAAGTTCTTTTCTCCTTTCTTCTGAATTTCTGTTGGCAGCACTATCAAACTTTATCGATAAAGTCTTGCATTTCTCAGCACTCTAGACAAGCAAACAGATTTGTGAATATCACACATAATAATGACCATATCTGCCCTGGTTTTCATTCTCTCTTCTTTCTGTTAAGATCCTGGACACTTGGGTGATGAGAAAATAATCACCATTGACTCCTCTAATCCTGAGGAGTTGTCCTGGTCCATGACACTGCTGTGATACATGGAGACAAGTTAAGAAAAGAAATTTGCTGTTGCTAGAGCCGTGTAGATTTTTTAGTCGCTCTTTCTCACTTTTATTTGTATTTACTCACTGATTGTTATCTACCTAGATAATGTAAAGTAAACGAATAAAAATGTCTTTAGTGGTATAAATTTCGGGTACAAAATTCAATCATCAATGTATTGCTCTAGGATTTTTCCTCTTTTGCTCTATTCAAATCACGTTGTCAGGAAACAAGCATTTTAGGCCAGAAAGTCATTTTATGTGCACATATTGGGAAACTTACACCTCTCCATATATTGCGCATTGCAGTCCTATCATTCACTAGACAGTGTGTAATATATTCTTAATGTAGAATTTCAATAATTTAGTAACCTCTTAAATAGAGAAAGAAGGGAGTATGACCTGCTCTGAGGATCATATTTTCCTGTCTCCTCTGCAGACCTTAGAGAACTGATAAGATTAGTAGACTGATGGCCTTGTTATGGTTAGTGTTTTATTAAGAACAGCCAGTACTAATTTTGAAAGCATAATTAAGGGTATTTTCTTTTCTTCTCTCGTATACGATAAGCATTACTCTTACATATTATTCTTAACATTCAGCTAGCCCTGATGAAGTCCTGCTGTTCTTTTACCTTCCTTCCCATGTAAAACAACCAATGGAGTGGTTTCAAAGGGAATCCGTGGAGGCCTCTCCTCTTGTAGATTTTATAACTCAATAGTACAAAAGGCCAGAAAACGTCCCACGTGGAGCAGGCTTTTATGGAGAGGAGATGGGCATGATTAACCAAATGTGTTCTGGAAGACCACTGGAAGCAGAGAATACTCTGTGCTGCTGCTACTAAATGAGGATGTGTAGGTTGATATGGATGAGCAAGGCTGTTTCACTCAATATGTACGAGCATCTCCTGCCAAGAGACTGAATTACAGTCAGAAGTAAGTGTTCTCTATGAAGAGCCAGTGTTGCAACACTGTTCTTCACCAAACAGGTTTTGCAGTGGGAGCATGCATCCCAAGAGGTGGCCATGACTTGGTCATGACTTGCCTTGCCAGCTCTCAGATGATCCAGGCCACGGGTTCTAGCTGAAGATTTGGCACATCTCTCCTGGTTTGTCTTTACATCAGGAAGATGACACTGCAGGAGAAAGGGTGAATACAAATTCTGTCCCAAATAAAGTGTGTAAGTACTGGTGCTTTTGTCACTGGGATTTGTTGCAGGGGTGAACAAGATTGAAAGCACCTGGTGATGTTACTTTGCCCCAACCCAGACCATAATGGAAGTATTTATACCATTAATATTAGCTGAGTCAATATAGAAATGCTGAGGAGATCCTAGTGCTGGCTACTGCAAACTATGCTGTCCAAGTCACCCTTGGGCCCTGGCACAGGACTGGCAGAGGCTGCACATCCTGCACAGCCTCCAGTGCTAGGGATGTGCTCTTTTCTCCACATCTACTTTGTATTATGAGTCAAAGGTATGGTCACACCAATGTGCTTTCCTCAGTGTTGTGTCTGTGACCTTTTCTTGGTGCCCATTTTAAAAAGTCCCACATTTGCATTTTGCATATCTTGATGAATTTTAGTGGACTGAGTGTGCACCATTTCTAGCAAGCCTCCTGTTTCCAGTTTCTTCCCTCAGAGGGGATTGAATTCCAGCACATTCTTGTTTTATCCTTCCAAGACATGAGTGTAATGAAGTTGGACAGTAATGGTTGCTGTATTTCACTTTTTTTCTGCTCTGTCCCCAGTGGTCTAAGCATCTGTAGGTTTGAAGGCACTTACAGTCATGGTCTTTGAGTTCAAAATAAATCAGAAGAGAACAGACCAAAACAGGACAGAGCATTTAATAAGATATATAGTATACATATAAACTTGCACTTAATATGTTGAGCTGACAAAGCAAATAAATGCAAAGTTTTGCAGACTTGCCTTTTTTGTAATCTAGGCTTGAATAATAGTAACATGACCCAAGTGAGCAAAAGAAATTTATAATGGGAGGCCAAGAACAAGTAACCGTCTTCTACAACTAATGAACTGTAATCCATACCAGAGATTTCCAAAATGCATTTGTTCCTCTTCCACCTACCTCCCAACAGAATCAGCCTGTCTTCCTTCCTCTTTTCCTTCCCTTTCTTCAGCAGATGCTTACTTATATTCCTGATACTTTTGCTAACTCAGCACTGGAGAGAGGGAAATAGCTGCATTCTTAGGCAGAAGATGCATTTCACAGGCTTGTGATGGTCTCCTTGCTTTCTGTTAAGGTCTGCTAATTGTTGTTCAGATCTTTCTGTGTTTCACATAGCCCCTGCTTTTCAAGTCCCCAGCAAATAGAAGTTGACAACCAATGCAAAAAACACCATAGCAATTTAGTGCCCTGTGGTGCTTTACAACACCAAGAGAACTCACAGCTGACAGCATGAAGGTTTTTTTGTCTGTGATGAGCTTGGTTTGCTTGCATGTCAGGTAAAAATAACAGTTTGATCTTAAATAGGTGTTTATCTTTTTGCAGTGTTACATAAACTCTCTTGGCACCTCCTGACAAACGTGAATTGGCTGCTTCTGCCCTATGTATGTTTTGAGAGAAAATGTAGGTTTGCAACCCTTTATATTTGAGTCTTTCTTTTTGTTCCCTAGACATGACTTGTAACGTTTGCCAGTCTCCATCATCACCAGTATCAGGCTGTCTTTTGGTTTCTTTAACCATTTTCCAGTTGGATGCTCCCGTCTATCCTAAGTCTTTGTCTGTCCTTTGCTACCTCTAAATTCCTATTTCCTTTACACCTCTGCTCTTTGCCTCTCCCACAACCTAACAATGAACTGCTTGGCAGAGCAGTAACCTGGGATCAAGGTCAGCAAGGAAGCATGGTTTTAACCACTGCATCATATGATGGCAGCACCTTTCTCCTGCCTGGTGGAAGGAAGAGAAGCAGAGACTGAGCAAGCAATTGAACTTCTTTAAAAATATAAGACTGTCTTGGACACAGGCTCTATTGTAACCACTACAATAAATAGACAGAGTCAAAGTCAAATAAGGACAGATGCTGCTTGTCCTGGATTTGACCGTGTCAGGTGAATAGAGGTCACCCATTCATAATCTCAAAGTCACTTGAATTTGACATGTTCAGGGTATCAGTCCATGGATAGAAAGCTCTTCCTGGGCTGCCCAAGCCCTGTCCTCCTCATTGTGGTGATGGTGAGGCCCTATCTGCTCCATTCTGTTACCTCCAGTCTCCTGATGCCTGTGAAGGAGCTATTCTCTTGAGGGCACTGTCTTGTTCAAAGAGAGTAAGAAGGAAAGGGAAAGAGAGAAATGGGCTGATTGGACCTGCCAAGGATTTGTGTGGCCAACTACAATGGTGCTGAGCATGCTGAGCCATGTGTCTTCTGTCTCCTCGCACTATTTCAACACTGCAAAACTCTGAGCTGGTTATGCTTCTTATTTTAAGTTTATGGATTAATGTATGAGTAAACTGTGAGTTCAGGCTGTGGAGCTTAACGTCAGAAAAACATGTGGATCTGAAGGCTCAAAACAAAGAAAGCTTTATGAATTGACCAGGTTTGGTGACACACTCTTTATGTTAACTCCACTTCAACAGTTCTGGTGAACTTTAAACATTTACCTGTTAGACTAAACACAGGTTAAGCCAGGCTGTGAAATAACTCAACTGTAGGGCTGACATCTGATCAAAATCTTATCTACTGATCTTCTGCCTAGCTGCATTACCACCTGGACCGAATTCCTTAAAAGAGTTGCACACTGTCCTTCAGAAACCACTAAAAACAATGAAAATAAAGTAAGTCAAGGAAATAGGGATTGTAATATAGCCCAGTTCCTCTTACCTAGTTAATTTGTTTAATTTGAAGACCACACTTCTAATTGTTTCACTATGTGCTATTTCAGCAGTCAGGCAGAGGAAGCTATGGGAGATGGAAGAAGTGAAAAGAGCAGTACCAACATGCATGGATTAGTTCTTTACAGATATTATTCCACTGAACACTGACTTCATTGACAAATGACTCCTGACTTTCACTGGAATGAACTAGGAAGAAAGAGGTTTTGTGTACATGGAGAAACATCTATTTTTTACATACCTAGGAAGATATGGAGTAGTAGAGATCCAGTTTTATATGTACATTTTTGGGGAGGAGTGGGTGGGTAGAGGAGCTTCTCACCACTCTGAAAAGTGGTGAGACACACCACACTGTTTTTAACAGAAACAACATGTTTAAAAAAACAAAACATCCCTTGAGGACCTGTGGGTGAATGAGTTGAAACAATACAAATAAAATGTCATGGGCTCCAGCTTCTGCAATCTTTATGACAAAAAGATGTCCAAAAAAAACACCCTGTGTGGGGGCTTCATCAAACCTCAGACTCCACTTTCCTGTCCCTTATGACAATGGTAGCTTCATGACAAGAGATCTTACAAAATTGTGACTTTCCTCCTGTTTTTTTTGTTTGTTTGTTTGTTTTTTCTTTGTTCATTTGTTGTTGAAATTTCTCTCCCAGGATTGGCAGACACAAACGCCAGAAAGTCTCTTTTAAAGAGGATGTTTTCAGGAGAGTAGCAGGACTGACAATAAAATAGCGACCCGTATGACCTCTGCGTGGTTAGGTCTGCAGCTAAAGCTCAAGAGTGGGGGAAGGCTCCCTGTTTGTCTCCAAACTTGAGCCTGTTCCTTGTAAGAGTCATCCACATCACAACAGAAGGCTTCAAGGGGCTTAGAGTTAACGTTAAGGAGCGGGAATATGTAGCTAAAGTCTAGCAATGGATCCCAGATCCCTCTCCCCACACCAATGGCTGTACACAGAAATGGGGATGAAGCAGGAATTGTTTTTGCATCTCGGTTTCACCATGATGTCCCAGGCAGAAGGAAGCAGAGTTCTTTTGTTGGCTGTAGGGAACTGAGATCTCAATGCTTGGGTCTTCATTCTAAAAGCTTCTGTGTGTTTTGGGGTATTTGTTTGTTTATTTGCTTTTTTTTTTTTGACTCCTCCTTATCTTTCTGGCAGCGCTGGAGAGTGGGATTTTTATGGCACCATATGACAGTTCTCCTTCCCTCTGTCCCCCTCCTCCCACTGACTCAGGGAGCCCTGGGTACTGAGGAAGCTAGGAGGCAGCCCCAGGCCTGTCCAAGAGCCACTGTGGCTCCAACCTCCCATAGCACAAAGCGCAAAAGAAGAAAAGGAGACTCTGGAAAGGGCGCTGAGGAGAGGGGAGGATAACAGCCACTTCCCTGGCAGGGGGGGACTGTCAGCAGCACAGCTGTTCTTTTTGGAAATGTCAGAGAGGAAGAAGAAAGTGTCGAGGGAGTTGTCACCAGCAGACAGCACAATAGGTGTCTCCAAAATAGTGCTTCGCACAGTCATAGTCCTTTCTTGAAAACACTTACCAGGAAGCCTGGGTCTGACTAACTTTACAAATAATGAACTCCATTTGAGAAACAGACACGTAAATCACAAAATCACTTAGGATCCAATTTCTCTCTGATGAATGAGAGCACAGGCGTGGGTTTGTGCAATGTGCAGCACAACCAGCAAAATGATGTCCCTGGGCTCTTCAGCACCTTCATGGTGCAAAATGTGACCTCAGACTTCTTGAAATCTACCCAGTGAATGCCCATGTAGTGAGCCATGGCAGCTTCTTCTTTCAAGAAAATGTCATATTCTCACTGATCCTGAACCTGCACGAGACACAGCTGGCCAAGTGAACCACCTTTCAGCGACTTGGGTTCTTTTATTAAGGATGCAGACAGGAAAGTCTGCCTACTAATCAGGAGACCTCTTTTCCCCTCTTAAGTTTATCAGAGCATTGTTGATTAAATTATACTTTAAACATGCTAATTAACAGAGAACAAGTTATCAAAGGAAAAATCAATAGATCTGTTCGTCCCCCAGTAGCAAAATGATCTCTTGACTCTCTTTCCTGTGCTACTTATGACCATGAGCATGAATCTCTGTGCCTCAATGTGTCTGATTCTTTGTGGGTTGTAGAATGGGCAGACCTGAAAACAAGCCATAATTGTGCTGATACCATGATTGTACACAACTGCTGTCTAGTGTGAAGATAAGAGCCCTGGATGCAGAGCCTGCAGTTACAGGGTGTGCAGGGACATATGGAAATGAAGATCTAAAATGGGCACTGAGAGGTCCAACAGTTTCTACTTGCTGTCTAGAAAATGGGGGCAGGGAAGAAAGGACAGAGGTTCTTCTGAAGAGATGCTCTAATCACTCAAGGAAGTTGATCAATAATGAAGCCCATAAGTTGAAGCTGATCCATAAAAAAGCGACCGTGCTGCTCTTACTCTAGGGCAGCTTCTCTGGTGAATGCTCTTATTTCAAAAGAGGGATGTCTCCAGGGAAGCTATTCTGGGATGTGTGTTTCTACACATATAATTTACATAGTGTGGCTAAGGTATTGTTCCACAACCACTACTGCAATCATGTATTTCCCTCCTGCAGACAACCCCTTAGTAAGCAGCACCATCTCTGGAGGCTGATGTGGTTGACCTTCGTGGAACCACTTATGTTCAGTTTTGGAAGGTCTCCTTAAAGCCCATATCAAAGTACTCAGCAAACCTTCCTGCAGGATGCTGTGACATCTTTAAGTATCTTTTAAGGAAATAGGAAAATAATTAGCTGTGAGGCTGTTGTTTTGTTTACAGTCACTAAATTGTTAGGTATTTCTTTCCCTGTTTTCCTCCTCCTCCTTTTCCCTGCATATTGCACCCTTATAAACACACAGTGCTGAGTGCTGAGCACCTGGCTTTGTGCTTCCAGGCACAGCCTGTGTTTCACAGACATTTAAGGAGCTCTTCAGCCTTCAGATGGTACAACCTGCTGACGATCAGTAAACCACCAAATACTGGTCCGAGTCACTGCAAACAATACTAAAACAAAGAGTAATGTCTCAATTGCTTGTATACACAAATGCAGTACTGATTTTGTTTAGTCTGTCTGGGTCAAAATTATTTTTTTATCCTTGATGTTCATGTCTGTGTGGGGGTGGGTATTTTGCAACCAGAGCAAATTTGATTATTGTAGCTGTAAGATTATTCTGTGTTACAAAGCTGGTCAGTTTGGCTAGATTAGCCATCTGCATTGACAGGCTGCTGGGGTAATATCTGCATGAAGTGAATACAATTCAGTTTATACATGTCTGGGTGCCAACAAGTCCGATGCCCCCAGCATGCAGCCGTCCGCCAGCAATGTAGATGTCCAGCTGGAGATCCTGGCTGTGGGTGATAGCTTGGGTCACCTTGAGTCATGACGCAGGTAGTGTGTTGCTGTGAAAACGAGCAGGCAATGAGGCACAGCACGAGTGCGCTGCTGGAGTTCAGGCTGCCAGCTCCCTTCTCCAGGACCAGGGTCACCTCAGTTGGAAGAAGGCAGGCTGTAATTATCCCCCTTTGGAGCCGATAGTGAACTGACATCATTTCCTATGCCACCTTGGTTTCCCTTCAGGGGGCCTGTCATTACAGCTAACAAGACCCAAGTCTCCTCGACCTGTGACGTTCACAAAATCACAGCCTGCGCTGAAACGGCCCTGGGCTCAGAGGCTGGCTGAGTCACAACCTGTCACAGAGCACTCACAGCTTGCTTCCACTTCAAGGCAGCCTCTCGCATCACAGCCCAGACCCTTCTAGTAGGGGCAGCAAGGTCAAGCCGGTTGTGCCCTCTCTTAGGACAGTAGGGGCAAGGCCACCATCCTGGATTGCCCAGGGGAGTATGACTGCAGCTCGTGCTCAAGGTTCAGCTCTCCAAACCTACTGCTCAGGTGTACCCACAGTGTTCTAGGTGCCCAGCTGCAGCCATCAGGCTTATATTTTAATTTTCAAAGCAAAAATAGTTGATAGGTCTTCAATATTGGAATGCATGTCTGCAGCAGCATAAAGGGAAAAAGGAAAAATCAGCTTTCTAAAGAAAATTTTGTGATTTTAATTCTATTTCCTGTGTTTTAACAGAATGAGTAGATAAGTTAGCATGTTTTGTAAGGGGACAGCGTGAAATGACAGCCTCTTAACATGAACATTTCTTAAAATAATTGAATAATAATAATAAAAAGAAAAGGAGTGAAAACCTTCTTTGTTATGTAAACCATTCAAAAATAGCCATCTGAGAGAGCAGAAATGACAACAAAAACCCAAAGAAACCTGTGGTATCTGCAAGCTAATGAATATGAAGCAGCAGCAGCCTTATCAACTTGGGCTAAAAGTAACATACTGTATAAAACTGATTTTCTCCTTCTCTTACTTGCCTTGGGCAGGGAAATCCATTTTGTGTTGTTGGCAGTATGGTACCCACTTATGAAGGCACCTTCTGTCATTAAGGGAGTCCAGGGCTGGATCCCTGCTTCTACCATAGTTTACGCATTATCTCCGTTGATTCATCAGTTGCACCCTGATGGTCTAAGAAAAGACAGATTTTTGTGGAGAGGTTCTCAGCCTGTGTTTTTATGCTTCAAGGGTCACTGCTTCAACTTCAGACCAAAAAAAGGCTCTTATGCCTGGGTAGTACTGTCAGTTTTTCCCCAAGATACCGTCAGGACTAACAGAGAACAGTGCCTTTTCTTGTAAACCTCTCCCAGCTTCAACCAAAAAAGCCACAGCAGCCTTTGAAGCAGGATTTCCCCTCCCCGGGCACCTGTTTTCCATTTGGTGATAGCGTCAGGCTCCTTCTTGCTCAATCCACCTCTGTGAATCCATCCTCCTTGCTGCACCTGGGCTGGGTTTCAAGAGGAGGAGCAGACACTAGGCTTACCCAAACACATGTTTTTGTGCTGAAAACACTCCCAAAAAGTGAGGAGTGAGCTCTCTCAGCCTCCCTTGCCAAGCAGAGGCTAACAGTAGTCCCTGAACAACAGGAGGGAAACTGCATCATCACATGGCTTCCTCATTAGTGAGTACAGCACTGCCTGTGCATGTGGAGAGAAGACTGAGTGGAACGGGCTTTTTTCAGATTTGGCTAAAGGAATTCAAGTTTTGAGTATTTCTGATACTTCTGTTACGAAGGGTGATCTGAGAACATTTTTTCATAATTTTACAGCACCATATAGTGAGCATTTCCTACCATGTGAGCTTTCAGAGGATTGTAAACAACATTCCAGCCATACTTGTACTGTGGCTGGATATAGACTTTCTGGAGTCTTTAAATGCTTTTACAATGTGTGTTTACTGTCATAGAAGGGCAAAGTATCTCACTGAAACATCTCAACATCTCATATTCACCTCAGCGAAACCATAAAGCCACAAGCAGAAGGGACTTTTGCATGCCCATTGGGTTTGGGAATTTTTGTTCTGAAAACTGGCTGCTAACTTCCCTCAGGTCCATCTTCTTCCAGCCCTACTTGCAAAGGGGAGGACTGCGGAGGCAGGGTGAGCAGAAGTCAGGATGATGATTCTGTAGAATGAGATAAGCAAAATGTACTGCTGGCTATGTTATACTCACAGAAACTTCATGTAACGAGATATTCAGTCAACAGTGTGACTTGTGTACTTCTTATGCCACTGTCAAAACCTGTTTTGATTGAAATCCTGGAACCTGAGTTGTGATACAACAGGAAATGCTTTCCTCACCCCTACAAGGAGACCGTGTTTTTTTAGGATTTTATGTAAAGTGATTCATGAGTCATGTGCAGTTCACTTCTTACAGGACTGACTCAAAGTCCTTACTGAATATCAGACAGTGAATTTGACAAGAGGGGAAAACTTTTTTAAAAAGGAAAACATTTGTGACATCTTATGACGCATCTTACGATGGCGAAGACATTTGTTCAGCACTCAGATGGGCACCTGACAGGGACCTCTGTGTTCCTTCTACTCCTGAGAAGGCACGTTAAGACCTCCTTTTTCTGACCTTCCCCAAGAGGAAGCAACTTTCAGAGAACAATTTTTACCAAGATGTGTTAGTGATGTAATCTAGATATCCATGCTGACCTAAAAGGAACCTTATGTGATTTTTGGGTCACTGAGATGCAAGTGTCACCACAGCCAGACCTGTGGGTCACCCTTCATGGCATGTTCTGTCAATAAGAAGGCATAAAGACAGCAGTCATTACTTACTGGCTACAACCTTAGTGTTTCTTGTAATTTTAAATTCCAGTGGAGACAACATTAGTAAATCCAAGCCTTGGATAGAAACCACTTTGAAACTGATTGCAGTATTCACCTTTTGTTATTTTACATCTAGAATCTTATCTGCATCGCTGCTTTGTGCTAACAAAAGTCCTGCTTGCTTGTTGAGTCCATGGCATAGCAGATATTGTAATTATATATATATATATATATATGTATGTTAAGTATGTGTAAATGCAAAAGGTCTGTCTGGGAGGCACTTCAGTCTGTATCTGAAAGAATCGAGCTACACTGATTCTGTCGTTCCCATAGTGTCAATCCTATTAAAGAACCAAACTCCCCGGTCCCATTGCGAGCATATTTTTCTCACTGCATCATAAACTTTTTATAGTATAGGTGGGGATAATAGGAGGTGAAGACAATGCAGAGATGCTAAGTTCCGGGAGACTTGTTATACCTGTTGAATATAATCCAGTGATCAAAACACTGAATAAACATGAAAACACATGAATCAACAGAACTGGTGTTTATTCTTGGCATTAATTATATGGGTGTCCATATAGTTTGAAAAACACAATGTAGAGGATTGTATTATGAGCATTGCAGTGCCTTAAGAATCTCTTTGTCTTTACACTTGTCATTTTTAGCTCAGATAACTTGATTTCAGAAGCATTAGCATTTCTTTTGAAACTTTGTACAAATATTCTGATTTCTCCAGGCTCAGTTTTCTAAATCAGGTAGCTATTCGATGATCCTTCTGCATTCTCATTGTGTATCATCTTGATTTCCTACTGTAAAAAGACTTTACTTTATTAGTACAAGGCAAACTCAGTGGTCAGAATCTCCTGCAGAATACCAGTGCTGCTCTTTGAGCAGCCTTCGGTCAGACATGAAGCTGACAGCTGCTGATGGCAAGAGTTATGTTGCTTTCCACATACCCAGCTAACACCCCTTGTGTGAGATTGCTCTCTCATGTGCGCCGTCTGTAGGTAAAAGAAGGTACAGGTATTGGTAGGCAATTAAGCTTTCCATAAACATATCTCTTGGGATTGTTTTGAGTTCATATTTTGTCACTTCCTTTTGATGCAATGTTCCATTTTACCCTTCTTTAAGAGTAACGGAAGGCTGAGGTTTCTGAAGAGTTTTGCGTAGAGAACAGTGCAATTCTGCAAGGTGATGAAAGCACCTGATAAAGTTTTAATCGAGCTCCTCCAGCTTTGCTGAAGTTGAGGATTTCTAGGAACTTGAGGATTTTCATATACCCCTTGAACAGGATTAATGATGTGTTGTAAGCTGTTGAATGCTAAAAGCACTAGAAGCCATTGGCAAGGTTTCCAGGTTCTCACTGTTTAAAAAAAAAAAAAAAATGCTGTTTCCGTTATGCTGTGTCTTATTTTCCTTTTCATTTTGCTCTGAATGTCCCACCCATGTACTCATAGGTTCCTTACTGTGCTGGTACCAGAGCACCTGCAAGGAGCTATAGGTTGTGTGCCACTCCTCTGTTTCCCTGGTTTGTATCAACTGGTGTAAGCAGCATGCATAAAATATGTTTAATATTGTTGGATTACTCTTGGAGAACTTCAGTATTTAATTGAGGAAGTTCATTGTAAATAAATACTGCAGTTGTTTTGCATCACATAAGACCACTGCGGTTCTGTGCTGCTGGCCAGAATCTTCCCTGTGACCAAAAAATGTTTCTTTATGGTAATCTAGCAGCAAATAATAACTAATAGGCTGACTGCTGTCTTTCACAATGGTTAATTCCTCATTTTTTATTATTCATGGTCTACTGCTGTTCTACCTTTAAAAGCAGCACAGGAGCTATAGCAGTGCCTGGGCTGTATACCAAGCAGGCTGCTGATGCTCTTGTGTGCTCATAGAGCACTCCTGGCTCAGGCATGGGCGAGGAAGGGGCAACAGAAGGCTAAGGCCCAAATTAAATTGTAAGTATTAGCTTCTCCAAAGTAGCAGTTGTGTTAGGCAAGACGCACGAGCTGCGCTAATCCCTGAAAGAAGCCAGCATTTCCAGCCCATGTGCTGACTTGCCCATCTAAGCTGTCGCTAGCAGTTTACAGCTCCATTTCCCGATGTGTAACACGGCTGCAATTTACTGAAATGGCTTAAGACTAGAATTTGAAATGGTGCTTGAGTCTTGAAGAGAAATCAGGATGGTTGTAGTTTCAAAATCATCAGTGACAGAGTAATGGTCTGGGAGAGGTGTCAGGGGAGGGAGAGAACATAATCCAGACCAGTGATTTGTACACAGCCCCAACAACAACAGGGATCATTGCACAACTATCCCAGCCATGATTTTTGCCCACAACTGCAGGCAACTTGTCTTGTTTACCTATTCTTTCCAATTCCCTGTTCCCATGACAGGGGTTCCTACATATTTCATAATAGAAGCTAATGCTGGTGGTTGAAATGCAATTTTTGGCTTTTTAAAGAAAAGGAGGGGGGGTGAAATAAGCTTAAACATGACCACATGTTACATGACACTTTGGTAGCATGTACACGAAATTTAATCTTTACAATTCATTTAAGAATAAAAATGTGTTCCAAGTTCTTTCAGCTGCCCTGAAAACTAGTAGGAAATCTGGAGGCCCTTCCCTCAGCGTAAACAGTCCCATTTAAAATGGGAAGCTGGTTCCTGCTGCAGAGAGCAGAGCACTTGTTTAATTTGTGTCTGGCTTTGGCTGTCTGTTCCCTGTATAGCTTTAGGAACTGTGGGAATTGAACTCTCATCTCTTCTTCCATTCTTCATCAATGCAAGACGCTTTAAGGGGACTGTACCAAAACCTCTAGCCTTCCTGGCTCCTCGTCTTCAGCAACCATAGGAACGGGAGCACATCCTTGTAGCTGATGACAAACATAGGCATTATAAACAACGCTCAGTATGTGTTTTCTTCATGCTCTCAGAAAAGCTTTTTATTAATCTATGGGAACTGTAGGTAAAGAGTCATTTTTCTCGTGGTACACCCAGGTTCATACAGAGTAGCTGACATGGAAGAGTAAATATACAGCAATGCCTGCGCACGTTCCTTATATAATATACAAATATATTTTGTTTGACAGCGTCATAGTGCAAGAGCATTGTGAAAATGACAGCCCTTCCCTGGGGTCAGATCTTTATGGATAGGACACAGCACAACATTAGGCTTCACTAGTAAGGTAGTGGCAGAGTTTGTTGAATTATGATGGCTCCATTAAAACAAAAAGCAGCAAAAAACACTAGGAAACTGTAACAGGAATACGCGATGTTAAACTGAAATAATAGATATTTTAAAGGTTTTTCCTTTCTTGTGGGAAAGTAGTTAAGCTAAATAGCTTTAGCTTAAAGAAATAAATGTTATGAGAATCTTTATAAATATTTATAGAGTAGTAATGCAGAAATATAGAACCACTAAATCTGCTATGTGTTTATACTATAGCAAAGGTCTCTGGCTGACAATAGAGAGGGAATAATATGAGAACATCTCTCTGACAGCCAGACAGAGAAGCCATTTGCCTCATATGAGCTTCTATCATGGTTACCACCATGCTGACATGGAGAATAGCTGTGTTTATGGAAGCAGAGGATTGAATAGCTCATCCTCAACCTGCTGGAGGCTATGGGGATCTAGTCACTAATACATGCCTCCTTCCCAGCCAGCCCTGATTGCCCTGCAAGTGCCCCAGGTGTCAGGAATTGGTCCATGAAAGGCTTTTGTTTATATGGTCATTGGCATGTTGAAGTGAAAGAGCAATAGTAATCAGGACAATTTCTCGTTTAAGTTAGGTGGAAAATGAGCATTTTTTCCCAAACAAATGGCAAACCTATGGCACTGCAGTACAGGAGGCCATCAGAGAGCACAACCAAGTGCACAAGTGCCAGGGCAGAGCTCATAGCACTGCAGTGGTGAGCATCTGGAAATGTTGCTGGCATTATTATGCAATTCAGGTGCAGCTGCAGGAAACAGTCTGTATCTAGTTATGTGTTTAGAAAAATTTTTTGCAGCCTTACTTTCAGTGAGTATTGGTTGGAAATAGTAACCCAGGAGTTTAAGCATGATTTTTTAGACTGCTCTTCCTCTTCTTTATAACTATTGAGGAAGGTTTAGTGTTGGCAGGACCATCCTGGACATAGCTGGTGGTCACAGTAGCCCAAGGAATGCTCCTGACATGAAAAAATCCTTTATAAAAGGTGGAAAAGGCAGCAAAATTAAATCCATTAAAATAAAATTAATGTACTTATTTACAAAGCTTTTTTCATATGCAGAGTTCACACAGTGGTTAATCTCTGCAAGAATGCAGAAATACCAAGGAAAAAGGGTTGTTTCACCACACTGTACTGCTAATCCCTTATTTCTAAGAGTGATTTTTATATATAGAAATAAGAGGAATTTGGTATTCAGGACTGGGATTCACAAGAGACAGATTTCTGAGCAGGGACGATACAGCATCATTGGGTGCAAGGAGCAGCAGGGTTTTAGTCACCTTCCCATTGAAGATGTTGATGGCCTCTTAGGCACTGATTTAGTTGATCTGTAAAGGAGATTGTACATTTGTCTTTTAGCTTAGATCCATGTGTAACTCTGGATTTGGCTGGAGTTTAGGTGCCTCGTTCCTCTTTCATTTTTGGTTCCAGTTCCTGGTGTACTGTTGGCACCAGAAGACTTGCCATGAGCTCTGCCTGCAAACTGACCAAGTCAGCTCCCTCAGTTAGGCTGGAGTTTTAGAAGGTTTTAGAGTTTGGGCATCTGATCTAAAATCCATACAATTGATGTTCAGGTTACATTTGGACTGCAGTCACTGCTGGTACGCGCACTGCACAGCTGGCCCCTGTGGGGCAGGAGCTGCCAGCTCCTCTTTTCCCAGCAAAGGCAGGAGCTTCTGGTGTTGTGAGGTCCCACAAATGAGGCCATCAGCACCAGGTTATCCAAGATGCTCCTTGTTGGTGGCCCTCAGTGTCCCCATCAGCCCTTCCAGCAGATCGGTTCAGGGTACAGAGCTGTGTGATGCGGTCGGGGCGTGATGCACACTGTTGGTACTTCTGGTCCAGGGTTGTGTCAAACCCAACTTACACAAGGACAAGACTGCTTGCTGCGAGGTCATAGCTGAAACATGCTTGTCTGCCCTAATCAGGGCTTAGCTTCGGATCAGCGATGACAGCCCATTATGCAGTATTTTCTTCTGCTGGGCAATTGCGAGTGCTTTGTATACATTATTCTTAATTGCACTCAGACAATGTGTCTGCCTCTGCTGTGCTAAAACAAAACAGTACCAAAATACGAGCAGGCTGGAAGCGAGGTCAGGCGAGCACAGCGGGAGCTGGGCAGGGAGCGCTACTGCTCGCTTCGCCTGTGCCAGAGCTGGCCCTTCAGCACTGGCTGGCTTCCCAATATGCTCCCCAGAGCCACTGCCTTTCCCTGCCTGGGCAGTCAGGTGTGAGCTGGGGCAGCCTGAGAAGAGACACAGACAGAAAGCAGCACATTTGTAAAATAGAAAATATGTTATAATTACATATGTTTTTTCCCTGTTGTTTTAATTCATTTATATCCCTAGAAGTGAAAAATCAACACAGTTCTCCTTGTTTATGTTTTGCCTTTATGTTTTGCTCCCATGTCAGCCCAGGAAATGGAAATCCTTGTGGTCAGCTTCACTTTCAGGCCCTCCCTGCTCTGCTGTGTGAGATGGGGACGCTGCAAGGGAAAGGCGTCTTTGTTTTGAAGCCACTGCTTTCATTTGAATTTGCAAATAACGTGGAAATTTTTCTGTTGGCTGTGAGTTTAACTGAAGTTTCTTTTTACAAGCACTAGGACCAAGTTAAAGCAGACATGTGGTTTTGAATCCCTTCGCTCCAGCACTTGGGATGTGCTAACACTGGAGATGGGATCTCAAACCCCCCCTGCATGCAGAGCAGGGCACGGGCATGGTAACGCTGCTACCTGCCTTGGAGCTGGACAGGTCTGCAGCTTGGGTGAAGGTTCAGCAGCCACCATGGCCTTCCAAGAAAGCTCACATGAGGTTTTGTGGATTTAGGTTCAGAAGGGAGCTATTATGCTGAAACTGGTTTGGCCTGGGTTTTATTGGAGGTCATGAACAGAGGATGAGTGGAGTCGTGGCTCCACTCCCCCTGGAATTTGCTGCCGCAGCAGGGGAGAACAAGTCCTTCCCCATGCAGAGGACAACCATCGTGCAGCCAAGATTTCATACAGTGTGCTGCTGCTTGAAAAAAGAGGTCATGCAAACGGGAAAATAAATAAATCAATGAAATTCTGAATTTCCCGTGCACACCTAGCAATGCTACTTTAAAGGTATAAGCTGTGCAACACACATTTTTCATGTCTGTTTTTATCTCTTGCTTTTGGGCTTCAATTCGTTTTGATATCATATGGCTGCATGGAATTACTCTCTGTCCAGAGCAACTGAGAAGCAACATAAATCTGCAGTTCACCTTGGCCACCAGACAGCGTTGGGTTCACTTTACGACTGGCCCATGTTAATCAGGTATCCTGCTCAGATTTCCATCCCTCTCTTCCAGCTGTAAATCAGGCAGCTGATTAATAATCATAGCGAGGGAGATAATTAGTACTGGCATGTAGCTGTTTTATGGATCTCTCTTTTCTGGGAGCCAAAGCCAACCATATGGAAAAATGTAGCTGAGACACTATAAATATGATTCCACTTAGACAGTTGTCTCTTTCTGTTTTCTGTTATCACAGCAGTGTCAGCACAGGGAAAACAATGAAAGTGAAGAGATGCTGTTGCAGATTTTATTACAAGTTCGAGGAGTTTTTTCATTCTTCAAGGACACAGTGTTAATCTGAAGAAAGAGGGCTTGCATTGTGCTCATTTATGCTGCCACAATTACTTAAGAAATAGATTCAGTGCTCATGCTTGAAGTGCTTAGGTTCTATTTTAACTATTTCTGACAGAATTAGAAAGATATGATTTGTGCTTTGTGCCGTGATAAGTTGTCTTCTTCAATAAGCCACATCTTAAACTTTGTCAGCCCTCTCTGCATTCAGTCTTCTGCTCCTTGCATTTGGACTGCTGCTGCTAACTGTAGTGTAGTCAGCAGCAGCAAGAAAGGATTTCACAGAAAGTGAAGGCTTCAGCAGCACCATGCAGATGGACACCAGCAGCAGCTGAATCCATGCAGGTGGAAATCTTTGCACAGAGCCCCTTCTGATTTTCAAGCTAATCTTCATGCAACCCAACAACAACATCAAAAGATCTGCCTTTGAGGACCCACTCAGTGGGCTGGTGCCCTAACATAGTCCACTGAAAATTTACTGGCAAAGAAAATAAATGGGGAATAGGAATATCTCTTACTTTATTCTGAATCTTTGCAGGATCTCTGTAAGGCAAAGTCTGTTTCTGAAGAACAGCGAACAATTCACCCCAAAGCCATGTTCCCGTGTTTGTTTTGTTGCGGTAGCTTTTTAGACTGTTTTTTAACTTTGTGTTCTTGTTGAGTGTTCCTGAGACTGGATTACCTAATGTGATCCCACCACAAGTAATCTGACTGAGATTCCCAAAATATTTTACTGGAGAAGTCTAGGTAGGCTGCAGGCTGGGGAAGCCTTTGTGGTTCTGCTGCCTATGAAATGAGAGAGCATCTTGCCTGTCGTTTTGGGTGTGGGATACTAGGGGGACATGCAGCTTGATAGAGCTCAAGGAATTGAGGAAGTCAGCCCTTTTTTTTATGGAAGAAGGAATAGGAAAATGCCTGCTGCAGTGGAGACAGGAGAGCTCCTCCCTTCCTTTTTGCATTATTCTTGCAGCCTTGTCTTAGAATAGGTGCCCCAAGTGTTTTCTTGTTTGTCTTTTGAAATAGTTGAGAAACCTTCTCTTCCACAAAAGAATATTTTCTTTTGAGATGTATCTTTTTGCTTGTGAAAGGGTTTAGAAATAATTTCTGTTTCTGCCATTCCCATCCAAAGCTTAAAGTGGGTATACAATTCATACAGCTGCATCAGTGTGATACAACATGTTTTTGTTTTTGTTTTTTCCTTTTTAAGAAGGAATTTGCCAAAAGTGGTATGAGGTAAGTGTTGGTAAATCATAATTTAGTGCTAAAAAAGTTTTTAATTAAATCCTCTCTTAAAAAGCCAATATTGTAAGAGAAATGAAACCACTGATCCAAAGCTGACATAGAGAGCTCTGTGACTCGTCCTCATTTCATCTTTCTGTTCCAGGAACCGCTTCCATAAATCATTTCTCTCCCAAGGCCTCTGCTCAGCATACTACTCTTTTTTCTGACACTTAACCCACTAGCGCTGTGTACTGTATGTATTATGCATTGCCTTTTGTGCATGCCATATATTACGAAGAGCTTTCAGTCCCCAAGGGTTTCTGCAGCTATTTCAGTGAGTTCATCCTGCGGGGCACTTTATGAAAGTCATCAGTTCGCTTTTGCTAGGAAGAAAGGGATAATTGTAACAGCAAGTAGGCCAAGCTCATTAGATCATGATTAAAAGGCTGATTCTTTTTTAATGCGGTGAATGAGGTTCTAGTGGATGGGCACAGGGTAGAAGTGGCACTGGAGATAAGTCACAGGTGCTGTCTCCTTGGGCCACTTTGTCTCTTCGGTATTTTATAGTTTTAATTAAGTACTGAACCATGCAGAGCACAATGACCTTTAATTTTCTTGAGATGACTTTCCTTAGGAAGTCTTGATAAAGAAATGCAACATGTAGTCTCATGCCTGCCATCTGGGATGATCCCAGAACAGACAGGTGGGGTCACAAGTCACCTGTTTCTGGGAGCACGGGCATCTCTCCACCAGAAATGGAGGATTTTGTCACTGCCAAGTCAGGATGTAGGAGCTGGACTTTAATCTTGAATTATTTTACAGCTGGCCTTGAGCTCCTCACACCAGGAAAATTGGAGGGTGGATGAAGGAGCGTGGCACTGGGCTCCTGGTGCTACTGCTCACGTAGGCTGGCCAAGGAACAGGCCGGGGTCAGTTGCCTTTTATTTCACCAGCAGAAATAAAGAAGCTGTCAGGCCTCACCCAGCTCTCTTTCATTAACCAGAGGCAAGGGAGAAATTACAGGCTGTAGCCCTGGTGTAACAAGCCACTTGCTATCCCTGTCCTTTTGTCCCCACAGTAACTAATTATACACGGGCCTACAGGCAAGGCTGCAGTTCTCTTTCTTCCCTTGGCCAGCAGTAGACTTTCAATGTAAATCCAGCTAATTTAAGGGCAGTTTCTCTCCTTTTTCATTGCATAACGTGACAGGACAGGCACATTTCTCTGCTGGTCAGCGCCCATATTTTCTCATCCCCTGTGCCATTCGCAGTTAGCACTTCGAGTGACCCTGCTACCTGCAGTAAGCAGGCAACATTAATTGCAATTTGTTCTTACTTTTTCCTTCCTCTCCCTTCTCCCCAGGTGCAAAGGGGCATCCCACTACGGCCTTACCAAGGAGCGGAAGAGGCGCTCCCAGGACTGCTCCCCGGACCATGGCTCCAGCCTCACAGTCGCCGCCCTGGGCCCCGAGCTCTCGGCAGCCGCGGCCATTGCCTTAATGACAGACGAGCCAGGGCTGGTGAACCCAGCCTTCAGCCCCACCTCGGAGGACAGCCAGTCAGGCAGCAGCCCCGGAGACCTGCACAGCAGCAACCGTAGCAGGAGTAAGAATGCAGGGCAAGGGTTTTGGGGCCTGGTGGCCTCTCCCAGCACTTGTTTTCTGTGAAACATATGTGGTTGAAAGGCTTAAAAAATAAGAAAGAGAAGAAAAAGTGACAGTGAACGCTTTAATTTCACATGGCTTGTCAAAATGTGCATTCAGTGACCCAGTATATTTGAGGTGAAAAACAAATTTTCTTGCCCAGGGGCAGCATCAATCTGAAGACTTACTGCATGCAGGCAAAGTGCAAGTCTTAAAAAAAAAAAGATTATTGAGACAAGTCGGCTTGGTTGGAAGAGAAATGGCATGTGTGATATATCAGGGACACAATGCAACCGTGTAATGGCTTCACCAAAACACAGTGGCCCAAGTAACCCCCATAGACCATGTGATGGGCACCTACCCAAAAACCTGTTGGGAAACATGTTTGGCAATTGCCAAGTATTTTCAGGAGAACAAACCTTAAGAGAAGCAGCTGAGAGCCTGGGGAGTGTTTGCCAGCCTCCCAGAGCAGGGCATTTCAGAGGTCCTGCTGAAATATCCACTGTCAGGGACATGATGCACCAAGAGATCTTGCCTTAATTCTTTACCATTAATTCTATGTCAAAGCACATGGCTCTGATGAGACCCGACTGAAGGTTGATTTGGAAGCATTAACAGTGAAATCAAATCTTGTATTTGAGGTCTCTGGAGCCAAAGTTATGTTGCACTAACCTTGTGTTGCACCAGCTCTGTGCTGGGATGAAGGATGGTGAAAGTTTAGAAGAGCAGCACTATCCCCTTGTGCACATAGAGTGAGAGAGAGAGATGGAAAGGGAAGGAGTGCGAACACCAGGATGAAATTAAATCCCACCAGTTTTATTGAGTTTAGAGGCCACAGTCTGGTTTGAGGGAATGTTGTGTTATTAGATTACAATGTTTGGCAACATGCAGAGCTCAAAGAGACAGAACAGTAACAGCCATGAAGATATCTTCAGCAGGATGGAAAGGAAAGCGAAATGTTTTGAAACAGTTATGACTTTTCTTTTTTAGTCTTGTCTTACCCAAGTTAGATGTGCCTTGGTCCCACCTGATGATCTTTGAGTTTTTGACATCAAACTACTGGCTATTTTTGACAGCTTTGGAGGCACTGCAGGGTTTTGAGGCAGTAGTGGGTTTTTATTCAAGAACAGTTTTCAACAATGACTTCCAGATTTTTTATTTTATTTTATTTTTGTCAAACTTATGCTTGGAAAGGGCAGTGTTTTTTCCTTTTTATATGCATTTTTCACTGGATTGCTATCAATTCTGTTTTGGCTGAGGATTATTGTCTCTCAGGCTGCCACACACACTTTCAGATACAGGTTTATGTGTAATTGTACCTAGATTCAGGTGGATGCAATCTTGGAGAATCAGCTGGAGTCAGATGAAACACTGAAGTGCAAGAAGCCTTGTAATTGCTATTGTGCCCTGTCATATGCCAATGGTGCAGAGATGATGTGGTTCTTGCATGGTGCTGCTGAAATGTATTGATTCATTTTTCCTGCTGTTGCAGCCCGTCACTTCGAACGCTCCACTATAAGAAGCAGATCTTTTAAAAAAATAAACAAGGCATTCAGTGTTCTTCGAAGGACTAAAAGTGGAAGTGCGGTTTCCAACCAAGCTGACCGAGAAAGGGAGGCTGTTGGGAACTCTGTTCCTGGAGAGGAAGGTAATGCTTTGTTCTCCTTGTGTTATCACTTAAAATGGGGCAGGGGACCCTGTGCATGTGGGAACTGGCTGACTGTGATTGACATGCCTTTCATGTGGTGAGGTGCAAATGATTAAAAAAAAAAAAAAAAAAAAAAAAAGGCAGAAAACCCAACCTTTTCTGTATTTTCTTCCTTTTAAAAATCTGTTAGTGAATGGCAGGGAAGAAGAAAGCTGGAGCTGGGGGACCTCATGTAGGGCTATGGTGGTAACTACCCGCATGCTACAGCCAACCCAGTACCCAAGGCATGGGACCCATGCGTCTGTGTCCTATTACTGGAGCTGTTGTTGATTTGCTCTCTTATTTTGTTTAAGAGACTTTGCCAGCATATGTCTGTTTTCCCCGTAAAGCAAATGGATCACAGTGATCACACAGTATGGGAATCTCAGGTGTTTCTGCTAACCTTTATGAAGCATGGGAGATTCCCAGTGGAAGGACAATAGGAAAATGTAAAGCACTGTAATTATTCCTGGACTTCTGTAGGATCCTCAGTGGACAATTTGTATTGCCTCAGTCAGGCAGGTGATGAAGTAAGAATGTTCTGCTCTTAGATAGTGGAAGAGGCAAGTTTCTCTGACATATGTCAAGGATGAGGGGTCTGGCAGGCAGTAACACGTAGTATTTGGTGTTCTCGAATCAATAAGCAAACATTACTAATTGCTTTGGACCGTAATTATGAAGCCAACATTAGCATTCATACACCAAGAGGAAGTGATGATAGAGCAGGAATCGTCATCTTAATCAAGGTCTTGACTGAGTTCATTATTCCTTTGCTTGATGCCTCGGCACCTTACCTCTCTCCCCAGATAAAACGTCCAGGGTAAACGCTCTAAGAAGGCAGCAGATCCAACTTCCCTTTACTCTATATTTCATGCTGTCAATGAAACGCACAGAAAATAAGGAGAAAATGCTGCCAAATGCTGCTTTGGGGCATGGAAATTGTATGACCACCTTCTACCTCAGCTTATAGTTGACTTTGCTAATAGTTCCACTGAACATTTGGTTTCATGTCTAGAGACCACAGGGGTGAGCTGGATGCCAGTAACACCTAGCCCAGTCCAGATGGTAGCAGAAGAAGGTGTGAAGATGGTACTGGTCTTTACATTTCCAGCAGAATGAAAAGCACTGTTGTCTCCTTTATAAGGGATATATAATGGGGCCCTGGAGTGGTGATCTCTCTGTCAAGATCATCATTCTGCACTTGATTCTGCTTGTGGTGTCATTCTTCTGCACCAAGCATGCCTGTAAACTTCCAGATATGTCCTACCTCACTGGAAAAACCAGGTAGATGTGTAATTACTTAATGAGCAGTTACTCTTATGCATGAGATCACAGAAGCTCAGTACCCAAATGACAGTATTAATTACACATGCAAAGAATGAATTTTGATTGTGCTGTTCTGGAATTTGGTCTTTAAAAAAATATGCAAGCAAGTTGCTTGCAGCAATATAAATGCAACTTTAACAATAATTTCTCTTCAGTCCTTTGCAACAGGTTCTTTGTGCAATGGCATCTCAAAGGCACTCTCTTTTTGTTGGAAGAGGAACTGAATATACTTCTTTCTGTTGCAGTTATCATCGTCCTGCCAGCTGGGTGCTGGAAAAAAGCAGCCCCATGTGTCTATCTATCTTCCCATTTCTGCTCCATTCTCCCGGAAATGGGGGTCCTCCCATGGGTGGTGGGAGGTCCCAAAGCTGGGTGTTAGAGCACCGATTCCTGCTGCTGCCTCGCCACACGTTTCCCAGGTTCCTGGCTGACAGCACACCCTGGCTGTGTTTCTTGCTCCAGGGGATCAGATGATGCCTCTTCTCTTCTCTGGTGCCTCCTCTCCTCACCAGGTTTAGTCCTGGGCAGAATGAAGCTGAGATTGCACCAGCTTCACAGTGGGGATCAAATGAAATAACCCCTTCTTGCTGGTATAAAGCCCACTTCTTGATAAAGGAGCTGTCAGATCATCTGCCAAAGCTCAACAGTCCCTGTTTACACCTGGTATAGGTTGTCTGTCCCCTATTTTCAGATTCCCCTCATCTCAGTTCAGATGTCTCCGCTTAATTTCTTTTGGCTGTATGTTTTTCAAAAGAGCTCTGAGAGAAAAACCATAGTGCATACCTATGTGGTAGCCCCAGTATCAGCAGCACAGATAAATTTCTGCTGCCACATCACTTTTTTGCCTACTGCAGAGTGTGTAGGTGCCTCTAATCTGAAGCTGATATCTCTGCTGGGCCAGTGCTCAATTTCAGTGTGACTGTGGGGGGTGTAGGACAAAATCATCATTCCTGATGTGGGAGGAATGGTGTCCAAATAGCCATGACTGTGCTTAATTTCAATGCTGAATGCAGAACTGGGTTTGGAAAACTCCTTTGCTACCCAGGGACACTGAAAAATATGTGTAATGGCAACTGTATTTTAATTTACAGCAGAAGAATAGTTACAGCCTAATGCTATCTTATTACTGCAGGTGATAGCAGTCCTTTAATGTGGAAATGACTTCACGTTTTCCATTTGCAGCATGTGGTTTGGTTTGTTTGAGCAATGTTGGGTACATGCATTTTGGATTTAAATGATACAGGCTTTCTTTGTTCCACTGTTTTAACGTTTTAGTGATATTTTCAGTAGAAATCATTTGTTGTCCAAAGCAAAGAAAATGTAAAAAAATGAATGAAAGTGCTAACAGTGTAAAGAAAATGTTTTGGGGAAAGAGATGTTAAGATTTTCTCATCTTTTAATAATTTGGTCATTTGAAAATGACAAGTTAAGAAGCATCTGTCTGCGGCGTGGCATCCAAGGTTGTTATGTTTACCTGAGAGAAATCTCGCCAATAGCTCTGAGTTACACTAGATGATCTCTGAAGGTCCCTTCCAACTGAACTGTTCTGTTCCATTCTGCATGTTCATAGCTCTCTGGGCCTGAAGTAGAAGTTAGGGAAGTGTAAAGGAGATCATTTCATTCTGAGAAGTGAGGGACAGCGACAGGGACATCCTTCCGGCAGTGATGCATTTAAGACGTGATATCTTTTGACTGGATCTACTAGTGTAAATGACCTTGGCAAGCTACTTAAATGATAAAATATCTCCGAGCAAAGACTGCTCTGGTTTTGCTATGCTTATTTGTATCACTGTGCTCTTAGTTTGGCATCACACTCTTTAAATTCACTTCCAAGAAAGACTATATATATAAACTCTTCACTCAAACTGATCTACAGATGTGAGCCGTAAACCAGCTAGCTAGTTAGGAGGAAAGAATTGGGGAATGCAATTGCAAAAACCTCTATACAATTTTACAGTAAAAGAGAGCCATGCTGCTGTTTTTTGAAAACATTCATTAGTTCCATTTTGCAGTCCAGCCATTGTAAAATAAATTTATGATTGCTTGAGGATGTCAAATGCTGTTCAAAGTCAAACTAATATTTCATAGTCTCATGGTTGATGCAGTGCTACCATCTGTTATTGCTTTGCAGCAGTCAAGACCCAGGCAGCCCTGGCAGGCAGTGGTAGGCTCACAGAACAGCCTCTGCTGTTACCTGGGTGCACCTCGTGCCTGCTGTTCAGTCTGGGTCCTGTTGTATTTTATGTGTGTGTATATGCATATATGTATATATATATAAGATATATATTATAAATACTTTTGTGTTTTGGAAAGGCACATGAAGAAAAAGAAGGTAAGTGTAATGCAGAAGGTTCTAGGTACCAGTGTCTTTTCCAGCCGTTTCATTGCAATAAGTCTCCTAAAGTGCAGAAGGAAAAGCAGCTAATGTTGTCCAAGGACAAGACAGCAGCCCGACTTTCCTACCCAGGAAGGCTGCACCCTGCAGGAATCCTGCACTGTTCCTGTTTCCCCAAGTTTGGTTCAGTTTCAGTACCACTTTCCCCAAAACAGCTGTTGGAAATACTGCACAACCAACTGAAAGCACTCCGCTCTAGGATGAAGAGCCAGGCAATCTCCAAATGAAAGAGATTGGCTCTGTAGCACTTCCTCCACTGCAGACAGATAAACTGATAAACTTCACCTGCTGTAGATAAAACATCCACAACTCTTGAGCCACATCCAACTCCACAGCAGTTTCATTTTAGTTCTTTCAGTAAGACAAATGCCAAGGAGGAAGGAAAGGCATTACAGCTGGCATTGCCTTCTATCCGCCCCCTGCATCGGACCAGCATCCCTGGAGAATTAATGGAAGGGACTAAATCAAAGTAGTTCTTTCCACAATGATGGCAAGCCACTGGGAGAATGGAATGCTAAATGGAAACCAATTGGAAAAGAAGAGTTGAAGAACCAAGTCACGCATTTATACAAGTGAAATTTACAGACAAGTATTTTCTGAGGATAGGTTACACATGTTTTATTTAAATTCTGGTGACCGGGTTCCAGGACACAGGAGGGTGTTCCTGCAGAGAGCCTGATTTGTGGAGGTGAGCTGCAAGCATGCAAAGTTCTGCTGACTTCAGCCAGCACTTCCATCAGTCAGACCTTCTGGTCTAAGCAAGAGCTTGCAACCCAAGGCACATACTGCATTTACGCAGTAAGTTTCGATCAACCTAGACTCAGGCATCACAGCAAAGATTATGCAGTGCTTTGTCACACTGGATGCTGGGGATGGAGGCAGAAGGTTTTCTGATGGCAGCACTGCCAGCAGGAGCACAGTGCACGCAGTATTCAGCTGAAACCCAAGCCCTTAAGGAACTCTACCATTAAGTGCTGTAAACTGTGGGGATGAAATATTAAGCAGACTTAAAAGCTCATATTACAGACTCATGGTGAACATAGTAAAGAGTGCTCGGTGTCCCGCATTGTACCAGTCAAGCGGAGTTTAAAGAGTACAGCTAGCCTCTCCTATGCTATTTGTTACTGTCATGGGACCTGTGGAAATATCAATAAAATTGCACACTGGTATAAGGAAAATATTACTTGGGGAATAAGCCCAGACAATATTTCTGAATGCAGATGACATTTTGTTATTATTGACAGATTCAGAATGCTCCATACCATTCCCGGTGACAAAAACACAACACTTGGTGGGAAAACCTGCAAGAATCACCAAAAACAAGACAGAAAGTTTACTGCTTTCTAGATTCAGCAGCTCTTCGATATTTAAGGACTGGAAATATAAAATGGTAAAGAAAGGTATGCAATATTCCAGGGTTTTCCTGCTCTGGAAAACCTGTCAAAGCAAATAGAGAACTTTGCCTAAGAGTGTAAGGGATGGAAAATGGGGTGTGTACAAACCAATGCTCCAGCCCCACAACAAGCTGCATGTGTGTGAATAGTACAAGCCCTCAGCCCGCTGAGAGCCCCATAAATTTGGTGGGGCCTGCTGAGGACCCATTCACTGTGTGCAACCAGGTGCTGGAGCAGGACCCAATTCTTCTGGGTACAGTACACACATTAAAAAATGTTAAGTCAAAGACAATGCTTTCCAGGCACATCATCATCTTTAAACAAGCAAGGTAGGTTTTGATGAAACCAAACAATGTACAGTTTGGTGAAATGGTGATCAAATGTTTTCTTATTCAAAAAGTATGTATTGGTGTATTTTATACACTTAATTTGTCAAACGTTGTTAATTTTTCAAAAATAAGTAATTGCCTTTTGCTTATGACGGTCTAGGTTGTTGATAATGTAAATATCCATGTATATGTCTGGGGTGAAAATAAGTAGGAAATCTTTAATGAAGATTGCAAAAATTAAGTGGTCATCCAGTTATTTTGGTTGCTTGGCCCATCCAAGGAGAGAATGGTGCAATTTATTATTAATTATATTCAGTAGAGACCACAAGCAAATCAAACAAAAATGAGAGGTAAAGCAGTATATCCTATGAAAAGAGAAACATGGTGACTTACACGCTGGCAAGAAAAAAACATTGGGAAGATTTGTTTTGCTGTAGACTGCGCACTTGAGAAGGAAATTAGTTATTAAAAATTCTTTCAAAGCATCTGCATAAAGTCCTATTGAAAGTCAGCCAAGTGCCACTGCAAGATTTAATAAACCAGGAAAAGCATTGCTCAAGAAGCAAAGAAACTTTCATCAGTTCAAATCTTGTGCAGGGTCTGTTCACTGCCACAGTGCTCTGATTTTGTTCTGGGGCAATTAGAGACTGCCACAGCATGAGAGTATTAGCAGCTTGTTCAGTGCACAGCTCTCCATGGTCAAGAAATGTGATGGATAATTCCTGTTGAAAAAGTTTTTGGATTGAGATATGGGAGAATGAGCATTCAAGTCAAAAAATTAAGTTTGCTAGGACCTGAGGTGAATCATCACGCAAAGGGAAATAAAGAACTGCTTTGGTAGTTTGCAAAATATATGGAAATATTTATCTCTTGCATTTCCATGCAGAGAAGGATACTGGGGCATCCAGACTATCCTCTGTATTTTTACATATGTATACCCTTATAACCACACTAAGAGTGTAAATGTGCACGCTTATTCTGATGTGGGGACCAGGTCTTTGGCAATTTTTGAAGAATACTTGTGTCATCTGATTTTAAACACCTCACTTAGATGCTAGTTAATTGGCTGTTTCTTATTATTTAGCAGTGGAGGAAGGTAAGCACCTCCTTTGGGGTGTCCATGTCCTATATAGGAAGACAGAGCAACCGGATCCCCAGATTAGACATTGGGGTGAGAGGCCCATGCGAATCCACCCTTGGGGCTAGAGAGAACCAAACAAGCTACAAACTGGGCAAGCAATGTTCAGAAAATAAAGGAGTAGGGGGAAAATAATGCGCCTTCCTTTGTGGAAAATTTAATTTGCGTGCAAAACTGAAGTACACCGGTACAGGCACAGAAGCTGTTACAAGAGTACAAATTAAATGGATGCTTGGAAATTAGATTGAGTAAGGCTGTGTAATTATCCAGATAGATTTTTATTGCCTGTCAACTCTTTATAAAACCACAAAGTCAAAGTTTATGCAACCAGTAGGTGTTTTTCACAGACGTGGAGGAAGACAGCTTTCCGCCCTGAAGAGCATATGGTCAAAGAAGTGGTAAGGGGTGTGATGTGGTGTTTATTAATGGGTGTTTTTTTTTCCCTACTCTTTCTTTCCCCTTGATCTCTCCCAAACCCTTTTGGTGTATTTCCGTTTTGTTGCTTGGTTATTCTGTAGTAGATACTATTTATTCTATCTCAGATACTGTTCTATTAATTTTCTTTTAACGTTTTCTGTTTGATTGCTATTTGGTAGCAATCACTGTACTTTCATTTCTAAAAAAGGTTACTGAAAAAATATTAGAACTTAGTTTTTCAATGTACAGGTTTTTCATATAGGCTCTGGCTTGGACCCTCATACCAAAAATTTAAAAGCTTTCTCTCATTATGGAGGGCTTAAGACAATTGAATGCTGACACACTTGTACTATATAATTCACCGGTGCTTTTACTTGAGCTTAACTTGAAGTTGAATGTGGATTAAAATTTTGAATTGCCCTAGAGGAAAGAAAGTATTAGCGACATGCTGTGAAAACAAACATGAAAGCTTAGTAGTAGGGTTTGGAAAAGGATACTCTCCTCTGACATATTATAAATAAATAAAAGGACCCCCTCACACCATTAGTCCCTCTTTCCCACACCCAGGTTGCCAGGGCCAGCAGAGATCCTCCCTTGGCAGCTGAGCAGTTGGCATCATTCCCTTCTACCCCACAGTTTCAACAAACATGAAAAAAATCAGGGAAAATGTTGCTCTTCTTCCAAGCGAGTTGACTGTTCCTAAAAGCAGAGCTGCTCATCCTCTTCAGTTCAGCAAAGCATTAATGTATTTGGGTCAGGCACAGGCCCAAGCCTGTGGGAATACACCCCATCACAGTGAGGTCTAGGTGTAATTATTCAAGGCCAGAGAGATCTGCAGATCCATTTCTCCAGGCCATGGATGGACAATGATGTGGAAATGTCACCTCCTGTATCAATGGTAGCAGATGCGTGCTCATTTGAAGTTACTTTTCTCAATCAGGTTTTAGGAGAAGTCTGTGGTAGATGTGATAGAGCTGGCTGGCCAACAGTAGAAGTAATTTTGCTTATGTGTATACACTTTGGAGATCAATCAGGTCTTCTGTGAACTTTCCCTCCCTGAATGTATTGTGGTTTTCATAAACACCCTTTTCAGTAACAGCCAGTTACTCCTATTTCCTAGAATTCAACAGTGGTGAAAGGAGAGAAGTCTGATAGGGAAAACTACTCCTTGCTTTGGTTGCCCAAGAAATCTTGCTCAGCTGTTAGCTGGAGGTTTGAAAAAAAAAAAAAAAAAAGTGCTTCATGAGATGTCACAAGCTAAGCACTCTGGTGACTAAGAATGTATTTTGTTCCTTTAAAATTCATGTTTTTAAAAGTGTAACTGGTTTTGTTGTTTTATTTTTTTGTTAATCACGTGTCATCTATCTGGATTACATCAAAGATTTGAAGATGTGTTTTGTGGGGAAAAGAGGAAGTTTGAATGTATTAATTAGGAAAAAAAAACAAACCTTCAAGTCCATTAAGCAAACATATGTATCCTTTCCTCCCTACTTAGCATAAATCACATGCATGCATAAAACTTACTTTAGGTAAATGAAAGGTACTTGAAATAGTATAGTACATGTTTTAATGAAGCAAAGCTGTGATGTCAAATAAATACCTTACAACACGCATTTCCAGGTTTTCCCAGATTGTACCACCTGATTCCAGACGGTGAAATTACCTGCATTAAGATCAACCGAACCGATCCCAATGAGAACCTGGCCATTAGGATTGTGGGAGGCAGTGAGACTCCTTTGGTTCACATCATTATACAGCATATTTATCGTGATGGAGTAATTGCCAGAGATGGAAGATTGCTGCCTGGAGACATGATACTAAAGGTACAGTACTATGGAGGTACAAGACAATAATAATAATAAAGTATAAGCTTTTTGTCCTGTTTGTTTCTACTGAGCTGTGGGCTTAAATCTCACATAGTGTGGTTTCTATTGCCTTAAATCCACTTACACCAGAGTAGGTGATGGGGCCTAATCTGGGTTATGTCCTGTCTGTGTCAACACCACACTGCATGAGACCCTGCCCGCTCTGAGCTGTGAGTGTTGCCCCATCACAGTCACAGGTGAAATCTCTAGGAACAAACTTGAGCAGCATTCAGGCATTAGCTGTTGGCTGCTACTTCTGCTCTTGTTTCTATAGAAATGTGTAACAGATGAACAAGAATTAGGCCAGATGGTTAAAAAGCATGTATCTTGTGAACGATGGCTTCAGCAATAGCTTTTGAATGAGAACAGTACTCTCAGCTGCCCCATTGACTCAGAGCTGTGCAAGGATGCTAAATTATATTCATCTTTCAGTCCTTGAAAGAAAAGAGTGATAACAGAAAATGCCTGTTTCTTTCTTTACTTGCTCTGAAGGTTTGTTGATGTATAGTTGGAATGAATAGGCGTACTTACATTTGGAGCCAAAGGTACAAGTGCAGCTCATGCAGGTACACCCCAAGCAGCTTAAACCAGTTAGCTCAAGTATTGCTGATAGCATGGCTAAAGATGGCAGCGTGTTTTTTCCAAATGGCTCAGCACAGGTTTCCAAATTACAGGTAAACATTTCAGCAGACTGCTCTGTTATTGGAGGGCTGATACTGCTGCATGAGTGCTAACCAGGTGGTGCCTCTCAAGGGAGCTTCTTGTTCAGTTGCCAGAGCAGAGCAGCTGAGCTACTGCAACACTGGGCTGCCCAGGGATGTATGGAGGAGCCCTGGCCATTTCAGTCCCTTGCTCACATCACATGCAGTACCCAATCTGAAGTTAGTTCAGCTGCATCAATAGAGGTGCGGTCCCCTGCCAGACCACAGCAGGGACAGCCCTGCCACGACCACACAGGCAGCTTGCAAAAACAAACCCACATGGAGCACTTCTGTCTGTCTTGGGGAACTGCTGTTGCACTTCGGAAACATTTCTTAATATTTAAGGAGTTCAACCTGAGCAACGTGAAGCTGCATGGAAATAACTTGTGTGAGTCAGGTTTTCCAGCAGTCTTGCAACTGGTTTTCATTTAGTGGTGATAAAATGCAATGACCAGTCACCCTTATACATGCAGGCATGACAGGACTGACTGGAAGCTTTTTTTTTTTTTTTTTTTTTTGGAGCTAAAATAAAGAAGTAGTAGTTATGTGGTTTTACTGCTGTCAGAGTTAAACCTTACCTGGAAAACACTGAGAAGCGTAAAAAGCCTGATCCTCCAGTGTGATGTGCCAGCACAATTGCTAGTTAAATATCCGGGATGTTTGACCTTGTACTTGAGGCTCTTTTCTCTACTTTAATTAGAGATTCATTACTGGGGCACAATTTTCTTGCTGTAACTAAAACAGCTGGGAGATAATGAAGGAAACTGGTGGGAGTGAAAGGAAAGGCTGGCAAGGTGATTTGAAATCAGAAGCTAGTGGAATAAAACCAAGATATATGAAAGGATATTGGAGCTTGGAGGAGCACAATAATAAAGCTGAAAAGTAACAGTTATATCTGGAGACTATCAGAGAGAAAGGGGGGTGGGGGGGGAAGGCAGAAAGTGTCTGTACAGTGCATCCTTTCCTTGGGGGAAGACTGCTCTGCAGCACAGCCTTGGACTCCCGCACCAGGCGGTTTCAAGCAGCGCATGTCACCTTGTGTGAAGACATCTGTGTAAATAGGCCGGCCGCCTCCGGTGCCAATTCAGATTAGAAGGCCTTTATGCTGCTGATTCATGGCTCTCCCTTCCAGGTGAATGGCATGGACATCAAAAACGTGCCTCACAACTACGCCCTGTCAATCCTGAAGCAGCCCTGCCACGTGCTGCGGCTCACGGTGCTCAGGGAGCAGAGGTACCGGTGCCGAAACAGCGGGCTTGCCCTCGAGGCCCACTGCAACAGGGATGACAGCTTCCACGTCGTCCTGAACAAGAGCAGCCCGGATGAGCAGCTGGGCATAAAGCTGGTCCGCAGGGCCGATGAGCCCGGGGTTTTTATCTTCAACCTGCTGGAGGGAGGCGTGGCAGCCCGTGACGGGCAGCTGCAGGAGAACGACCGCGTGCTGGCCATCAACGGGCACGACCATCGGTACGGCAGCCCGGAGAGCGCGGCCCACCTGATACAGGTCTGTCGACAAGGCTTTGGGCACGGTTTCTGAGCCTGGCATGTGTTTTCACCATCTCTTGCAAAATTAAGGGGTGTGCATTTCGGGGAGGGAAGGAGATGCGGGGTGCCTCTGTGATGCTCTTAGCAGTCTTAGTACAAAAGTGTCGTTGGGCCTTTCTCAGCTACAGAATCAGTCAGCTTCTGCCTAAGTTCCCTTCCAGAAATATTTTTATTGGATTTATTTCTTTACAGCCCACCTTAGGAAAAACAAACAAACAAACAAAAACTTCAACACAAAAAGCAAAGCCAAGAATCTTTTGTTGTTTTTACTTCTTATTTATAGCAGTTGTTGTTATTGTGCAACTTTTCATTTCATTTGGAGGGATGCAGAGTGTTCATGTGTTGAAGAATTTCATGTGCCTCAATAGCACGATGTCAAGTCAGTCTGGATGCTCCCCATTTCAGACAGGTATCATCAGGGTAACACAAGCCTGGCTGGAAGAAACATTCAGATCAATGTATTTTGTGGAAAGGATTTCTCCTTTAGCACAGGTTCACAGATGGCTGTAACTAAATTTAATTGAAAAGTTTATGGCATAGGTATGGACAAAGCCATTAGCTCGTACACATGCTGGGAGCAGGGGCTCCCAATCATCCTCAGGCAAGCTGGTGTGTTCTGTCTGGGCAACAAAACTGCAACCCTGTGCATAACACCAGTTGTTGAAATTTTGGTACAGCATCTTTCTGGATTACTTTATGTAGATCACTAACTGGGAGCAGAAGGCGGTGGGGGTGGAGGATGAGAGGGATGCTAAATTTTCCAAGGGGAAGAAAGCCTGGAATTAAAACCTTTCTGAAAAACTGGTATTCTTGGAACAGTTCTTTATGGCTACAAAACAAGGCAACAGTGCTTCATAAGCAAAAAACACATGCAGCGTAGACATGAAATGGAAAGAATGACTTAATGAGACCATTAACACGCAAGTGTTTGAAAACACTACTAAAGCTCTTATTGGGTTCCAAAGAGTGGATGTTATTTATAATAATGCTTGAAATGCACACCAGTCTCTGGGAATTTAAACAGCATGCCCATCAAAGGGGAGCTTCAGGTTTCCAAACAGCAAGGATTACATTGCACTGATGTGAGCTCTATGAATCACATTCGTCTAACGCAAAATTCCCGGAACCTGTGTCTTTTTTGTCATGTTTTTTCATCAATTATCATTTGCCTTTCCTGTTTCCACGTTATGCCAGAGAAAAACCGTTACACCGAGGCCACAAATGTTTTGCATTTGCTTCTTACACGGCATGTTTTTTTTTGTCCTCTCATTTCACAACAGTACCCTGTCTGTTGAGATCTCAGTGTGTGTCATTCACAGCACATTAAGGTCTTCAAATTAACAGTGCTGGAAGCTTCAAATATGAAATCAGTTTCCTTAAAAGCAGAACAAACCTTCTCTGATATGATAAAAGGCGGTGGTGGCTTATTATGAGAGCATAGCTGGGAGAACATCAGATTTCTGCAGACTCTGATTAGTTTTGACTTCTAAATAGTGATTAATTGAGAAAAATCTGATCCTTCAGGCCTGTAGCAATTATACATTAGCATAGGCGAAGCAGCTGATAATCAGGAGGTTAGGTTTCTGGCTGTTTATATGCTCAGTCACAAGAACCGAAATGAAGAAAACGTGTAAGTGCTAATTGGGAGCGTGCACACATCGTAATGCTGGGGAGCTCACTGCTTCCCATTTGCTGCATCATCTTTAGTCACAGACTTGTGTCAGATGCGGCATATTTAATCTGAGGGTGTTTCTGTGCAGCCTCTCCATGCCTGTAGTCCTGCTGGCTGCTGTTGTGCTTGGACATTGCATCTCCAGGGGAGGTCACAGTGCAGGTAACTGGAGATCTTCTCAGGCTGCGTTACCTAAACCAGGGAAACAGCTCCCAAAAGCAGGAGCAGAATCATGCTGGTGCAAAAGAGACCTCTGGAGGTTTCCAAGCCAAAGCTTTGCAAAACGTTCCCCACTTGGTGCTTGATTTGCTTTGTCCATAACATGAATTTTAATTCTAGTGGGCTGCTTCTGCAATTACTTGTACATGGGCTTGAAACAAACCTTATTTATTTAATTCTAGCTTCAGCATAAAGAGCAGAGATGGAATTGGGGGGAAGAGGGGGGAACAAGCAGGGAAGGAGGGAGGGAGATCAGGATGAAGCAGCAATTAATATCCTGATCAGTAGAAATGTTAATGGGTTTGTGTATGGAAGTATGTAAATACAAAAGCTAGTCGTCTTGTTTGGATAACTTTTTAAAACACTCTGGACTTCTGAGAAATTACTCAACTTAACTGACCTGGAGACAAATGTGACATTGCAATAGAGACTGTGCTGAACTTTTGCTAGTCGGTCTACAGAGAATTAATCACATTTACAACCTCCCTCTAAATAACCAATTTTGAGACTAACCATGTGGCAGCAGATGAGTTTTAAACAGAAGTTGCGTAAGTTGAAGTTGTTTGTTTTAAAGAAAACTGTATTTTCATGGGGGTCATATGCCCTTAGGAGGTTCAGTCTTGTATTGTTCAGTTACATTTCAACCAACCTACAAACCAGGGTGGTTTCATTTCTCCCTAGATACATCAATCTACTTTCGGGTACCAGATGAGTACCCAAAAATACTAGTCTTAGAGTTCAGAATTTGATGTTAAGTAATAATAAATCTGGTAAAATTACCTAGCAAGTTATTTTTTGATATGTGCTTGTGTACCAAGTGATGAAGCTGTGGAGATTTTATTTGCTGATGGAAAAACCTATTGTCCCCCAAAGTACAGGTAAGGTAACATAAAAATGTGCTTTTTTTTTTTTTTTTTTTTTTACTGTGATATTGTTTTTCTGGCAAATAGCATGGGCTGAACGTGCAGACTTCAGGCTTGAAGTTGGAAGAGGTAGTTTTTTTTTTTTTTCTTGTTTTTTTTTTTTTTTTTTTACAGTTTTTTAAACTGTAGTCACATTTTCAAAAGTGCTTTTAGTAATTCTCAGCTAGTACTACTGAATACAGCCACAGAAAAGGCAAACTGAACTATAAAAATGAAAATCCCAGGGGCCTCCTCTAGCTTCTGTTAATTGTCTGTGGGAGATTTGATTTCAATAGTGCAACTGGAGCTGGGCTTGGTTTCCAGCTGCTTGCTCAATGCCAGCTTTCCTTGGAGCCTCTCCCCAGCGAGCAGGGGAACAGTGCAAGCAAGCATCTCTGGAGGTCTGATGTCCCGGGGGCTCTGAAGATGCTTGCAGGGGTCTCCAGGTTAGATACTGAGCTTTTCCTTGGAAATGAACTGCAAGTAAGCAGACAGGAGTCCCTTTGGAGACCAGCTTTTAAGAGTCCTTCCTACCTGCCACAGCACTGTGGTCTCTAGCCTGGATAGAAGAAGATTAGAGGATGAATTTTTTATCTTCTGAGTATGTTCCTACAGCTTCGAGGCCTTCAGCTCAGTCCGTTGGTTTGCCTTTATGACAGATACGTGATTTACCTCACTGAATTCCCCTCCCTCTCCGCTCAGTTACTGCACCACCGTTGTCTTGAACAGATTGATATGCACCTCTCTGAGGGGAGAGTTAAGCCATCTGCTTCTGGTGACACGGGTGGCCTCCCTAGTACTGGTTCAATAGCAGAAAAAAAATCACCTGTACACAGAACTAATAAGGTCAATATAAGGCACACACAGAGCACCTGAAAGCAATGAGCAAAGATAACTTATTGGAGGCCTTGCAGCATCTCCTAGACGTGTGAGTACTGTGACTCTGTTGTGCAGAAGTATTTTGAGCTTATTTCAGGTTTGGTTTTTTTTTTTTTCAATTGCTGTTCCTAAAGTGAGAGTTTTGGCGACCGTCCCACCCCAAATTCCATTACTCTGCAGGCTCGTTTGTGTCTGCTCACTCTTTCTCTCTGTGCTTTGGCACAGGGGGATTTTACTTCTCCAAATGGTGCCACATCCCTTTCTTTAAGCTGCCTTACATCTGTCACACTTCTTGCAGGCAGGTGGGCTCAGCTGCATCATTTATTCCCCACTTTCACCAGCCAAAGCTGAAGCACATCCCTCATTATAGCACTAAATATAGGGAGCAGCAGCTCCAGGTGTCTGCTTCTCTCCTGTGGCAGGCAGGCAGGTTGCTGCTCTGTGCTGGTGCACACAGGTGGGCACAAGGACTGCTCAGCGACCCCACCACCATGGGTGGGATCACTAGCTGCAGCCAGATCTGGGGCAGACAGGAATTTTCAGGGTTAACACCAGATTTTCAAGTTTTAAGTAGCTGGCAGTAAATTTTTATGGATTTTATTAACCTGAACCGATGCTACTGCTTTATGTCACCGTGACCACGCGAGAGGGAAATCCCATCCACGCTTAAATGGGATCTGTGTTTTGTGAACTGTCCCTGGTTGATTTACCTGGGATTATTGTGGCAAAACAGTGGGATTGGGACTCACCCTGTACCTCCTCCTGCAGGCCAGCGAGAAGCAGGTTCACTTTGTGGTGTCACGGCAGACCCGGCAGCAGCCCCCGGACATCCTGCAGGAAACAGGCTGGGGTTACGGCAGCAGCCCCCAGCCCTGTCCCGCCGAGAGGAACAACCCCTGCAAGGTGAGAGCACATCCATCCTTCTGTCCATGGGAAAGGGGGACCTGGTGGGTGGTTGGGGTTTTGGAGACCTGCGGTGGTGTTTCTGGATCTTGTCAGCGCAGGGAGATGTGCTCCAATGAAAACAACAGGCTTGTCTGAGGCTCCTCTATCTGGAGCAAAGTCTGCAGGCAGAAGTTTTCATAGATCAATCTGAGAGACTCCTTTAAGCTTCTTGAAATTTACAGTTATTATTGGTCTGCTCATTTCTGGATACCCATGCTCTGACCCAGCTCGAAAGCTGCAGCTGGGAGGTCCTCACTGGCCACGGCAAGCATAGCAAGTGTCTGATGGGTTTGGCCACCAAACATGTTGGTTTGAGAGGCTTGTGTTTGACTGTGCCACTGCTGTGTGGCCCCATGGGACAGCATCTTTACAGCAGAAATAGCCAGAGT
Organism: Aythya fuligula; assembly: GCF_009819795.1. Classification (NCBI taxonomy): domain Eukaryota; kingdom Metazoa; phylum Chordata; class Aves; order Anseriformes; family Anatidae; genus Aythya; species Aythya fuligula. Next base: position 49,077,418 of record NC_045562.1, read on the forward strand.
GGCCTCCCCTGCGAGCACCTGGGGATCCAGGTCTTGCCCTTGGGCTGAGGAGAACAGGGACAGAAGAGTGTGGGCCTGGGACAGAGGGGATTTAGGAGCTCCCTTCCATGTTTTAAAAACTTGTCTGCATCGAGAGAAATGAATCTGAATCTACTAGAGTCATAATTTTAAGTAGGACTACTGCCAATTCAACCAGGTTAAGCTGTTGCATGGAGGTGCTTGTGATGAATGAAAGTGGCTTTTATTTAACACCATGGGTAATCACAGCAGATTAACCATATTTTTTTACTGTATGTAAGAATATTCATTCAGGAGCTGAATTTCTTTATTGCACTAAATTTAAGTCATATGCCTGGTTAATTTACATTAATCACTCTGAGTGTCACCATAACACAAAACCCTCATGAGCTGGTCCACACCAAGGGGGCATGAGCAAGGAAGAAAGCTAGGGCTGGATTAAATCCCTCCTGCCTCATGGGCAGCAAGAAGTGTCCTTAAAGAGACCTTTGGACTGAACCAGCTGTCAGACTGGGCGTGTAGCTGTCAGCCAGGAGGAAAACCTCACTCTGCATTTCATAAAAGCTTAAAGATACCCATTCTCTGCAGGTTTCCTTTTGCTTTCTCTCTGGTTTGTTTGTTTGTTTGATTAAACTATACTTATTCAATGTTTTTTATGTCTAGCATATATATACATATCAGTGTATCTTTGTTGTTAGTTTTGAGACTTCATGGAAAAACAACCCCAGCCCTTGCTAAGGATCAACAGGGGTTAAACCATGGAGCAGAGCTGGTGCTGGGTAGCTACTAGCCGGTAGCAAATAGTGCCCAACTAATCAAGCATCTGCAAAACATTACTTCCTAATGAAGTAATGATTTCCTTAGGGAGATATGTGTAGGACAGCAATTAGCTCATGATGCTGCTATATGATTTCTAGTGATGCTTGGAGCACCTGCTAGCTCCACCACAGAGATCTGATTAATTGATACCACGTGTGATTATTTGGCAACATGGCTTGTTTTCCATACATTGCCCCAGATCCCCATTTTCTCTTCCTGTACCAAGAGGTATTAGATGAAAATTGGTAAATTCAATGTTATTTGGGGGATCTGTGAGATTGAAAGGCTACTGTTGACTTGCAACTATCCCCCTGAGGCTAATGAATCATCTTTTGAAGAAAAGGTTGTGGCTTTTAGGGGGATTTCCAGTTTGCCACAAGACATACACGCTCCATAAGCAAGTAAGTAGGCAACCTGCTGTGGGTTTCTGCCCAGTGCCACAATTTGGGCACTTTCCAGGGAAGGTCAGAGACAGAAGAGAAAACTCTGAGCTGTTACCATCTCGCTTTAGCTTGGTGTGTGGGCAGTGGAGAGCTTATATCAGAGAAGATGCACTGGCAATAGATCAGTAGATCAGTACAGCCAGTGGTCATGAGTAGCTTCGGGCCCTGTAGGATTTTGGGCTGATGCAATCACTACTGGAGTGTCATTTGCCCTTTTATAGGGTACAAGCATGTCAGTTTGAATATCTCCAGCTTTTATTTTTTTGCTGAAGGTTTAACTGAACATCATTTGCAATTCAAGGTTTTTAAAGTCCAAGCTTTGGCAGACTTAAAATGTTATACATATATATATATATATATACACACATATATATATATATGCATACATACATATATATATATATTTTTTTTTAATAGGCATTAGAGCAGGAATAATGCTTGCAGGCCTAGGGTCTGCACAGTGTTCTAACACAGCACGTGCTCTTGCTCAAACTCAGGGCAGTGCTCACTGGTTGTATTTCACCATCAGGGGAGTTTGCTATGTGTGTGTGTGGTTTGGTGAATCTGCTGCCATCAGTAGGATTGCTTTATTATGTGTGGTTGATAGACAGATTGCTGAGTGACTTGGATTCTGATTAATTTTAATTGTGTTTCCCCCCGCCCCTGGCCCTACCTTAGGAGGTGATATTAGCAGGCCAGGAATCCTCTCTTTGAGCCCTCACATGAATAAACATGGGCTGCAAGCTGCTCACAAGCCATCACTGCCTTCGGTGCCAAGAATAACCTTCCAGCAGCCGCTTTGTTCAGACGATGGCTCAGGAATCGCTTTTGGCCAAGCCGTTGCCCTCCCCACAACCTGCCTCCATCTGGAAGGATCGAGAAGTCGGCTCTCTTTCAGGCCAATGCCAATGGCAATGGGCCACGCAACCAAGAGCAGAGAGAGGAGGACAGTTTGTAATGACATCCTCCTGTGGTGGCAGTGATGGGGGCTGTATGGCGTGCTGGGAGACTGCTCCCATACGGGGTCTCGTTAAGCCGTTTTGTGGTGTGCAGGAATACGAGATGTCCAGCCCAAACTGTTCTGGCTGCTGCCTGGATTCGAGAAAGAGAAGATATCAGAAACACTAGCGTGTGTAGCAGAGGCTGTTGAGCAGGGCTGTAATGTAGAAACCAGCCAGATTTGATTTCTTTGAAGTCAGCGGGAGTTTTGCCATTAATTAAATAACACTTATTTTTAATTGGAGCTGTTTTCTTGCTCCTTTTTGACAAATTGCCAAGCATTTAAACGAGTCCATTGCCCTGTTGCTTGAGCAATGTTCTGTGACCATCCAAGCAGGTTAGCCCTCAGGTGAAATGCATCTTCCAAACAGACACAGCCACATCCTTTGCCTGCAAGGCACACATCGTGGCTTTGATGTTGTGATAATCTGCCATAAATATTTATTTTACAGTAAACATACCCCCCCAAAAGAGAAAATGTAAAAAGGAGAAGATGAACTGTTATGTTTTTCTTCTAACCTCTGAGTTCATGTCAGAATGACAGAGAAGGACAATTGTTTGGAGGAGAATGCACTGAAATGCAGTCACTGATAAACACTGCCTTTTAACTGGCTTACTCATTATCAGCAGTACCTCCAGGAAAGCTCTACGTGTGTTTACTGGAAAAGGTTTTACTTTGCTTTCATCACGGCCTTCGTCTTGGCCAAGTTGCCCTAACTCCTTTCTATCTGCAGTCACGTAAAAAATGACATGCAGAAGAGTGGCTTCAAAGGAAAACTGATCTTGCATGTTTCAGCAGACAACTACATGTACTTATATAATTGTTCACTGAAATATAACAGGAAAATTTGTCAGCACCACTTTGAAAGCTGCTCGTCTCTGCACTGAGTCCTCAAAAACAAAGCCTTAACTGATTTATCAGCCAGTGTTTTGGGAGTCAGAGACATGGTGGACATAGCATAAGTAACAGGATTGCTCTGAGTGCTCAGGGTTGCAAGCTTACTTGTAACTTCATGTTTTCTTACAAAATTTCATACCCACATATTTGTGAAAATTAGTAGTGCCCCTATCCCACATGATGCAGAAAGTGCCTGCTTCTTGGTAGAAAGGCATTCTTTTTCCAGAGGAAAAAGGACAGCATTTTGCACAAACACAGATGAGACATTATGTATAGTTTGCACAAAGTTAGAGCTACCAAGTTTAAAACCTGTAAGCTTTGAAGATTAATGTGATCTCCTGAAGGATTAAAATGACCTGAAGTAGGACACTTAAGTCTTCTAAAAGAGAATGTTTTAAAGCCTTCAGAAACGTTGAGGTTCGGTTGCAAGCCATAAACCCGATTACTCTGACACAGTGCCAGTGCTCTGCAGGTGGTATGTCCAGACAACTATATCAGTTTGCTTGTTGTCCCACTGACTAAGAGAAGATCTTTTTTTCATGTAATTCTTTGCCTTTTTGTTCCTGAAGCTCTGTGGCTTCCCTGAAAATTAAGCTGTACTGGTACTACGTATAGAGAAGCCCTCCATGTTATCTGTCCCCACACCGCATAATTCCCACTGACACTCTTTTCTTCCTTCCTATTCCCATAAAAGCCTCTTGCTGCTCTCTTCCTTCCTCATAGTCACAGTGGGAGAAGCCATGGGCTTTCTTGCTCCTCTTTCTGCACTGCTGGCCCAGGAACTGAGATAGAATGTCTTTGTGAGATCTCAGATTGCTTAGGAGAGTTTAATGTGGCTTTAAATGAGATTTATAGATTCTTTTTGCATACTGTAAATGTGAGGTCACGCTTGTGAATGAGAAGGGGGCAGGGGGCTACATTTGAGATGTATTTAGCAGCATGTCTATTCCAGCTCCAAGAGGGTTTCTGCAGGAGGGACTAGGATCTTCAGGAGCTGGTGCCTGGAGCACAGCTTATGACATGCCTAAGCAAGCCAAAGCAATTAACATTTACATTCTGGAGAAACACCCTTGTCTCTCAAGCTCTCCTGCTAGAAATGGATGGGTTGTAAAGGTACCATCCAGTCCACGGGCTGTGTTGAAGCTGTGTGCCCCGTGCATCCCAAGGTTACCCGTGAGTTTGTTTCACCCTTGCTCAGAGACTAGCTTGTGTGGCCAGTGATGCATGTGTAACACCCACCACTCTCTATCTGGAGACAGGAGCAAGAGGATGACTGCCCTCAGACAGCAGAGGTGGCTCTCACGGAGTGACCTCTCAAACATGAGAACTAGGAAGAGCACCCTGGAAGCTGTGGGTCTCCACTCTCTATAGATCTTTCTCACTGAAATACATATTCTTCTACCATGTTCTAGCCAATATCTTATACAGAAACAGAAATATGGAAGAGTAGATGAAGTCTGTGTCTTCTCATCTGTCCTAACAGGTTTATTCCTTTAACCCAGGTGTACCATTTCTCATAACTATACAGATGATGTTCAGATTGCAAGCAGTAAGATACAGATCATAAACTGATAGTTTATGATACTGGTGATTATATCAATACTGGTGATCATATCAATCACTTTTTTTCTTTTTTTTTTTTTTTTTTTTCCTTTTGGAAAATCGTGTTCTTAATTTACATTTCAAAGACCTGCTCATACTTCTCTTAGCCTCATTGCTAATCTGCTTCTGAGTTCAGTAGAAGCTGTGTCTGACTCTAAAGTATGGGTTATTTTGGCTGCATCTCTGACTCCACAGAGCCTAAGCCTTGGGAGAGCTATGCCAGCCACCCAGAAAGATGTGGCAGACACTTGTAAAGGGCTTTGGTGTTCCTTCGATACTTCCTGATGAATATTTGCTTCAGTAGAAAATGCCTAAGCTGTCAGGGAGGTCTCCATGCCCATTGCGTGTGTTTTGTTTTCCCCATCACAGAACACCCTTCATGCTGTCACCTGCCATGAGAAGGTGGTGGCTGTCCGGAAAGATCACACGGAGTCTCTGGGAATGACAGTAGCAGGCGGAGCAACCAACCGGGAATGGGATCTGCCTATCTATGTGATAAGCGTTGAACCCGGAGGAGTTATCAGCAGAGACAGCAGGATAAAAACAGGTAAAAATGCTCTGAGTTTGAAAGCATGCTTTAATTCAAAGGCTTCCTTTGAAAAACAGGGGGGGGTAGTACAAAAGCATCGCACCCAGATGCCTTTGGCTGTCCCAGAGATTTCTGTTAGTAGGTGACAGATTAGAGGGTCTCAAGTTAGCTACTAGGAAAGGTACTATACACAGCAGTAACCATCTCTGTGAAGGGGAATATAAACATATTGTGGTAGGAAACAAAATCATTTTTCACAGGAAAATGGGCTTGCACCACCATCTCCTAACTACTGAAATCTTTGTTATGCAACATTCATAGTGTTGTGGTTTTGGTTTTTGTTTTGTTTTATGTCAATTTTTGAGCTTGTTGCCATATCATTTATGGGTTTTAAAAGGGATAAAGGAGGAGCAGAATTCCCATCACACATGAAGCAATGTTAATCCATTGTGTCTCAATATCATGTCTAGAAACATTGTCTTCATGCCTTCATTTGGCTCTTGATGTAACACTGTGTGGAGACATTGATAGCTTCTCCTCCTCCACGTGAATAAGCCATTGAAGTAAGATGAGGAGCACATTTTATCAGCATTTTTTGCAGGAACTGGTAGAGAGCAGGGGAATGGTGAAAGATCTTGCTGTTCTCGGAAGCTATGTCTCCAGGAGCCTGTGCTCAGCTTCACCCAAATCACTGTCCAGAAGCTGGAGCAACTTCCTGAGTGCACGAAAGGGCTTTTTACCCTGCTCCTCAAAGCACAGAGGCAGTTGAAACTGAGGCAGAAAAAGTTTGGCCCTGCCCCTGGAGCCTGCAGCAGCATGCATATGGATATCCCCCTTGCAGGAGCTACAGTTTCTAATCCAAACACGTATGACATGGCAACAGGAGCAAACCAGCAGCTTTTCCCCTCTCCTCCTGCTGAGAAATAACTACCTCTCAGTGGGTTGCATTTTCCAAAAAAATACATATATTCATCATGAGGCAGACACCCAGCATGGAAAATTCAGCCTGGTTAATTTGATAAAATTAGAAACAAATGAATACGTGATGTTATAACAGCACCATCAGCCTCCAGGGTTTTGAGCAGCCTTTAGACTGTTGCCTGCCTCGGCAGGCCATGAGGAGAGGTTAATGTTCACTTAGAGATGCTGGGGCAGCTAGAGGGCACAGCCCATGGCCTGAGGAAGACGCAGATGGGGTGAAGCAAGAGCACCCTGGCTTTGGTGTGGGGTATCCCCCTGCAAAGGCAGTCACAGCGTCTACAGTTAGTGGATTAGACTGTGCCATCAGCAGACTCATCAGGCAGCAAGCTCTCGGCTCTGGATTTTGCGTGCTATTGCTGGGGATGTGTCTTAGAAACTTTTCCAGAGTGTTTTCAATCACCCTTTTCATCAAAGGTGACATCCTCCTGAACGTGAATGGGATCGACCTGACGGGGGTCAGCCGGACAGATGCCGTCGCCCTGCTGAAAAACACCAGCTCCTCGGTGGTGCTCAAAGCCCTGGAGATGAGGGCGTGTGATGGCCAGGAGGAGAGCAGCCGCCATCCACCCCCCGAGGCCGCCGAGAGCAGCGAGTGGTCGCCTTCCTGGGTGATGTGGCTGGGGCTGCCCCGGTGAGTCCAGAAATCCTGTCCTCCCCCTGAAGGGGAGTGGGAGGAAAGATTTATGTTTTCTGGCAGTCCTTCTCCCTTTTGGCTTGATTCATTGCACTGACGTCTTAATTAAATCCAGGCTCTGTCACAGTCTTTCCTCTAAATACCTCCCTTTTGTAAGTGGGTATGTGTACATGGAAAAATAGACACGCAGATCCTCTTGCAAGGGAGGGAAGTATCCTGAATTGTTCCAGTCCTGAAAATTTATCTGGCACATAGGGAGTGAAAGGAAAAGCTTATATGGATACAGGATCTTGTTAAACCGAGGCCTTGGCTCGACCACCCTGCAGAAGGCAGAGCTGCCCCTGCTGCTCCCTAGCTGCACAGCCATGAATTCTCCTTCACCAAATGCTGCTCAGTTGCTTGATTTTACCCAGAAGTTACAGAGTGCGTGCAGTTGGCCAGTATCTCCAAATCACCTCTCTTCACCCCACCCCCGACCGAAAGGAGTACATTTGTCACATCCAGGAAGCAGCTGTGTTGTTGTTTCAGTAGGGATAATGAAAGCCACATCACATGTGGTGAACTTCTTTCCCGCTTTGTGCATGCAGCAGATACCTGCAGCTTTGGCGACATTTCGTGAAGCGTTAACTGAGGATGTGCTCTGAGTCTGTGGATACACAAGGCTAGCATCACTCCGGTGGGGAACTGCCTTCCCCAGCCTCAAGGAAAGAAAAATTTAGCCTACTAGCTATTTTCACCCTTTCATCCTAAAGCCAGTATCGTCTCAGAAAGTCTCTTTTTCTTCTATGAAGAAAATAGTCTGCAAAATAGGTGGGCTTTTGCTTACAGGCACAGATTCAGGATTCGTCACAGACGATTCACAGATTCGTCTTCGTTCCCTGCACTCACACAGCAGGTTAGATGCTCTTCCTCCTTCTGGCCTGAGCCATTTTGAGCTTCTTCACCTTGCAGCAAGGTCCGCTGTGACAGCCAAATGTGCCTCACACAGATGTGTTTTGGGACCTGGCCTGGAGCTAACTGTAACATGTGTTTAAGTGCTGCAGGAGCAGGATGTCTGTGTGTCTGACCACCACAGATGAGAGGTTCCTCCTCCAGTGGAGAGGCCTATGTTTTTATTCCTGTGAAAAAGCAATAAACTGATGGTCTATAGCTTGCTACCCCAGGCAATGGTGAACTCCCAGCTAGTGCCCCTTCAGAAAGGCAGGCCTAGTGAGATCCCCATTCCTGCTTACTGCTTTTGCACTCCTGGGTGTGCCAACACGAAGGCAGGGGTATTGTTCCCAGCAGAGAGGAAGCGAGCAGGCTAGGCCTCGTGGATGCTGAACTCTGCAGTGCTGATCTTGCCTTCAGTCACCATCCATTGCTAGATGGGCACAAGCACTTGGACCCTGCCTGTGCCTTGTTTAACCACAACTACTTCGCTCTGCTGTATAGACAACCTGAGCTGCCTGGTCTTCATCTCCTACCCAGAGCCACCCAAAGGACGTATTTCCTCAGTGAGGTGACTGAGATGTATGACACAACTCCACAATGCTGCAGACTCGCACCCAATTTTCTCATCCCTCAGCACAGCTTTGAAGTGTGAGAGGAAAAGCAGTATCTAAGCTCGCCATATCCTCTCTTCCACGTCTGCATGTGTGAAGCCATTCCCACCTATTCAGTCTGAAGGAAAATTAGCCCCAATGTCAGCAAGTCTGAGAACAGGAAGCTGATTGTAATCGTATCCCCAGCTGCGATGCCAGGCACAGTGTGGCCCTTCTCTGCCAGACCCAAGCAGGGGATTAGTATGCCGGGCCAGCATGCGGGTCCGACTGCCAGACTGAGGGACCAGAACTGATCAGATGTGACAGTGACAAAGGTGTGCTTCATCCTTGGTAGTGGCTAGTTGATTCACACAGAGCACGAGGATCAGATTTGGATTTGCTCATTAGGTACAATCGGAGCCTTCGTTCTTCCTCAGCGTGAATGCTCTTACCCTCATACTGTTGTACTGATCCTCCAGGGCCCACACCAGACATCTGGAAGTCCTTCAGCAAGTTCCCTCACTAGAACGTGTGTCATATTAACTCATTTCCCCCCAGTCTGAGCATTTAACCTTTCCCTATCAGTCCTTCAGTTTGCTTTTGGCAAGGATCACAGCCTGATAGATCTCAAGGTATTTCCAGAAGTCTCACAGGTTTTTTTCCATGCTGCTACAGAAAGTGATTCTCTGTCCACATGCACTTCAGACAGGTCTGTCTTGGTAAAGGTTAAGGTGCTTCAGTTAAGGTTGCCTTGTGTGCAGCCGTGGGGCGGGAGGGCTGATGATTCACCTATCTTAATTAAAACCACCATGATGACAGTAAAACCATCCCAAATTCCAGAGGGACTGCTCCTAGGTGCCTGAGTCTAAGAGCAATCAATACAGATAGGCTGTAGGAAAGGCTATCGCTACATAGGGTCATGCAAGGTACTTGTGAAGATGGATGGGGCATGCCTACATAAGAAAAACTGAACAAATAGAAAAGGCAAGATTTCTTCCGTGTTCAAAAAAACAGTTTTGATGAAAATCCAGTGAAGCACAGGCCTATAAGATGTGCTGTCTGAGATAAGCGAAACCCTACAGGATACCTCCAGATCCCCGTCCACAACTGATGAAGTGGCTCCTGTTGATGTTAGCTTCTTTTCTATGTGATTAGAGGAAGGTAGCTTCCTTACTTTGGAGGCTGGCATACTGTAAATGCCTATTTCTGGGAAACAGGCTACTTTTGTACTAGTACAGGAGTTGCACATGTATTACAGAGATGGACGTAGATGAGAGGCACAGAGTTTTAGGGACCTATATTTCTGAATCAAGTCGGTAGTAGCAGAATCATCTAGACAGGTTATCTGACTCCTCGCACCAAAGCTCAAAGCCTTGGAAATGCTGTCTTGCACAATTTCACGTTTGTGGAACTCACTTGAGTTTCGGTGATCTCAAAATTGGCCCTGGTTAGTTTTCTATGGTTTGATAGTACATAAACAACTCCTCTGTTCTTTCTGTAGTACACTCCAGTGCAGGGTGGTTATAAAATAGACGCACATGTGCATCTGACATCTGTCAAAACTTGGACTGCACAGGCGCAGGGGGGCTGTGGGCTGGGAGGCGGTAGGAAACAGTGATGCAGAAACTTAAGCATTCCAGCCTGGAGCCTTATTTCAGGGTAGCTAATTTAATTGTTTGTTGTTGAGGAAGACAGGTCTCGTTTATTGTTGGAGGGAAATGTTGTTAAGCATGCACAAAGAAAATAATGCGTAGCAGCTGGTGAAAAGCATTTCCCCAGCCCTGTGATGTTTCTCCTACTCTAGCTTGTTTTCCCGCTCTCCTTTTTCTCTCCTCATGTTTCCTTCCCCCAGCTAGCACTTAAAAATACTTTATAGATCATCCTGTCATAACATTTACAAACATTAGTGCTTCACATGAGTGCTTTTGTTCATCTGCGAAGTGAGATGAGAAAGACAGGGGTAGGCCAGAGTCGTTCTGCAGACCAGGGGTAGAACTGGATCTAAAACGTGGACTAGGAGGGAAACTCCCCCAAATTAACTCCCTCCCGGCTCTGACGGTACTAATTCTCACACGTCTCTCCCGTCCTCTGCCAGATACTGTAACAGGGCAGGGGGGAAGTGTCACGGGTTTGAAGCCTGTTATTGCTGAAGTCACATTGGCTTTGACTCCCATAGCGTGAGGTTACTTACCCTTCACGAGGGGAAGGAAGGAACTGTGCATTTAACTGCTTGTAAATAGGCAATTTCAAACTTCTTGTGCAACAGTAATTGCTGCTCGGTTGTAGTATTCCTTCGGATCGGACCCTGTGTCTAGACACTGCTTATCCTCAAGGCTTGAATCTGTGACAAGTTCACACATAAATTACTCCTCGTCCTCGGCTTTCTGACTGCTGGAATACGTACAGATAGTGGCAGAGGGCCGCAAGCTGCTCTGTTCCAAGACAGAAGATGGTTTGCTTTGGACCACTCGCAGCCTAGTGGGTTATGGCAGTTATCTGGGTCAAAACACACAGGCTGGGGAGGTTCATTACCACAGAAAAATAATCTACTCAAGCACACTAAGCATCTTTGGATGACGCAAGTACTGTTTCATTTTCTCTCTGTGGCACTTTTGAGCTTGTCTTGATTACTACACAGCTGTAAAGAGCCAAATGAAATACCTCTCTTCTGGCTGCTCTTTGCTTGGGCAGCCAAGGCAGCCCTGCTTGCATACAAACTACTGCAGCAAGCAGAACAGCCTGGTACGTAGCTTGGCATTGCACATGCCTGGCTCCCAGAATCCCTTTTACATTTCCAAGAGCATTAATGAGCAGCTCATGTATGAGCTCATGTCAGTCTCCAGCTATGCCCAAGGTGATGGATTGGACCTGGCTGTTTAGGAGGAATGAGAGGAAGAACTCAGTCAAAATAAAGCTGGGGAAATCACTCACCAATTACTGCTGTGGGCAAAACAGACTCAGGGAGTTAAACTTAGAATATTTAATTACCAATTTGGGTATCAGGAACTTAAGATGACTAAGATGTAAACCCTTGGGGAAAGCCCCTTTCCTCCTGCTTCCTGGTCTCTGCTGCCCTTGCTGTCAATGCAGCCTACAGCCAGCCCCCTCGGTCAGGCACTGGGATCAGGGTCAGGACATGGGGATCCATCCCCAGAACAAAATAGCTGTGCTGATGACAGCTATTGCTGATAAGGTGGTTTCAGGTCTGATTTCAGGTGAGTAGGAGTAATTTCCTGGCCTGGCTCTGGCAGGTCCCTGCAGAGCTGCAAAGTAGCAACATCACCAGATGATCAGAGGAACACTCAGTGTTGTACTGGCAATTAATTTCAAGGTTAATCAAGATACTGGAGCTAGATGTACCCCATTCATCCTAAAATAAATTAAAATTTTATGTTCTGTAACATCAGAACATCAGTTTCTTCTGATTCAGCTTACGGTGCAAGGGCAATGGGCAACTGAAACTCAACCATTACATTAAAGTACTTTTTGGCTTGGAAATTAGGTACTACATAAAACTATGGTAATGCTAGTAAACCATGCCTATTTTAGTTAAATGTAGCATACTCTTTGATAGAAAGCATGCGTTTATGCCTTCCAGACTGATGGAGACCATGTAGCTAATGAAGTTACAGAATGTTGTACAGGATGCATGTAAGCCTCGTCTTTGATGTTTTCTTCTCATGTCTTTACCTGCTTGACTATTTGTTTCCTATGGCATCAGAATTTAGTTTATCATCTCCCAGTTTTGGTAATGTCCTCTTTAAGGCAAAGAACATAATTCAGGGCAGCAGAGCACCCTGCCCTGCAAAACCAACACTAGGTAACAGCACTACCGGCTGAATCCTGGCATTGCTTGGTCATGACCTTGGTAAGTACCATCAAACACAGAGGTCTTAAGTGATTTTGCACATTTAAAAAGTCCACAGATGGTAAACTAATAATGCCTGGCTGCTGAAGACAGAACCAAACGTCACCTGTTTCTTACATTAGCAGCCAATGAGTGCTTGTGCAAATATTATATACCTACCATCCTGGCAGCAGGTGAATATTTATAGGTCCCAAGGGACTAATCGAGCATTGCTATAAAATTCTGCTCTGAAACAGAGCAAAAACATTATTTGACAAAATGTAAAAATGCTAGTCACATTGGTCTTTAAGATAAGGTTATTAATCCTTCTCCAGGAGAAGGGTCAGCTGTTTCTCAGAAACCTGA